>NC_079218.1:40019789-40336313 GCF_029633865.1 Lampris incognitus
TGTGCACACATGGCAGAACAGACAAATACCCACAAACCTACATATACTTGCACATACAAACCAACATAGTGAGTCCCAGGCTTGCACACACACACACACACATACACACACACACACACACACACACACACACACACACACACATTCACACTTAAACACAGATACACACATTCAAAGAGTGGTGATATAGGTAGTCCCAGTATAATGTGTGGTGGTGTTGTTCCTGCCAGTCTATTAGTCAGTCGTTTTCCTTGGAAAGGAAGTGAGAGGATTATGGTGGTGTGTGTGTGTGTGTGTTCTTTCTTTTGGAGTTTTCAGTCACCTCTTGTCACCCATTGTCTTTTTAAGATAGAGGTTGTCAGACGTGTTGCTGACCCATCCCAGGGACCACCGCACATTTGTTGTATAAAAATCTGTTGCTGTGAAAAAAAGCCTCCTCTGACACATCAAATTATAACACTGATCGTTTGTCCTGCAAGGTTGTTCTTCAGCAGTGTCTTTGAGAATTAACTGTGTGTTTGCGTTCGCCCTAGCCAAGTCCTTTTTAAATAGCTGATTAAATAATCTTCTCTCCTTTTGTTTGTTTATCCATCTGTGTATCTGCCCTCCATCTTTTCATCCACTAGTCTTGCTGCATGTGTTTTATAACCTTTCATTTCTAGTTCAGATTTTTGTCCTTCTGTTCAGCCGTCCATCTGTTCTGCTGTTCTACATCTGTCTAAACCAATCTACTCTATCTAATAATCTCTGTCCCTTCTCTCTTCTTTTTCTTCTGTTTTATCTTGTCCCCCCCCCCCCACCATCCCTCAATAGCTGTCTCTCTCCTTCCTTCTCCCCCTCTCTTCCGTTCTTTTCCTTTAGCAGCAAGTCCAGCACTTCATCACACAACTCTGTGCAAAACAAAAGATGCTATTTCCCCCAAAGGGGAGCGCACAAATACACACACACACACACACAATTCTCAAACAGATGCGGTGTGCGTGACACAGGATCACTGTGTGTGTGTGTGTGTGTGTGTGTGTGTGTGTGTGTGTGTGTGTGTGTGTGTGTGTGTGACTGTACGAGTGAGTGTCCTTGGCTAAACGCCTGTTTCTGGCTCGTTAGTTTTGGACTTCTCTGTAGTGCTCTTGCCTGGATCCAATCAGTATCTCTCTCTCTCTCTCTCTCTCTCTCTCGCTCTCTCTCTTTCCATATGCCTGCATATCTGTCTCTGCCCGTCTATCCATCTTCTTGGCTATCAGTATACTGTACCTGCCTGTTTATTTATCTACCCATCCGTCTTTCTCTCGCTCTCTCTTTCACGTTCTCAGTCAACCTGCCCTGGCTCGCTGTCCCTCCTTCTTCTCTTCCCTCCCCTTAAGGGACTCTTGTCTGGTCAAACAGTCTAGAACAGTCTGCTCCCCTGCCACGTGTTGGCCTGTACCAAATCACTGCAGCAAAACACACACACAACCTGACCGCCAACTTCAACATACACATGCTTCAACATACACATGTCACAAGTTGTGCAACTTTACTTTCTCGTCCAAAGATTCATGCACGCACATATGCATGGCTCCAGGTTATAAACACATGATATTAATTTAGCAGTTTGGAGCAGGGGGATGGGGGGGGGGTTGCTGTGCGGAGGGAGAATATGGGATGAAGGTTGCTGGCAGGATGTCGTCTCTTGGGTCTCATCTCGACTTCGTGTCATTCTTCTGTGTCAACACTGAAAGACATTTGGAGAGTCCAGAGAAGCTGTAAAGCTTAGCTGACAGTCCTCCAAGTGGTCTTTTCTTGTTTTTCTTGTTGTCACTTGTCTGTTTGTTTGCTTCTTGATGAATCGGGGGGAGCTGATCTTCTTAATCATGATATGACAAGTAGACGCCAGTAGCAGTCATCAAATGATAGACATTGAAACAAAGTCAGTGTTTTACGGCAACACACCCCCTAGATTTAGGTATCGATCGTTCTCACGATCAAAGTTCCTGGCAAGCTACGCAGCACAGCGGTTATAACTTATAGATCTCAGGGAGGAGTAGGATATGTGTCACATAATTTATTATTTGGTGGCAGAAATTTGTGTGCATCTTGTGTATCTTGCAACTTGTGTACCTGCGTGCATGTGTATGTGTGTGTGTGCATGTGTGCGTGCATAGTGGTTAACCTGATGTGATGTTTGTTGTTGTCAGGTGCGGAATCTGTGCTACATGGTGACACGGAGAGAGAAGATGAAGCACACCCTGTGTGACCTTCAGCAGAAGATTTTCCACCTGCAGATACAACTCCTGGAGGAAGACATGGCTGGAGGTGAGCAGTATGGGGTTGAATGGGTGTGTGTGTATGAGTAGTGGTAGTAGTCGTTGTTGTAGTAGCAGCAAGACGTGGTCGTAGTAACAGCGGTGAGTTTGAAGAAGTAAAGTTGTCGTAGATTATGAGTAGATGTGGCAGACCAATCTTTGTACCAAGACCTTTACCAACAAGTACTATACGTAAACATCTTTACCTCAGGGTCGGCCATGTTGTTTTTGTGTAGCAGTGGGAAAGGTGCTGACACAACGGCCCCGGAGGCTCTGTTTCATCCTGAATAGATGTCTGAGTATTCGAGTGGTCAAACACCACCACGGTTGCATGTCTTCACACGTCAATAAAGGACAAAACCTCTGGCATTGTGTTAGTAAAAGTTGCGGTTGTACTTTTAATAGTAGTAATGATAAGTACATTATTAAGTTTAGTAGATGTATTTGCAGGTGTACATGTATCAGTTTTTTTTTTTTTTGGATTTTCCCCATTTTTTTCTTCCCAATCCTACCCGCCCAATTACCCCACTCTTCCGAGCCGTCCCGATCGCTGCTCCACCCCTCTGCCAACCCGGGAAGGGCTGCAGACTACCACATGCCACCTCCGATACATGTGGAGTCACCAGCCGCTTCTTTTCACCTGACAGTGAGGAGTTTCACCAGGGGAACGTAGCACGTGGGAGGGTCACGCTCCCACACGCTACGTGGAAGACTGACCAGAGGAGGTGCTAGTGCAGTGACCAGGACACATACCCACCTCCGGCTTCCCACCCGCAGACACTGCCAACTGTGTCTGTAGGGACACCCCGACCAAGCCGGAGTTAACAGGGGGATTCGAACCTGCGATCCTCGTGTTGGTAGGCAATGGAGTAGACCACCACGCTACCCGAATGCTCGATTTTGTTTTTGTCAATGGCTTTTAATTTTGTTTTGAGCAGCAAGCTTAACCTTGTCACCTACATGTCCACTGCAGAACAATGGAGAGAAAGTTTGCCTGGACACACGACAAACATCATCCAAAATAAACGTTTGTCTCGTCCTTTTTCCCTGCATTCAAGTGACTGATCCAGATGCCCTTCCTCCAATGTCACAGTAATTGCAACAAGCGCAGTAAATCCCAGAGCTACTATCAAGTATTTGTGGTGCTGTATTGGCTATGCCTCTCTTAAAAGTATATATATACATATTTTTTTATTATTCCTTAAATTAAAGGCAGCACCTGGTGAATTGGGGTTTATGCATTGAGAATAGAGGTGACTCAACTACACACATACATTTCTGGACTTGATTCTGTTTTATAACCCACCAGCCTTTTCTAGATTTTGCTTTTAATCGACATTCTTCTGAGTTTTTGAGCACAGTCCATCTGGCCTGTCTGCTCCTAGGTGTCAAAGAGGTAAATATTTACAGCTTTACATCACCATTTTCATTGTGATACTGTCCCCCGCACACATTACATTGTGTTCAAGTAGTGTCAGCATTTGTGACATTTACAAACGCTTCGTTGTCATGGTAATGTTGAACTCCAGTTGCTGTGGTGATGACGATAGTTATAAGTGTCACGGTGATGACAATAAACTCACGTAATCATGGTGATCATGTGATCAGCTGTGGTGAGGACCTTGAGCCATCTCTGACGTAGTGAATTCAAGGAGCCCTAAAGATTAACCCGTTGCTACCATTTCATTTTACTTTCTGCTGATAAAACTGAATATTTTTTTTAAATTATTATTATTATTCCCCCTTTTTTTCTCCCCAATTGTACTTGGCCAATTACCCCACTCTTCCGATCTGCCTCAGTCACTGCTCCACCCCCTCTGCCGATCCGGGGAGGGCTGCAGACTACCACATGCCTCTTCCGATATATGTGGAGTCACCAGCCATTTCTTTTCACCTGACAGTGAGTTCACCAGGGGGACGTAGCATGTGGGAGTATCATGCTACCCCCCCCCCAAACAGGCGCCCCGACTGACCAGAGGAGGCGCTAGTGCAGCGACCAGGACACATACCCACATCCGGCATCCCACCCGCAGACATGGCCAATTGTGTCTGTAGGGATACCCAACCAAGCCAGAGGTAACACGGGGATTCGAACCGGCGATCCCCGTGTTGTTCGGCAACGGAATAGACCGCCACGCTACCCAGACACCAAAACTGAATAGTTTTATGTGAATTGTATACTGGGATTGTCAAGGTGATAGAGACAAACTGTCTTTGAAATAGGCGAGAAAGCTTTGCCCCCATTCGTTTTAATAATGCTGCGGTGCATCAAATGTATTCCACACTGTTATTGTTGGTGTTTCATTAGATTGCTTGCGTTAACCCAGTTACACACACACAGCTTTTTGATATCAACTGCATTTTACAGAATATCCAGTAGTTTTATTGAAGTGGGCCCACACATAATAGTGTCTTAGTCTTTCAAATCAAATGCAATGGCTTGCAAGGTCATTGCAAGCAACCCGGCTGCATTAGGAAATCACAGAAGCAGTTTTGCAGGATTGCTATAAAGTAAATCAGAAAGATGGCGATATCGAAAGCAGCATCATTCATCCAGTGGCTTATTGTTATCATAGTTTCTGACCAATTAGGAACTGGCACCACATTGGCACCAGTCGTTATTGCTGACTATAATTAATACAGAACACACACTTACTTATACTTACACTGACACATACTCTATACACAACCCACACACTCACTAATACGCACACACTCTTAAAACCTGTAAAACACACACACACATACACTCTCACTCTCTCTCCTGCCCAGACTGAGGGCCTCTGACTCAGCAGTTTGCTACTATCAGGAGGTGTGAACTATGCTGCAGCCACTAAACAGCCCTATCTGTTAACACTGCCACAGAAGTTAGATTATGGGTAGGACTGTGTGTGTGTGTGTGTGAGTGTGAGACAGAGAGTTTATGTGTGCCCGTGCACTGGGTATGAATAATGGGGCTGTCTGCTGTACTAACTGACCATGTCTCTCACATTGTGTCTTCCTCTTTGTTGTGCCTCTTAAATCTTTGGCTCTAATGTCTTTCACTCCTCTCTCCCTCACATTTGTTATACCGGACGTTGTTGTTTTTTTTTTTTTTCTCATCTCCGTTAATCTGATTTTCTTATCTCTCATACTTTCTCCTTCCTCTTGTTTTATTCCTTTTTGTCCTTATCTAACAGGTTCTTTGCATCAACCCATAATTATTTTTTTTTGGTACATAGCATGAATGACAACATTTCATCTTTTTTTTTTTACAAGCCCAATTATGAACTGCAGTATAGCAAATGTTTTTTTTTTATTTCAATAATTATTGATTTTAAAGTAGCAATACTGAGGATCCTCGTCTTTGTTTAACTGACAGAGTCGCCAGTGTGGTTGCGTCAGCACCTACCCCATGAACAAAACAACAACAAAAAGACAGAGTCTGAGTTTTAACTATTCATGTTGTTACCATTCTTCTATGAGCTTGTTCTACCATATTTTCTTGATAGCCGTGAAAACTTTGGTTCCTCTTCAAACTGACCGCTTCCTGCCACCTTCAGCAGCATTTGACAAAATCCTGCCAGACAGTAATCATTAGATGAGCAGTTACACAAGAAATCATCATTTGAATATTTCCGGAGTATTAATTAATTATTTATTTTCATTTGAGATACTTTATTAATCCCCGTGGGGAAATTACGCTCTGCATTTAACTCATCCTAGCTGTGTAGCTAGGAGCAGTGGGCGGCCATCATGCAGCATCCGGGGACCAACTCCAGGTCGTCTTGTCATGCCTCGGTCAGGGGTACAGACAGGAAGGAGTATTAACCCTAACATGCGTGTCTTTTTGATGGTGGGGGGGAAACCGGAGCACCCGGAGAAAACCCACCGCAGACATGGGGGGGAAAACATGCAAACTCCACACAGAGGACGATCTGGGATCACCCCCAAGGTTGGACATCCCCGGGGTTCGAACCCAGGACCTTCTTGCTGTGAAGCGACCGCTAACCACTGGGCCACTGTGGCGCCACTGGATTAGCTTTTCTCTTACATATGCTAGTGGTAGGAAGTACCATAAAAAGACATTTGTTTACATGCAAACGATCAGAATCGTAACTTTAAAGGTATGCTATTTAACATTGACACCCATGAGCACCCAAGGGACTTAAATGAAAACAAAAATCTGCCTGACCACCCCCAGATAGTGAGCAGAGAACATTCTATGCACTAGCAATTGAAAATGGAGACATACAATTATTCAGGGTGACAGAGAGAAAAAAAGTCCTCCTATTCTAAACTGCAGGTACTGTGTGTAGACTTTGAAGGGGGAAAGGTCTTGCCTGTATTGATTGCTTGTGCTGCACATTGACTCACAAATACAATTGACCTTTCGCAAAGTACCGCCCCAGAACGGTGCTTGTCCAATCCTACCTTAGCAACGGTCCGTCAAGCTTTCAAACACACAACAAAATGCTGAAACGGTGTGCCTATGGGATCTGCAAATTGGATACTACATATCTTAAAAGTTTGGAGGGGGTGTAATTTTCTTTCCCTTCCCGAAACCCAGAATGCAAGAAGCGCAATGTCGGCAATACATTTGGCAGTATAGCAGACCCCATGGCCAGCTTAATCCATCCAAAATCAACAAAAATACCCGTCTGCTCCAAGCTAAGCTTGCTACTAGCTATTATTGATAGCTAATACAGCCAACGTATTATTACTGTTACCCACACAATGCGCTGATTTCTTCCTTCATGTTTTGGTGTTTTCCGGCTACTTCCTGGATAGTTCTGAAATGCTTGACGGGCATAGCAACAGTAACTAAGGGGGGCGGGACTTTGCAAAAGGTCAATTGACAGCTCATGCCAATGCCAGCCAGCTGCAGAGCTACACTTTGGCAGTGCATTTTTCTTTTGGACCCCCCCCCCTTTTCTCCCCAATTATACATGGGCAATTACCCCACGCTTCCGAGCCGTCCCGGTCACTGTTCCACCCCCCTCTGCCAATCTGGGGAGGGCTGCAAACTACCACATGTCTCCTCCAATACATGTGGAGTCGCCAGCCGCTTCTTTTCACCTGACAGTGAGGAGTTTCACCAGGGGGACGTAACGCGTGAGAGGATCACGCTATCCTCCCCAGTTCGCCTCCCCCCCCCAACCAGGCACCCCGACCGACCAGAGGAGGCACTAGTGCAGCGACCCGGACACATACCCACATCCGGCTTCCCATCTGCAGACACGGACAGTTGTGTCTGTAGGGACGGACACTCAACCAAGCCGGAGGTAACATGGGGATTCGAACCGGTGATCCTCGTGTTGGTAGGCAACAGAATAGACTGCCACGCTACCTGGACACCCCTTCTGTCAGAGCTTTTTGCTCACAAAGAACACACACACACACCTGTCTGTCAACCTGGCTTAACAAGACTGTCAGTCTGTGTCCAGCTGTCCATCTCAATGTCCCACCCAATTTGGATAATGCCCATTGTTCCAACAGCCTGTTATTCCCTGCAGTTTTTTTACCCTTAATATGTTATTGTATTTTCATCGGCTTGGTGTCGATGCAGTTGCCCACTGGGGACTGGGGTTCGCGCCCCGGTCTCGTCAGATCCGACTATGGCCGGACTCGACGAAGCAGCGATCATTGGCAACGCTGTCTTCGGGAGGGGGGCGGAGTCGGCTTGTGTTCGTCATGTGAATGCGTCTCTGTGTGTGTCGGAAAAACAGGGGTTCGGCTTGGATTCGCCTTGTCACGAAAGTGGGGAGGCGCTTTCCTTCGAGACTGCCGGCCGGAGAGATGCAGTTGGCGAACGCATGCAATACCAGGGTGGGTGTTTGAATTAAAATAGGGATCAATTGGCCACTAAATTGGGAGAAAAAAGGGAAAAATCAGAAATAGATTTATAAAAAAAAAAAAATATGTTATTGTATTTTGACATGCAAACATCAGGATACTGTTTGCTACAAATTCACATGAATAGGAGGTGTAACATTTAAAACACTTGTGAGAATATCATCTCTACTTCACCAGCAATATCAACTTTCTTGTATTTATCCCTGGCCAGTTCAGATCAATGATTCATAACAAGACTGGAGCCAACTTGCAACTTGGCGGTGTTGTATCGAACTCTGTTTCCCCGTCGAGATCCATTTCCCCCTATGGAAACAAGTTAGCTATCGGTTACGATTAGGTTAAGGTAAGTGTTAGGTTAAGATTAGGGTTAGGATAAGGTTAAGGTTAATCAAGCGTTACGGTGTTGTATCGAACTCTGGCAAGGGGGAAACAGATCTCGACAGGGAAACAGAGTTTGATACAACACCAGCAGTCAATGAACTAACAACTGCGGGGAGAGTGTGTATTTTTGGTGCTGCCGGCCTTCATAGCAGTGGCCGTTTGTTTTCAGGATAAAGGGCTGTCGGACAATTGGGCTTTCGGTCCAACGGGACATTTTTCGGACTATTGGGGTTTCGGAATAATGGGCCGTCTGAACAATGGCTTGGCACCCTCAGTTCAACTGACAGTCTGCCAGCCTGTATTTCTGTCATGTTTATCAGCCGCCTGTCATGTCTGGGGCCTGGCCCCATTGTGAAAGCAAGTGAGACTACAGAACACGCTAGCTGAGTCTAATCTCATACGGAGGAAGAGAATAAGGAGGAATTCAGGGAAAGAGATCAATTAAACAAATGATAGATGATTTCTCACTGTCTAGAAATGAACTTTTATTCTCTGAGTTCCTTCTCCCTTGCCAACTCACTCGTCCATAAATTGCAATGCATTTATGGTTTAATTTGAGCAACCCACCTAGTTAAATGTCTTATATGTGACAACTTCCTTGGCAAGCTAAAAATTCTGAATTTTATGCTGATGGGGCATGTGTGTGTGTCTGTGTCTGTGTCTGTGTATGAGACTGTCTGACTAATTTCAAAGAATGAACTCTTTCATTTGGGATCATTGAATGCCTTTGTCAGGCTTGTGTTTTCTGAATAAAAGTCCCTCCAGTGCATCAAGATAAACTGTTCACCATCTTAGCCCCATCATAGGTGAAATAATAGGGCATTTTGTTAGTTACATGTTTAGGACAGGAATACTGTCCTTATATTTCACCATCCTGAGGATTCATTCTAGCTACTTTTCCCCTGTAAAAACAACAAATTGTCCATTGTATTTACTGCGGCATTATCTGAACCTCATTTTAGATGTAATCCATCTTGATTGTGCTTGTTTGCACTGTCTAAAAGTTGCTCACATAGAGGAATACATGTGCGTACACATGTGTATCTGTATATGTCTGTATATATGATTCTGGAGATGAGTCACTGTGTTTTTGTTAATGTAATTGAGCTCTACCATGGAAAATTTGGTGGGACCTCAAGTTTCACCTGCATACACAAATATAAACACAAAAAAACATAGATGGAAACAGTCATATACACAGACATACGTAACCACAGGGCTTGAAGTTATGGTATTATCGTGCAGGTAGTGCACTCTCTAGGAGTGATTTGCAACAGAAGGGTACCAGCAAGCGTTAAAGGGGAGGTTTACAAGATGGTTGTGAGACCAGCTATGTTATATGGTTTGGAGACAGTGGCGCTGATGAAAAGACAGGAGGCGGAGCTGGAGGTGGCAGAGTTGAAGATGCTAAGATTTTCATTGGGAGTGACGAAGGAGGACAGGATTAGGAACGATTATATTAGGGGGACAGCTCAGGTTGGACGGTTTGGAGACAAAGCAAGAGAGGCAAGATTGAGATGGTTTGGACATGTGTTTAGGAGAGATGCTGGGTATATTGAGAGAAGGATGCTGAATATGGAGCTGCCAGGGAAGAAGAAAAGAGGAAGGCCAAAGAGGAGGTTTATGGATGTGATGAGGGAGGACATGCAGGTGGCTGGTGTGACAGAGGAGGATGCAGAGGACCGGAAGAGATGGAAACGGAGGATCCGCTGTGGCGACCCCTAATGCGAGCAGCCGAAAGTAGTAGTAGTAGTAGTAGTGCACTCTTTAAACCTGCAGTAGGGAACTTTTGACTTCCCCTATTGGTAGTTTAAGTAATTACACAAACACTGTCGACGCGAGCTTAGTTAATAGTTACAAAAATACAATGAAACTTCCACAGTTCCAAGACAATAGTCCGTTATTTGAGTAGAGTAAATGTAATAGCTACATAGCCTACTCTAAATATTTTACAAACACCAACCAGTCCACGCGACAGTCCCTTCTCTTCTTTCAGCGCTCTCCAATGAGGAAAAGCTACCATGTTTGTCGTCGCCATTGATCGCTTTCTTTTTATTTTATTTTTTTTTTAAATTTAATCCTTCCTCTGAAAGCCGAGTTTCTTTTTCTCTGGAGCATCACAAACTACCCTGTCGCTACTTCAGCTCTGGCGAAGCGTCTATAATTTTTCCAAACAACTTTGGCTCCAACTTCCGTGTGACAAAAGGGTTTGCATGCCTCTGATTGGCCAACCCTAACTCAACCCCACCCCACCCTAAAGCTAACCTTAACCAATCAGAGGCAGAGTTTGCTAGTTGACATAAAACGCGTCACTACCAGTATTCCAGCACGGGAATGTCGCCCACATACCAGATGCAGAGATTTACCTGGCAGTGATAGGCTTAATCAGCACTGTGTGAACTTGTTTGGCAAGTGCTTGAATTTAACAGACGTTCGTTTATATGTAAAAGTCCCGCACTCTGGCTTTAAACGTATAACATACAAACACACACAAACACGCGAAAGGTTTTGCACTTTTGTTATGCTGGTTGTGCAAATCAAAATCAAATCAATTTTATTTGTATAGCTCAATATCCCAAATTACAAATTTGCCTCAGTGGGCTTAACAGCAACACAACTTCCTGTCCTTATTAACTCTGGCTCAAACCAAATTGTGATAAGCTGACAGTGGCTAGTGTTGGCCTTTTTGATCTTTTGTGTGTGTGTGTGTGTGTGTGTGTGTGTGTGTGGATGCGAGCGAGTGAGAGTGCACATTGAAAGGCAAATTGCTCTTCTAGACATCTAAAGAGAGGAGACGAGAACAGAAACAAGGACGATGGGTAAGAAAGTAATAGATGCAAGACAGCATGGAAGGAGGGAGGAAACAGGAAAGAGATGTAAGAGAGAGTAAAGTACGACAAAAAAAGTGGAGTGAAGAAAACAGTGCAGAGGTGAAGTCAAGTCAAGTCAATTTTATGTATATAGCCCAACATCACAAATTAGAAATTTGCCTCAGTGGGCTTTACAGCGGCACAACATCCTGTCCTTAGACCCTCAGAATGAGTGAGAAAATGAGGGAAAAGGGGATGAGAAAGAAAATGAGCAAACAGAAAGAGGGAAAGAAAGCGCTGACAAAAAGGTGGCGAGTGAAGAAAACGGGAGTGGAAAGAGAAAGGGAGGGAGAGAACTTTCTCATAATGCACTTAAGCTCAGGTAAGAAGTGGGACAGCGTCTTGGTGTGCACACACACACACACACACACACACACACACACACACACACACACACACACACACACACACACCCTCACCTTGCAGTCCACTGAGCCCAGAAAGAGGGGATATTAATCACACACTTCAAAAAGACAAATCCCCTGGTGCTGTTGCACCTTCTAAATGAGGGAGGGTTGGAGGACAAAAGGGAGGTAGAGAGTGATGCAGAGGCGGAGAGGGGGTGACAGGGTGAGGTCGTGAGAGAAATGGAATGGAGAAAATTTGCAGGGAAGGAAAGGGAACTGATGGGAATAAAAGCTACTCTTAAAGGGTTCCCAGTTGTGGGAGTTGGATTCTTATTAAGATTACAAGTGTTGGGGGAAGCTTAGCACTTTTGTGCGGCGCTCTAAAGCAGGGGTCCCCAACCTTTTTTGCACCTCGGACCGGTTTAATATTGACAATATTCTGGCGGACCGGGGCAGGGGCGGGGATGGGTTAATAATGACTGGAATATAGTTTAGGCATATAAGTCCGTTATTGTTGCTTTTTATTTTTCTTGCCCTTTTTTATCTGTTTAAGTGGGAGAGTACTGCTGGCGTCGTGTGTGGCTGCCGCTTCTCCCTCTCGTAGCCCCCCTTCCCATCCACCCCTGTATGTCTGTGTTAGGTTTATCTGTTGTCTTGTTTCACCCCGTTTATTGTAAAGCGACTTTGAGTGTTAGAAAAGTGCTATACAAGTTTGATTTATTATCGTTATTATTATATTGCGGCACGGTGGTACAGTGGTTAGCGCGGTCGCCTCACAGCAAGCAGGTCCTGGGTTCGAGCCCCAGGGTAGTCCAACCTTGGTGGGTCATCCCGGGTCATCCTCTGTGTGGAGTTTGCATGTTCTCCCCGTGTCTGTGTGGGTTTCCTCCGGGGGCTCCGGTTTCCCCCCACAGTCCAAAGACATGTAGGTCAGGTGAATTGGCCATACTAAATTGTCCCTAGGTGTGTGTGTGTGTGTGTGTGTGTGTGTGTGTGTGTGTGTGTGTGTGTGTGTGTGTTGGAGCTGTGATGGTCTGGCGGCCTGTCCAGGGTGTCTCCCCGCCCCGCCTGCTGCCCAATGACTGCTGGAATAGGCTCCAGCATCCCCGCGACCCTGAGAGCAGGATAAGCGGTTCAGATGATGGATGGATGGATATTATTATAAGTCAATAGTATCACAACGTTTAAAGTAACGCTTGGATATTAAACACACAGCGCATATTTTCCTCGCATTAACATAACATACATATAACAACATTGCAACTCACAAATATCACTGAATCAGTGGGAGCTCTGGGCTTGTTTCCCTGCAGCAAGACGGTCCAATCGAGGGGTGATGGGAGACAGTGACACCCGAAGGGTGTTTCTTATGTCCAGTCCATTCCGCAGTTTTGTTTCCGTTGCATTCATTGCAGAAAACCCCGCTTCACAGAGGTATGATGTTGGAAATGGAAGCAGTTTTCAGTGCTTTCCCAGCAAACAAAAGAACATTCCCAGCACGTCCCCTAAAGGTCCTCTCCGAACGTTCGGTAAATGTCATTGTGTAGGGTTTTTATTACGTCACGTGGACGTTATTGCGAGACGTTTAAAGAATGTTCCACAATGACATCCCAGGAACGTCAAGTAGACTTTCCCTTAACGTCCCTGTAATGTCCTCGGGACACCCCACAATAACGTCCCCGTGACATCCCGGGACGTCTGGAGGACTTTCCCCTATTGTGCCTGTAATGTCCTCGGGATGTTCGCTTAACCTCGCGCAATAACATCCCTGGGAAATCACGGGGACGTCTACAGGACTTTCCCCTAACGTCCGTGTACTGTCCTTGGGAAGTTCCGCAATAACGTCCGTCACAGGGACGTCTACAGGACTTTCCCCTAACGTCCCTGTTGACGTCCTCGGGACGTCCCCGTGACGTAATGAAAACCCCAGAAACCTTTGGGAAAACAAATAACTGTGGTATTTCGACCAGTACCAAGACATTTCAAGGAAACTCATAAATGAAGGAAGATGTTATGCAAAACTGTTCATGTGGTGGATGATCCGTGGATGAGAGAGATTTCCCTCTCAACAAATCAGAGATATTAAGGTTTAGAAGCTGCAAAATGGAGATGTCTTTCCGGAGGGAGCGCCTTCCAGAACAGCTTAAGCCAAACACGCACCAGCGCAGAAGCAGAGCGATGCTCATGTCACGTGCCGTCTTTAGCACAAATAAAAACGCTTTGAATATTGAAAGGCTACGTTTGGATCTGCTCTAATACCTTTCTCCCAAAGAAAATGACTCTGTAGGAGTGTGGATGGGGGGCGGGGTGGATGGGGGGGATCGAACAGTGACGTGTTGCTGGGATTTTGTATTGAAATGAATAGGAAGGTCCTTATCGCACATCTACCGGCGCCAGTGTGTTCTGCGCTGGCTTCTTTTTGTAGTCCTGGCAAGGTTCCAGCATTTTAAAAGGAAGGACACGGCGAAGACAGCGCTGCAATTTACAGTACTTATTTCATTACACACTTAAACACAGCGCCGGCATTCAGTCAATAGAGGCTCCGTTGACAGAGCTGTGAAGTGTTGATCATCCTCCTCTCAGAGGCAGTTAGCTAACGTCCAGCAGCATTAGCAAGCCAGCCATACACACCATCCAGCGTGTCAGCACGTCTCTCTCGCTCTGCTAAAGACACAAATAGGAAGAGGGCTTCAACTTGGCTTTCTTTACGTTTGAGGTTTCTTACCAAAACACACTGTGTGTGTCGTTGATGTCAAACAAACATGTTGAATGCGTTTCCTTCCGCATATAAAAGACTACCTCATATGCAAAGACTTTTTTGCGATGTTTTGTTTATATCGGTTCGCCATCCTTTTTTTTCTTCGCTTTGCTGTTGGCGGATATGACGCAATACCGCCGCCAACCATTGAATCGTGTGAAATCGAGCAAAAAAACAAAAGTGTAAAACGTCATTCAGTTACTCTTACGTTGTATGAAAACCACCTCTCTGATTTTGTCTACCTTGGAAGACCCTCACCGACATTTGCACATTTTATTTCTCCGTCCTTTTTTTTTCTTCTCCATTCCATATTACGGACATGTGTATATATATATATGTGTGTGTGTGTGTGTGTGTATATATATGTATGTGTGTGTGTATATATATATATATATATATATATGGGTTTTTTTGTTGCTTTTGTTGCATGCAGCTGCTTCACTCTCAGATCAACTGTTTTCTTAATCAAACTTATCACAGTAAATACGATAAATATAAGTAAATATAAAGTAAACAGTCACACGAAAAGTGTACACAATCAGTCGCACCAATGACAATATGCCAGGGTGAAAAAAACATACATATTAAATAAAGATTTTGCAAAGCTTACAAATATTAGACAGCTTTTTTTTTATCAATATCATGATTATTATTCAGCTTCAGTGGAAACAGACAGTTCAGGAAAGCTTGGTTTTTTTATTTGCAAATTTAGACTTGTGAATGTAGAATTTAGCAAAACATCCTCCGCTGCCACTGACAACTCACATACATGTACAAGCTCACATGGCTGTACACATTACCGTTGTCGCAGAAATAAATTGGAAATACATTCATGTACATGACATACACACACACACACACACACGCACACACACAGTGCATAGTACTGCTACTCTACAACACTGTAATATGGAGCTGCATGTTAAGGGACTTGAATGAATGAATACACATAGACACCCAAACAGCTGCATACAGTAAAATACAAAAAATGGAGTGAGTGATAGCCACATTATGTATTCCAACTAGTGCTAACCAGCATGTAGTGCACCAATAGTTTACCACCAGCTGATCCTCGCAAATATTGTCAACTTCAGTTAACGAGAACTGCCCCCTACCCTTACACACACACAGACACACACACAGTGGAACAGCAGGGGAGTCAGTCAGTCATGTAGTCAGGACTTTGTGTGTTTGTTTAAGCAGCAGCAGCATGTTACAACAAGACACCCCCAACAATAAGGGCGTTCCACACCACAGCGAGAGAGAGAGAGAGGCAGGAGGGCACGTGATGAGATATTGTTGTTTGTATGGGAGCCACTGAAGCGTAACTATGTACCCGTACCTTCTCCTTACTCGCTATGTGTGTGTGTGCGTGTGCGCGTACACACTCTTGCGTAGAGAAATGCAAATGTGCTGACATCAAATCTGTGCATAAATGTTATGTACTGTAAGCGGTTTCTTTTCTATACGTACTCACATGTTCTTGTAGAGTCCGGATTATAGGTTCCCATTACAGGGCATGTTAACGTGTGCGCGCGTGCGAGTGTGTTTATGTTGGTATGTGCTGCATGTTACCTACCGTGCTCCCTCAGCTGGAGCCGGGGAGTTAGGTTCCACAGCTTGATAGGACAGCACCCAGCATGAGGGCTCCCAGCAAGGGTCTGTTATGTGTCACACAGCGTGTGTGTCAGCATGCTGAAAGACCTGAAAACTACCACAAAGCCTTGTCTGTGTGTGTGTGTGTGTGTGTGTGTGTGTGTGTGTGTGTGTGTGTGTGTGTGTGTGTGTGTGTGTGTGTGTGTGTGTGTGTGTGTGTGTTATATTCAAAGAGGTCAACCACATTATCACTTAAAAAGACAGACAATGGGGTGTCCGGGTAGCGTAGTGGTCTATTACGTTGCCTACCAACACGGGGATCACTGGTTCAAATCCCCGTGTTACCTCCCGCTTGGTCTGGCGTCCCTACAGACACAATTGGCCGTGTCTGTGGGTGGGAAGCCGGATGTGGGTATGTGTCCAGGTCGCTGCGCTAGCGCCTCCTCTAGTCAGTCAGGGCGCCTGTTCAGGGGGGAGGGGGAACTGGGGGGAATAGTGTGATCCTCCCATGTGCTACGTCCCCCTGGTGAAATTCCTCACTGTCAGGTGAAAAGAAGTGGCTGGCGACTCCACATGTATCGGAGGAGGCATGTGGTAGTCTGCAGCCCTCCCTGGACCGGCAGAGAGGGTGGAACCGGGACGGCTTGGACGAGTGGGGTAATTGGCCGGGTACAATTGGGGATAAAAAGGGGGAAATTTTTCAAACCAAAAAAAAAAAAGACTGACAATGACACAGTTTTTTGTTTGCTTAACTTTATCTCTGGGCTAAACACTGGTGGGGTTAAACTGAGGTACCCTTCATTTATACAGCACAATGACTGGACACATATTTCATTCATTGATCCATTATCCAAACCACTTATACTTACTCAGGGTCACGGGTATGCTGGAGCCTATCCCAGCAGTCACTGGGCGGCAGGCAGGAAGACACCCTGGACAGGCCGCCAGACCATCACAGGGCCAAAACACACACATCAGAAACAATACCACCCATTAAATGAACCAGTGAACAAACTCCTACAACACAAAAACAAAAAACACAAATGTTCTCCTTTTTCAAGGCAAAGTTGAGTTTTGTTCTCGTGATTATTAAAGTTATCCCCCCCCCCCACACACACACATTACAGCCTTGGACCCTGGCTCGAACTCTGTTGATCTCTTAGGTGGGCTAACAAAGGTGGGCTAAATTGATCTCAGAGGACTACGGTCTGCACACTAAAATTGTTCCCAAAAACTAACCTGTTGGCGACGTTTCGATCAGTTAGATCTTGGAAGATTCATTCGGCTTTAACCTGACAGGTACACTTGAGTGCTGCATCTCACATATTGAACTCTTGACAGCCGGCATTAACATGCATCTTTGGAACTTGGGCCTTATCGAGATGAAGTTTAAGCTCAGATAGTGGTTTATGTGGTCAGAGGAGCATTACTATGCATACGTTAGATTACGCTGGATACGTTAATTAAAAAGAGGTTTATTCGTCAGCCTGCACAGTGCACATAAAATTACTAAGTCTTTACACGAAAAGATGTAGGGAATTCAATGCCGTGAACCCAAAAAACTCCCAAAAAAGGCTCGATTCCTGCTGCAGTTAGCAACTTCAAAAGAACAAAGTGATGCTTTCAGCTCTGTAAACAATTGATGTAATTGTATTTGTGTCACGTTACAGGTGTGTGATGCTGTGTGTGTCTGTTGTTGTGTTTGATTTTGCTGCACTGGGGAAGGCACCGGAGTTCTATTGCAAGGTGTTCTGTGCTATAAATTGGAAAACAGAAGAAAAACAATAATATACCAAAGTGACTGACAGCTTCCTTAAAGCTATCGAGACTCAGAAGACCAGCTGTTGCCAGACAAAATCATGGAGGGAGGAAAGAAATGAATGTATTGTTGCCTTCTCCCTGGAAACAGGGAAGCTGTTCTTTAAACAGGAAATGAACAATTTATAACCCAATTTTTCCCTGCCGTGAGATGGAACGTTTCCAGGCAGGTGGAGCCTATTTGCATTTTGTGAGGGAAGGATCGATTCAAATCTCTGGGCATAGTTGGAACGTAGTTTAAAGGAAAGATGTAAATGAAACGTAGATGATGCATGTCTGTGTCATGTCTGCACACAAGTCAGATGTTAATGCAACCTGCAACCAGGGTCCTATTTGTGTTTATTGCTCATTTCTTTCTCATTTCACCCATGAGGCTTTTACAGTCTTCACGTTTACAGTTTTTTCTTCCTGTACAATTTTCTCCAGCACACAATCACTAATGGGCCAGAATTTCAGCTGTCCTCTGTTATTGGCCAAAATGAGTGTTTAATGTATGTTAATGTTCGCCGCTTTGTCAGCCAAAACGCTGTTTTCTCAGCCAGATCTCTCTTAAGAAAAGGGAGGAAGTCCCCCCCCCCCTGGCTCATTGACACTGCCTAAGGAGAGCTCAAATAAAATAAGCAGAGGAAGCCCCCAATCCCAAAGCTGTCTCCTGTCTCTGCTTGCAGAGAAAACCCAAAAGGGAGAGAAGAGGAGGCAGGGCAGCGTGAAGGAGAGAGGCAAGGAGAGGCGGAAGAGCAGTCCTGAGAAGAAGGAAAGGTGGAAGTCCGAGAACGGCTCCCTGCTCAAAGAACTAGGTATCATCTTTTGTCTGTCTGTTTTTGTGTGTGTGTGTGTGTGTGTGTGTGTGTGTGTGTGTGCACATTTGTGAGAGGTGGTTTGGTATGTGTGTGTGAGGCAGCTTCGTGGTCAGAGGGGTGGTGGTTCTAATATCAGGTCCCTAGCACATATATTTCGGTAACCTGTAATCAGTAATGTTCGCATACCTCCACGTGTGCAGGTAAGAGTCAGCTAGTTAGTGTGTGTGGGTGTGTGTGTGCACCTTCATTTGGGTGTGTAGGGGGTGAGTGTGCATTTATTTGTACACGTCAGGGTAGCCCCAGTTCAACCTGCTGAAGTGCCCATGAGAGAGACTCTAAAATCTTCAAGCTCCAGAGGTTCTGGTGTATCGATGAGCTCTGAACTCAGTGGAAGAAGACAAATGAGAACCTAGAAGTTCTTAACAGAGGGGTGCCTCCATAGCTGAATGGTTACAGCACGTTTGATTCCAGCCAGCGACCTTTGTTGCATGTCATACCTCTCTCTCTCTTACTCACTCTCTCTCTCTCTCTCTCTCTCTCTCTCTCTCTCTCTCTCTCTCTCTCTCTCTCTCTCTCTCTCTCTCTCTCTCTCTCTCTCTCTCTCTCTCTGCACTGCATGTGGGGAGTTTGGTGGTGGAGAGTTTGGTGAGTTTGGCTGAGAGTCTTGACTTTTTCTCGATTTTTTTTTTGTTCTTTTTTTCCTACTGTGTTTATTGTATAATTGTTTTGTGGTTGTTCATATTGTAGTTTGGTTTGTGTTCAATGGTTGCTTTTGGCAGACGGTAAACCGTGCTTCTTGGCGGGCATGGCGTCCTTTCAGATGCCGTCCCTGTCTTTGAGGCACAGAGTGAGGGTAGCACCGCGGGCCAGTACCACGGTGGAGCAGGTGCTGTTGGCAGGAGGAGAACAGGTGGGGCATGGAAACGTCTCATATGCCTCATAAATGGATAAAGCAGTGGTTGTATTTATGAAGGACTAGGGGTTTGTCAACCAGCTGATAGGAAACGGCTTGCTCGTAAACGATGAGTTTACACTAGTTTCCCCACTGGCAATGCCTTTCACCCGGATCACCGTGTCTGAAGTCCCTCCTTTTATTTTCCAACGAGGCACTGGTGCAAGAACTGAAGCACTTCGGGAGGTTTGTGAGTGGTTTCCGGACGGTGAGTCTGGGCTGTAAGGACACCAAATTGAAACATGTTCAGTCTCTGCGGAGAGACAAATGTTCATGTATTTGGACTGTCCGACTCAAACACTGGGTGTCTCTTTCCGTGTTAAGCATGAGGAGTGTATGTGCTCTATATATGCTAGCTCCGGGAGTATGACGTGTTTTGAGTGTGGAGATGTGTGTCACAACCTGATTGCTTGTCCACATAGACAGCACGCAGCGGGGTCCACTGCAGCTGATGTGTGTGACAGCAGGGAGGGGAGCAGTGGGCAACAGGCCGCTGCGGCCGATGTGGCTGACAATGGTGGGCAACAGGTCGCTGCGGCCAATGTGGCTGACAATGGTGGGCAACAGGCCAATGCAGCTGACAATGGCAGGCAACAAGCCGCTGCGGCCGATGTGGCTGACAATGGGGGAGGGGAGCAGCGGGTGGTGGACGACAGAGTGAGGCTGGTGGGTCGGAGCCACCGGTGAGTGCGGGTCTGTGTCTAAGGATAATTTAGCAGGGGAGTTGGAGGCTGAACCTGTGGTCAAGACAGTGCAGAGGGAGGACGACGTGGGGAAGTTGGAGCATTTTGCAGTACAGGAAGCTGAGCTGCTGTAGGTCATAAAATGTGCAATGTAAATAAAGTTTGACTTGACTTGACAGTGAGGCAGAGAAGTAGGTGATGAAGCCTGCTGGTTGCCATGAAAATGTAACTGACATGTGACTGACGTGAATCTGAAGCTGAATCTGATAGTGTTTATCAGAATGTAAACTTGTATTCGTTAGAGAAGATTAATAGTTTTCTGGATGACGCATTTGGTAAATGAGCCGATGTCAAGGATTACTTTCCTGATGTTGAGAAATTTATTCAGTCAGTTACTACGCTGGAAAAAGCTGTTGGGTTAGATTTACTGGGTAGCAAAAAACGTTATCATCTCAAGAAGCATGTCACTGGTCTGAGGAGCGGTTTGAAAGTGCCAAAGGCTAAAATGGTAAAGAAAATGAAACTCATTTTAAATGTACCATGATCATACAACACTGGGTGTTTCTTCTCTGCTGTTTTTCTGTCTGGCTTCTTACTGGTCTGTCTCTCTTCTCATATGCAGGGTTGAAGGGTAGCTTCATTAAATATGAATGGGGTAGAGATGTACAGAAAAGAGATAGATAACAGAAGTAATCAAGCAGAAAAGACTTGATGTAGTTTTCCTACAAGGAACACACAGTGACAGCACAAATGAAATAGACTTGGGCTTATGGTGGGCAGGGCAGCATGTCCTTAGCCCTGGGACAAATTTTAGTGCAGAAGTTGCCGGTTTTATTTTCTTCTACTTTAAATGCAAACATTATATCCAGCCAGCACTGAGAATGTGAGGGCAGAGTTCTTATGGTGAAAGCTGAAATAGAGGAGTTTAGGTTTAGTTTTAAGAATGTTTATACACCAAACCAAGGCTCTGAGCATGAAAGGCTTTTTAAAGTATTGAAAGAAAAATTAAGTGGCATTTATCCAGAAGGGTGCATTGTATTGGGTGGAGACTGGAATTATTGCACTGACTGTACTTTAGATAGGACTGGAAAGGAGCCACACCTTCACTCATCCTGTGTTTTATCCCATCTCTTAAAGAAAGCTGATTTGGTTGATGTGTGGAAGATGAAACGCCATTCGGTTAGACAGTACACATGGGTCAAAATATCAGATAGCAGAGTTAGTGCAGCTAGATTAAACAGGTTTTACGTAGCTGGTTCTTTTAATGCTCAAGTTGTTAATTGTCAGATCTACCCTGTCGCTTTTACAGACCATCATTTAGTCCGGTTTCCTCCCACAGTCCAAAAACATGTAGGTCAGGTCAATCAGCCATACTAAATTGTCCCTAGGTGTGAATGTGTTAGCCCTGTACTGGACTGGCAGCCTGTCCAGGGTGTCACCCCACCTGCTGCTCAATGACTGCTGGGATAGGCTCCAGCATCCCACGACCCCGATTGGGATAAGCGACTTGGATAATGGATGGAGGTGATTTTATTTCCCATTGGAAAACCAATTTTTCTTTTGGCATTTTAAGGTTAAATTATTTTAACTAGATTGTTTAACACAATCTTGGAAAGTGAGAGGATGCCTGAGGAGTGGAAAAGAAGCATACTGGTACCGATTTTCAAGAACAAGGGCGATGTGCAGAACTGTAGCAACTACAGAGGTATAAAGTTGATCAGCCACAGCATGAAGATATGGGAAAGAGTAATAGAAGCTGGGTTATGAGGGGAGGTGACGATTTGCGAACAGCAGTATGGTTTCATGCCACGAAAGAGCACCACAGATGCGATGTTTGCTTTGAGAATGTTGATGGAGAAGTATAGAGAAGGTCAGAAGGAGTTAGATTGTGTCTTTGTAGATTTAGAGAAAGCATACGACAGGGTGCCGAGGAAAGATGTGTGGTATTGTATGAGGAAGTGTGGACTTGCAGAGAAGTATGTAGGAGTGGTGCAGGATATGTATGAGGGAAGTGTGACAATGGTGAGGTGTGCAGTTGGAATGACAGGTGGGTTCAAGGTGGAGGTGGGATTAGATCAAGGATCAGCTCTGAGCCCTTTCTTGTTTGCAATGGTGATGGGCAGGTTGACAGACAAGATCAGGTGGAAGTCTCCGTGGACTATGATGTTTGTGGATGACATTGTGATCTGTAGCAAGAGTAAGGTGCAGGTTGAGGAGAGCCTGGAGAGGTGGAGGTATGCACTGGAGGGAAGAAGAATGGAAGTCAGTGGGAGCAAGACGGAATACCTATGCATGAATGAGAGGGAGGACAGTGGAATGCTGAAGATTCAATTCAATTCAATTCAATTTATTGTCATTAAAAACCATGTGCAGGCACATGTTAAAAATGAAATGAGGGCTGTGGCTTCACCAAACGGTGCAAGACAGACACAGGCAAACACAGCAAACACAATATAAGATATACACACATGCAGACCAAAAGCTAAAAATAAGTTAAAAGAGAGCTGGAGTACAAAATATTTAAAAATATCTACAGACATTCAGTGGGTAGCCAGATGCAAGGAGTAGAGGTGACGAAGGCATATGAGTTTAAATACTTGGGGTCAACTGTCTAAAGTAACGGGGAGTGCAGTAGAGAGGTGAAGAAGAGAGTGCAGGCAGGGTGGAGTGGGTGGAGAAGAGTGTCAGGAGTGATTAATGACAGAAGGGTACCAGCAAGAGTTAAAGGGAAGGTTTACAAGATGGTTGTGAAGACCAGCTATGTTGTGTGGTTTGGAGACAGTGGCACTGACGAAAAGACAGGAGGCGGAGCTGGAGGTGGCAGAGTTGAAGATGCTAAGATTTTCGTTGGGAATGACGAAGAAGGACAGGATTAGGAATGATAATATTAGAGGGACCGCTCAAGTTGGACTGTTTGGAGACAAAGCAAGAGAGGCAAAATTGAGATGGCTTGGACATATGTGGAGGAGAGATGCTGGGTATATTGGGAGAAGGATGGAGCTACCAGGGAAGGGGAAAAGAAGAAGGCTAAAGAGGAGGTTTATGGATGTGGTGAGGGAAGACATGCAGGTGGCTGGTGTGACAGAGGAAGATGCAGAAGACAGGAAGAAATGGAAACAGATGATCCGCTGTGGTGACCCCTAATGGGAGCAGCCAAAAGTAGTAGTAGTAGATTTTAAGGTTAAATTATTACATGATCTTAATTTTTGTGAAATGAGAGCTAAGAAAGACAATTTTCTTTCTTTTACTCAGTGGTGGGAGGTAGGAAAGGCCCAATAGAATTCCACAGTTAGCATTAAGTGAGCTGTACAGAAGTTAAAAGAGGAGATAAGAGACCTGGAAGATGTCTCTGTCTCACAAACTGATCAGTAGAATAATGATCTATTACGCTGCAAAATACAGCAGCTGAACTCCTTCCTGCAAGAGAGAGCTAAAGTAGCTTTAGTCCGAACATGCTTCACCATACTCCAGGACATGGATGCACCAGCCACTTTCCTCTTAAATTTAGAGAAGTCAGTGGTTCAAAAAAACAACAAAAAAAAAACCACAAATGTGCGTCTTCGTCTCTCTAATGGAAAGGTGACCACAGATTCAGCTGAGATGAGGAAACTTCTACACAGACTTGTTCAGGGCAGACATCTGTGATGTGGACTCTGCTGCAGAGCTTCTATGGGGTCTCCCTCAGCTGAGTCCAGAAGAACAGGATACATCGAGCTTGGACATGAGTCTGGATGAACTGACCGCTGCTGTGTCTCAGATGGCATCAGGCAAGGCTCCAGGAATATACGGCTTACCATCAGACTGTTTTATATACTTCTGAAGTGTTTTGGGACAGGATCTTCTGGTCATTTTAAAAATGTTTTAAAAAAGAGATACTTCCAGCTTCCTGTAGGCATGCAGTTCTCTCTCTGCTGCTTAAGAAGGGAGATTTAGCCCTTTTAAAAAGCTGGAGACCAGTAGCTCTTATGTACAGACTATAACATTCTCTCCAAAGTTTTATCACAGACTGAAAATATTTATTGAACTGTTGATTAGTGTAGATCAATCTTATTGTGTTCCAGACATATGTATGTGAGATAGTTTATTTTTAGTGAGAGATGTGTTTTATAGCTGTAAATTTTATAATATAAATGTTGGTATTTTATCTGTTGACCAAGAGAAGGCTTTTAACCATGTAGATCATGGTTTTCTTTTCTCTACTTTGCAGGTATTTGGTGTTGGGGAGGGGTTCCTGTCCTGGATAAAGCTGTTGTATTGTGGTGCATATTGTGTAGTGAAAGTGGGGGGAGGATTAAGCTGTCCTGTGCCAGTTAGGAGAGGGGTCAGGCAGGGCTGTCCTATCTCAGGCCAGTTTTACAGCATCATCGAGCCTCTCCTGTGCAGGTTGAGGAGCAAGCGGAGGGGTCTCACTCTGCCGAGCTAACTCAATCATCAGCATACATGGATGATGTTAATGTGTTTGTCCAGGGAGAAAGAGATGTTCAGGAATCAAAAGAAAGCTTGGTCGTATATGAGAAGGCTTCTTCAGCCAAGGTTAACTGGGGAAAAAGTGAGGCTTGTTTGGTGGGTCAGTGGGGCTTGGGGAGCACTCCTGGTCTTCCTGGGAACCTTAGGTGGGGAGAAAAAGGTATTTAAGTCCTAGGAGTATACTTAGGAAGTGAGGACTTTCAGAGGCAGAACTGGGAGGGAGTGCTGGAGAAGGTGGAAGCCAAGTTGTCTCAATGGAAATGGTTGCTACCACAGCTGTCCTACAGGGGAAGAGCTCTGATAGTTAATAACCTGGTCACCTCATTTTTATGACACAGACTCATTGTTTTAGTGCCACTACCAGGCCTTGTGGGAGAGATGCAGAGGCTCCAGTTGAAATTTTTCTGGTCTGGTCAGCACTGGCTGAGAGCATCGGCCCTGTATCTCCCTGTGGCAGAGGGAGGACAAGGACTTATCCAGAACTGTGGCCTTCAGACTACAGATGGCACAGAGGCAGCTGTGCAGCTACAGTCACTGCTGGTTGCCTCCTGCTCGGCTACTTCTTAGGAAAGCTGGCCAGTCTGGGTTGGATAAACAGCTTTTTCTACTGAGATCATCTGAAGCTGACCTGAGTGGAATTGCACCCTTTTACAACTTGGTGGTTGAAGCCTGGCAGATGCTGAAGGTCACATGAAGTCCTGACCTTAGACCAGGATTGTGGTTTTTTGAGGAGCCAATGTTTTATAATGACTTCCTTACAAATACCACCTTTTCCTCTGCTACAGTATGAACTAAGTTTGTTGAGGCTGGCATCACGAAACTGGGCCATCTTACAAAAACATCAATGGAAACACTTAGTGGCATCACTAATATCAGGTCCTCCAGTGTGCTGAGGATGGTTGTGGAGGAAGTCTGGCAGTCCCTGTCTGGGCCACTGAGAGCGTTTGCCAAAAATCATGCTCTAGCTGACCAATGGAATGATGCCGATGAGTACGTTTTCCCCTCCCCGATCATTGGTCCTGCTTTTGAGTAATGGTGAGGGGGGAGCAGACTGCTTCTTTGCCTGAATACACCAGTGCTGGGTAGTTTCAGCTCTTGTGGGAAGAAGCAGTTTTGTTACAGCTTGTGTGAAGGTACTCCACCTTCGCTGTCTGACTGAAGTCAAGGAGTCGAGGTGGATTGATATTTTTGCTTCAGACTGTACCCCTAAAGGCAGGTGGAGGGTCCTGTAAACCTCCTGTTGAGAAATGGATGGCTGACCTCCAGTGGAGGATTATACATGGAGCAATAGCCACAAACAGACACAGAGCTCACCTGGATCCAAGCACTGGGGAGGAATGTTCTTTCTTTACAAAAAGGGAAACATTAGAGGATTTAGTGGTCTCTTGTCCTTGATTAGTGGACTTATTTAGAGTACTGCAGGAATGGGTGGAAGCTTTGGGAGAGGAATTCTCTGTCCCCTTGTTTGTTATTTTGGCATAAATACGTAGTAAGAAAAAGACTGCTTCTGGTCCTAGTCAATTTTTTGTTTGGAACTGCTAAGCTAGCGATCTGCAAGACCAGGAAGAATAAGATGTTAGGTCAGGGCTGGACTAATGTGGTGCAGAGTATGAAGGGTTTTGTGGCAGCTCTGTCAGGGTTAAGACAGGTTTTATGTTCACTTAGGGAAGATGGTTCCCTTGTTCTTAATTTTTAATTTATTATGGTTGTGTGTGTGTGTGTGTGTGTGTGTGTGTGTGTGTGTGTGTGTGTGTGTGTGTGTGTGTGTGTGTGTGTGTGTGTGTGTGTGTGTGTGTGTGTGTGCATACTTGACAAATGGAGACTGTCAGAGAAAATGCTCCCCAGCTGAAATACTTTGCTATCATCTTGCCTGGGGATGCCTATTTAAAGGATTTATAAACATGGCTCGAATAAGAAACATAGAGAAAGAGAGATCCAGAGGAGGCGAGAAAAAGAGTCAGGAGGAGATACAAAAAACAGAATGAGCGAAAGTAAAGTGGAAAAGACAGGTTGTGCAAGGGAGAGCACAGGAGAGAAAGAACAGGGGATGAAAGTGAGAGAACAAGCTCGAGAGCAGGGGAATAAGAGAGAGGGGGGAGCAGCTTTGTCAGTGTCCATAATCATCATTCACCAAACACCGGAAGACAGTGAGCGAGTGAGAGACTGATCAGACTCGTCACTGCCAATACCTGTCATTGCTAACATGGGGATGGATAATGAGTGGCAAGAAGGGGATCTGTTTGCGCTACCAGTCTGTACAGCATTACATCATGCTCACCATGAGGACACTAGGGAACGATGGAGTGAACACGCGAACACGCTCTAAGATGTAACAAAAAGGTGTGTGTGTGTGTGTGTGTGTGTGTGTGTGTTTAAACGCCTTTTGGGTTTAAAAGGCTGACATTTGGACTGCACACACATTGTCACGAAAGTAAAAAAGCATGCTATCATCTTCTGAAGTATCTAATTGTAAACAACATGTCTTTTTTAATTTGGTATGATGGCATTAATCAGATGTTTTAGATGATGGGATTAATCAGACGTTTTAGATGTACCTGTATTTTATTTACATAAGTTTATATGGACTGATTGGATTCCGCAGTTGGCCTTCTCGGATTAATTTGCTCTCCGTTTCAGGGCCCTTAAACTGGGCTCAGACTACAAGAGTTTTGGGCCGATTTATCACTGAGTCACCCCTCCTGACAATTGGAGGAGAAATCTGGTCTAGGACCTTGGTCGGTACCGATGTTCGGCCCTGATTATCTGGTAATGTGAGGGGTTTAGAGATCCAATCTTAAACTCCCGAACTGCTAACAGACTCATCGGGGTCGCCCCGATAATTTTCAAACATGTTTGATATTTGGGATTTTAAATCTGGACGATTACATCACTACTTTCCAAGCAGGACCTCAATAGCCAATGAGAGAGACAAGTCAAGTCTACAAGGAGACGATAATGACTTTTGAAATGGCGACCGCAAACAAACCCCAAGCTGTTGTACGGATGCGTTGGACAGCTGAGATGGAGGAAAGGCTGGTCGATATGTGGCAAGAACACGACCCTTTTGTTTTTCTCACTGCAAAGCAAGTTGTTGCACCATGTCAGTCTCCATTTTGTTTGCATCTGCTTCCCCATGACATCACGTGAGATCACGTGGGATGATGCATTGCTCCCTATGTAGTGTGTGATGCACCATTATTTTCAAACCCTGTCATGTGTGCATGTTGGAGATTAGAGAGAAGGACGTCAGTGAAGATTCTGCTTATGTGCGTGATGCAACCTTTTTTTTTTGTTGTCTTTTTCTCCCCAATTGTACCCGGCCAATTACCCCACTCTTCCAAGCCGTCCCGGTTGCTGCCCCACCCCCTCTGCCGATCCGGGGAGGGCTGCAGACTCCTACACACCACCTCCGATACATGTGGAGTCGCCAGCCGCTTCTTTTTACCTGACAGTGAGGCGTTTCGCCAGGGGGATGTAGCGCGTGGGAGGAGAATGCTATTCCCCCCAGTTCCCCCTCTCCCCCAAACAGGCACCAGAGGAGGCGCTAGCGCAGTGACCAGGACACATACCCACATCCGGCTTCCCACCCACAGACACGGCCAATTGTGTCTTTAGGGACGCCTGACCAAGCCGGAGGTAACACAGGGATTTGAACTGGCGATCCCCGTGTTGGTCAGCAACAGAATAGACTGCCACGCTACCCCGACCCCATACAACCTTTAAACTCCTGTAGTTTGATCTGGTCCAGGTTTGGAAATCCCACAGAGAAGTTGAGGGATTGTCCAAATTTCTGTTTTCTTCAAGATTAAATAGTCTATCATTGAACACTTCTGATATTTTAAACAGAGAGAGAGTGTACCCTGACACACCCGGGCACATTTTCCCTCCTTCTGTTTTCCTTTAAAGTCTTCGATCTCGTTTTCAGAACGAGTCTCTGTCTGAAATGAAACATTAACCATCAGGAGAAAGTCACACTTATTCTTAACCAGTGAAAGAAATTGCTAAGCAAGTCTAAACAAGTAGGACTGTTGTTGGTGCATGAATCCACCACTTTGATATCGAGCTGAAGTTCTGTTTTGTTATTTGCTGGGATTGGCACTGGTCTGAAAGGGTCTTTGTCCTAGCACAGCACTGCAGCATTGTGGTTAATGACACAGCATTTACCTGGAATCATGTTGGTGTGAAAGTCGTCATAAGCAAAACGAGAACAGGGATGAGATCTGAGGTCATACCCCTCTAGTCGTCTATAATAAGCTTCAGCTGTTTTGAGGAGTATCTTTAAAGACTTCCTGCAAAGAAAATCCAGTCACGGTGTTGGTTAAATTTTCCAAAAGACCTCTGAATAGTGGGGTAAATAATGCCGAATTTGCTTGTAATGCAACATGCATTTGTCATTGTTCCAGACAGTTGCCTTCACTGTGTCTGTACTTCCCAAAGCCCCTTAGATGTGGGCTTTGGGATATTTTTTTGTAGAGTCTTAAGAGGTTAATGGTGCATTAACTTGCATTAAGTGGATTCGACACTTTCGGTATAGCCTATCATTATTTCATCAAACCCACCTTGTGCGTCGCTGTCGTTTACGGGCCATTTTCTGCGCGGTGGGGGTTGATTTGAAAGTGTCCTGCATCCAGAAGCAGACCTCAGATAGTGTGAAAGCTTGGTTGATTTGGACGGTTTTGTGAGCAGTCTTTTTGGCTGTGCTATTGTTGGTGTCCAGTCAGAATTTCATCTGTCTTTGGTGATCATACACTCTCTGCTGTCCGCATCAGAAAGACATTTATTTGGCCAACATTTATGTGGGGTTTTTTTTTCCCCCTGTGTGTACACATCATAAACTCCTATGTATGAGATATACCTTTTCACTGCAGAGTTTCCACTTTTTTTTTTTTTGCCCCTTTTTCCCCTCAATTGTATGCGGCCAATTACCCCACTCTTCTGAGCCGTCCTGGTCGCTGCTCCACCCCCTTTGCCGATCCGGGGAGGGCTGCAGACTACCACATGCCTCCTTCGATACATGTGGAGTCGCCAGCCGCTTCTTTCCACTTGACAGTGAGGAGTTTCACAGGGGGACGTAGCACGTGGAAGGATCACGCTCTTCTCCCCCCCGGTTCCCCCTCCCCCCTGAACAGGCACCCCAGCCGACCAGAGGAGGCGCTAGTGCGGCGACGCATACCCACATCTGGCTTCCCACCCGCAGACACGGCCAATTGTGTCTGTAGGGACGCCTGACCAAGCCGGAGGTAACGCGGGGATTCGAACCGGCGATCCTCGTGTTGGTAAGCAACTGAATAGACTGCCACCCGGATGCCCCCACTTTTTCCTTTTTTCAATCTTGGTTTTTCGGGGCTTCAGTTTCATACAGGAATAATGTAAATTCTGCGAATACACAGAGTTTTCTCTGTGTAAAACGAATGTTAGTAACTTCCGAAGCAATGCTTCAACCAATATGAAATATTGAAATATTGTTCATTTCAGATAAATCACAGTATACATAAATGTTTTTCAATAACTGTGATTTTGCAAGAAGTGTGATAGAGACTCCTCTGTTTAACGTCCCATTTTGCGATGATCTCACAGTGACTTTCTGTGATGAGGTAGGACTGTCTTTCATTTCCTTATTTACACAGAGCCCAGCGCGGCGGGGCAAACAGGGTTTTCCTGTCTCTGTGAAGATAATCGATAAACAGAGCAGCGATAACGGAGGACAGGAGACGTGCAGAATGGAGAGAGAGAGAAGGACCACTTCCTGTTCCGATCTTATCGCGCTCTCTCTCGCATTCTCGCTCTCTTTCTCTCCCTTTTGTGCATTGTCTTTGTCTTTCTCCATCTCTGACTCTATCACAGTCGTTCCCTCCCTTTCTCTCTCTCTGTCTCTATCTCCTCCACTTCATGTCTCTTTATCTTCGTAAATCTCCCCATTTCATAAGCCTGCTCCACCCCCTTGTCACCTTTCTTTCTGTTTACCCTTTGTCTTTATTGGTCTCTCTCTCTCTCTCTCTCTTTCCCTCTGTCCATCTCTGTCTCTCTACTTTGTTCTCCCATGTTATCTTTCTCTCTGTCTTTCCATCTTACTGCTGAGGGATAAAGATGGAGTGTTAGTGTTGAATGTATTCTGGAGAAACTTGACTCGCTCACACAGTGTTACTGAGACAAACAAGCCCTTCTGTGCTAGGTGTGTGTGTGTGCGCACACGCATGCACGCATGCACGTGTGTCTGTTTTTTTCCTCTGTCTATCTTTGTGACCTGGTGAGTCAGTGAGTGAGTGTGTTTGCAAGTTTTGGTGGGTGTCTGTGTGTCGCACGTGTTCATGTGTGCATGTTTCCGTGTCAAGGTTTGTGTGTATCTGGTTGTGTGACGTGTGATTTTGTTGCAGTCTGCGTATATTGCAATGCATACGCGTTTGTCTGTGTGTTTCTGTTTGTGCATCTGTATTTACTTGGTGTGTGTGTGTGTGTGTGTGTGTGTGTGTGTGTGTGTGTGTGTGTGTGTGTGTGTGTGTGTGTGTGTGTGTGTGTGTGTGTGTGTGTGTGTGTGTGTGTGTGTTAGTGTCAGGCCCTCTGTCCTCTGTAAGGCCTGGTGCTGACTCCTGGGTATTTTTTTTTCCGTGTTGTACAGACACATAATGCAACCCTCTGTTCACAGTGTTTTAAAAGTGTTACAATTTGAAGCTTTATGCTCATCAAACACCATGAACACAATGTAACAATAGACCATGTGCAAGTTCTGCCAGGAATACTTGAACTTTCTACTGTTGTTGTGCTTCCTTCAATATAAGCTAAGCTACAAGGAAGAGACATTCAGCTGGAGGTGATTATAGCTTTGTCCTATATTAGAGGGCATATTTTGAAAGGAATTTTGTCATTCTTGATGCCAAAAGAGGCCCTTTTTTCCTCCCCCCCCCCCCCCTCCATAGCCCAGTACCACCTAGAGCAGGGATGGGCAACTTTGATGATAGAGCGGGCCACAAAAACGTTATCCTCACTACCAGAGGGCCAGGTTGTGACCGTGCACTTCCACCAGTGGGATGCTGTAACCCCATCACTCAGTTAACCAATTATCCATCCACCCAGCCATTGTCTTAACCGCTTGTCCTGCTCTCAGGGTTGTGGGGATGCTGGAGCCTATTCCAGCAGTCATTCGGCGGCAGGCGGGGGAGAAACCCTGGACAGGCCGCCAGGCCATCACAGGGCGCACACACACACACACACACACACACACACACACACACACACACACACACACACACACACACACACACACACATTCATTCCTAGGGGCAATTTAGTGTGGCCGATTCACCTGACCTACATGTCTTTGGATGGTGGGAGGAAACCGGAGCCCCCGGAGGAAACCCACGCAGACACGGGGAGAACATGTAAACTCCACATAGAGGACGACCCGGGATGATCCACCAAGGTTGGACTACCCCAGGGCTCAAACCCAGGACCTTGGTGCTGTGAGGCGACCGCGCTAACCACTGTGCCGCCCTTAACCAATTATAGCTACTAATTTCATGAAAAGAATAAAATATATAATGGTAATCAAAGAGACGGTTTCTTAGCCATGTCATCATCTCCAAAAGCTTTAGCCGTCTCTACTGCACATGGCTTCAGTGTTTTGCTGTCTGACAAGGGCTTCTTTGCTTTAGCAAGCTCAGTGGAGACAGCATAAGATGCCTTGAGAGAGGACTCCTGTGCAGACGTGGCTTTGGTAAAAAGGCTCTGCTGTCGGTGTATTTTTTCCTTTTGAGGTCAGTGATGATAGCGGCTCTGGCACCTCCAGTGTACATGCCGTATTTGTTGAAATCCCTCACGGCTGAATTTGTTTCCGGGCACACTAAACTCATAGGTTTGCCTTTGAATTATGCAAAAAGACATTGCTTCCCATCTCGCCTGGAAGACAAGGTTCTCTAGGTCAAGTTTTCTTGTTTTTTGCCGCTCGTGTCTCTCCTCATTGCATGTCATTGCGGAAGAGGCCCGCCGAGACCATGTGCAAGCAGTTGCTTGCTTACGGGCCTCTTGTGTTTTGAGGGAGCGCCCTCTATCAGTGGACAGTATAATTACAATTGAGATCCCGTTCAGATGTGGTCAAATGGCCCGCTTGCTTCCACGCCTGTGAAGCCAACTATTTATTGATATCTGGAAATTGACCTACGGGCCATACTGAGGGAGGATGGGGGACAAATGCGGCCCACAGCCCACCAGTAGCCCATGTCTGACCTAAAGTAAAACAGTGTCTGTGGAATCCATGATACGGTCACTTGTTTCACCAAACTCAGGCTTTCTGGCGAAGGACAGGCTCAGTGCTACACTTCTATGCATGTTAGGTTATAAAAGGCCTTTTGTAAATCTTTGAGCTTGTACAGGAACAAACATGACAGCCTACAGTGACCTGCTCAGTCACCTTATTCAAGGAAAAAGTCAGTGAAGGAAGTCATTCACATAACCAATGCAAATAGAGATAATGTATAAATTATTTCTCTGAGCACTTAGTTAGCAGGAGTAACTTTAATTTATGTCCTGCATCATCGTAAACAAAGAGTTTTACTTTAATGGATCTGCATTGTGTCTTTGCAATTATTTTGGTCTTGCACTTTTGTCCTACCTGTTCCGCGGTTATTGTTGTGTTGACTGTTGTGATGTTGCACTAGTGTGCTTCTGTCATTGCACACCTCAGTCAAAGTCACCTGTTTATTGTTGCCAGATGTTAACTGTTATTTAATGTTATACCTATGAGGAAAAAAAAATGTCGTTTCATTTGTACAGTTGTGTGCTGACTGAAACAACACTGAACAGACAAATTGTAGATGATGTCGGTGTGAGCTTGTTGCTTTGAACTACGGGCTACAGTATCACACCATGTAGTAGGTATTAGTGTGTTGGTTGTCTATATTCGAATTATTCCCTCTACAGTGTAATCCATCCATCCATCCATCCATTATCTAAGCCGCTTATCCCAATCGGGGTCGCGGGAATGCTGGAGCCAGTCCCGGCAGTCATTGGGCGGCAGGCAGGGAGACACCCTGGACAAGCCGCCAGACCATCACAGGGCCCACACACACACACATTCACACCTAGGGAAAATTTAGTATGGCCGAGTCCCCTGACCCACATGTCTTTGGACTGTGGGAGGAAACCGGAGCACCCTGAGGAAACCCACGCAGACACGGGGAGAACATGCAAACTCCACACAGAGCATAACCTTTAAAGTGTGATTTAACACTAAATTGCATTTTTTGAACTGAGGACATGTCTACCCACCTCCTACCTGATGCAGAGACTAAAAAGAATTTACAAACGGTCAGATTCAGAGATGCATCGCCACCTCCCCTGTTTTAGAGACACACACCCCCTTCTCCCTTCCCCACAAGATTAGCGTTTTTCAGAAGTGTGTACTGGATAAAGATGAGCTGAATCCATGGATTACATTACCCTTTACTGTGAAGGGCAATGTTCACTTGCCAGCTACTTCTACTTTGCGCTTAGAACAGTAATTTATGATTTTTCTGGCATTTCATGTCTTTCTGCAGTCAGTGATGGTTGCATAGCTCTTTTGCTGCTCTTCTCTATTTCTCTCTCTCTCGCTCTCTTTCTGGTGAAGTTGCCAGGGTGACGGTTGGCACCCGAGAACAATCATCAGGCTGTAGTGGGAGCTTTCGCCCTAGCAACAGGACACACAAACTCTTTCTCTCACACACATACAAACACGTGCATGCGCGCGCACACACACACACACACACACAGAAGGCTGGTCTTAGCCTTGCCCCACTGCCAGTGCATTCCTTCCCTGGAGTTCTTAGCACCGCTGCCTAGCATAGCGTAGCTTAGCACAGGCGATCACGTCAGCCATTGCACGATGCCATTTGCTGCCTCTCTTCAGCTTTGGACAGTGAAGCCTCCGGAAGCGATAAGGCTTTGCAACTGTTGGTTTTCTGTAATGTCACCTTGCGGTAAAAGCTTTCATAATGTGTTTTACCAAGCCAGCGCCTCCCATAGCAGAGCATATCTTAGCATAGTCTAGCATTAGCTGGCTTATTGCCTCATATAGCTAGATTGGCATGAGCTGCGTTAGCTGTAGCCAAACCAGTTTCATGCCAAACAAGTAGGAGAAGCTCAGGAGATTGTGTCTTAACAGGAGGCAGACTCAATGATAAACCTATCCCTCCTTATAATTAAACGTGTAATCGATGAACTGGCTTTTACATTTTGAAATTAAAATGCATTAAGATTTTAATGTAGTACTATCCCCGCGACCCTGAGAGCAGGATAAGCGGTTCGGATAATGGATGGATGGATTACTCCACTATCTCCACTATCATAAATAAAATAACTTTTTTTCTTAACTTTTCTTTTGTCCCTTAAGTACACCAGTTATTGAATTGCTCAGCTCAAATCAATAAGAATATACTCATAATACCCTGCAAATTGACTTGACCTTTTCCCACTCAGGGAAAACAGCTTCAGTCTGAATGTCAGAATTTGGGATTTTGCACATTTAATAGTCTACAATATTGTAAGGACATTGAAAATACAGAAGGAAGAAGGACAAAGCAGCAGACTAGTCAGGAAATCTCAAGGTAAACACCGTGTGAAAATCAATGGTCAATTTTTCATTTTGCATGTCTTACAGGTTTAATTCCTTCCTTCCTCCTCTGTTCCCTTCCTTCGTTCACCAATTCTAACCCCTCCCACCTTCCACCTCCTCCTCAACTACCTTCATTTCCTCTGCCATTTCCTCATAACATTACCCCACCCCACCCCTGTCACTATCTCTCTCTTTCTCTCTCCGTCTCCCTCTCCCTCCCTCCCTCTCCCTCCCTCCCTCTCTCTCTTTCTCACCTATTTCTTCCCTCGGCATTCTCTTGTCTCCACCAGACATGCTGCGTCATGGAAACAATCAACTTGGTTTGTGTGTGCGTGTGGGGTGTATGTGTGTGAGGTGGGGGCGGGGGGGTAGCTTGTGTTAAACACACCCTAACAGCACCTCCTGCTGTCCTGTTTGGCATCTTACTCCAGGGACTGTACCTCTTAGGAGGCAAGAGGAGAGAAAATAAACGAAGGATTGGATGGAGAATAGCAGGAGGAAAGAGGCGGGGCTCTCAAATTTTAGCCGAGATCAGCCGGGGGCAGAAAGCATCATTTCTGCCTGTGCCTGTCCTAAATATAAACAAGGGCCAAAACATGATGTTGTGAAGCTATACATCTCTGCGTTGTGACACAAGAGAAGACGTTTCTGTGTGGCGGTGGCTCACGAAGGCTCACGTCAACCCACAGCTCCAAAACTGAAACGCAGACAAACAAAAATCTGTACTTGCCTGTCTAGACTTGGTTTCACTACATAGTAAGATGGTGACGCTGTGGTTTTCATATATAAATCATGGTCATAGCTGCACTTTCTGTGCGACATGATACTGAGAAGGATTTGAGATACAGTCGTATTTGTTGTTTGGGTAACCCTTCCTTTTACAATCCCCTAATTGTACCTGGTAAATATATGGGGATTACTAAGTATTTACTCAGTAACTATGTGGTAAATATGGTATATTATTGAGTAACTGCCACTGTACCACATGCCTCCTCCGATACATGTGGAGTCGCCAGCCACTTCTTTTCACCTGACAGTGTGGGGTTTCACCAGCGGGACGTAGTGCGTTGGAGGATTACACTATTTCTCTCCAGTTCCCCCTCCCCCCAAAACAGGCGCCCCCAACTGACTGACCACAGCAGGCGCTAGTGCAGCGAACAGGACACATACCCACATCTGGCTTCCCACCCACAAACATGGCCAGTTGTGTCTGTAGGGACACCCGACCAAGTCGGAGGTAACGCGGGGATTCGAACTGGCGATCCCTGTGTTGGTGGGCAACGGAATAGACCGCTATGCTACCCAGATGCCCCAAATATTTAAACTCTTAAAAACAAATACATTTGCCCCACTTATGTTCTTTGCACATACCCTATTCAAAGTTACTGCGAAAATAACTATTTCTTACATTGTTGATGAAGACCTGGTCGACTGCTCTTTCTTTCTTTCTTTCTTTTTGAAGGACTCATTTGTTAACTGTTTTGCACTTGCACATTGACGTAATAAATTGCATCTGATGAAGTGCCTCACTATTTGAGTAGTTTTTGCGAGATACTTGTTTTTTTTTTTTTTTTTTTCCTTTTTCTCCCCATTGTATCCGGCCAATTAGCCCACTCTTCCGAGCCATCCCAGTCACTGCTCCGCCCCCTCTGCCGATCCAGGGAGGGCTGCACACTACCACGTCTCCTCTGATACATGTGGAGTCATCAGCCACTTCTTTTCACCTGACAGTGAGGAGTTTCACCAGGGGGACGTAGCGTGTGGGAGGATCACGCTATTCCCCCCAGTTCCCCCTCCCCCCAAACAGGCACCTCGACCGACCAGGGGAGGTGCTGCTGCAGTGACCAGGACACATACCCACATCCGGCTTCCCTCCTGCAGACACGGCCAGTTGTGTCTGTAGAGACGCCCGACCAAGCCGGAGGTAACACGGGGATTCGAACCGGAGATCCTTGTGTTGGTAGGCAACAAATAGACCGCTACGCTACCCGGACACCCGCGAGATACTTTTTTACTCTTACCATAGTTGTTATTTTTATAAGTACTTTTCCTTCTACTTCAGTAAACGTTACTATAAAGTAACTTTACCTTTATTTGAGTACTGTTTTTGTTTACTCTACCCACCACTGTTTATAGGCCATATCGCCTAGCCCTAAAACAAACACAAACCATCTGTCCGAGTCTGTCTCACGTTCAGCTGTGCAAGTCTTTACCTCTCCTCTTCAAATGCCACCATCTTCCCTGTGTTGTGTTTGTTTGTGTGTGTGTGTGTGTGTGTGTGTGTGTGTGTGTGTGTGTGTGTGTGTGTGTGTGTGTGTGTGTGCATGTGTGTGCATATGTGGAAAAACCAAAATGTCACAGACAGATGCGTAGGAGTTTGGCAGCCCATAATGACAGAAGGGGAGCCACACAAATCTCCAAATTACACGCAAACACACACACACACACACACACACACACACACACACACACACACAATGGGAGCAGCAACCCCTTTCATACACATCAGAATCATGTTAATTGGCCATGTGGGTTTGCACATACATGGAATTTGACTCTGGTTTCATGGCTGTCAGTGTACTTAACATAGAATAACAGCACTACAACACAACAGACATGTATAAATGCATACAAGCTCTAACAGGAACACACCGCACATACCCACATCACACGCTCCAACACCGTGATAAAATCAAGTTACTGCCAAGCAGAGTGTGAAGGATGCATCTGTGGCACCGTGACAGGAGAAAGGATCTCCGTTGTTAACGCGGGTTTGTGTATGTTCATGACTGATGATCCAATAGAGGTGCTGTGCTTCGATTTAGGTCTTTATCCTCCTATACTGTAGACCTCGGTCACATGCCTAAAGTGTTCCCCTGTATTTAAAGCTTCAAGCCTGAACTGAAGATTAACATGCAAAAATGTTTTGGACACCTTCCATCCCTGGCCTATTGAGACAATAGCCAATCCACAAACATCCATATTATGCTTTTGTAGTTTCCCATTTTAATGGTTACTGTCTGGTACTATTTTCCCACGTGAATTATACAGTGTGTTGCATTTTGCCTCTTCTCCATAGCATCTGAATATACAAGAAGACAGGTTGCATCTAGTGTGAAGAGGAAACCAGGTTGTTGTTGCTAAAAAGCAGATATGGCAGACCAAACTTAGAGAAGACTTGAAACAAAAAAAATTACAATATAGAAAACCTAAACCCACACTCAACCTCTTTTTTTTTGCGGTGGGAAAAGCACCGACACTACGCTGGTGACTATTTTATTTGGAAGGGATCTCTGGGATTTGAACTGGTCAAACACCAATGAAATTACTATTATCACCATTGGACAAACAACGAAAACAACAACAGACTGAAGGATTGTGCTCAGAAATGTAATGTAGTGGGGCATTCTGGTGGCGTGGCAGTCTATTCCGTTGCATACGAACACGGGGATTGGCGGTTTGAATCCCCGTGTTACCTCCAGCTTGGTTGGGCATCCGTACATTCACAATTGGCCGTGTCTGCGGGCGGGAAGCCGGATGTGGGTATATGTCCTGATTGCTGCACCAGCGCCTCCTCTGGTCAGTTGGACACCTGTTTGGGGGCTGAGGGGAATAGCGTGATCCTCCCACGTGCTACAGCCCTCTGTCAAAACTCCTCATTGTCAGGTGAAAAGAAGCGGCTGGCGACTCCACATGTATCGGAGGAGGCATGTGGTAGTCTTCAGCCCTCCCCAGATCGGCAGAGGGGCTGGAGCAGCAACCGGCATGGCTCAGAAGAGTGGGATAATTGGCCAAGTACAATTCAGAGAAAAGGGGGGGGGGATCCACAAAAAACCCCACTTTATCTAATCACATGATTTACATCTGTCCAGCCTTCTTTGATTCTGTCACAGCTAATTGTAGTAGCGTGCCACTGTTCTACATTCACCGTTTAAGTTTCCATGTTTCTTGTGACTAAAAGGTTTTTTAGCGCTAACCCCTAAATAAGACGGAAAATATTCACTCAGTGGGTTCATGAGTAAAGCACTTCCTGGGGGTTGATATCTGCCGGGGCGCCCCTGAGCAAGCTGCTCATCCTGAAACTGCTGCTCTGAAAGGGCTCAGTGACCTTTGAGTTGGACACTTGGTGAACTGCTGGGTTTGAATGTGTGTAACTGAATGAGTGTGAAGCAGGATGTGGTTTAAAAAAAGGAGCATGATCAGCAGATCTGCCTTGTGAAAAAATAAAAATGGATAAAATACTCGTGACCATCTCAACAGTTGAATGTTAAACCTGCAAAAAGTTTCATTGGTCCAGTTTTAAAGAGGTCATTAGAATAAGAATTAAACATTCATCTGCACTCTGTGACTTGTGCTCTGACCACACAGTTTTAAAACAAATACACTGAAAAAGGACTTGGTCCCAGCCCTGCTATTATCAAATTCTGTGGCTGGAATTTTAGCTGGCTTACATGGTATTGAAATTCTGCAAGGCTGTGGCCTACTTCTTCTGTTTATGAAATAAGAGCATCGCTCATTCCGTCTCCCTTTCTTTTATCCCTATTTCCCCGTTTCTCTCCCTCTTCATCACTCCCATGTATCCGCTCCTCACTTTCTGTCGCCAAAATCTCTTCCCTGCCGACCATGTCTTCCCTAAATCTTGATCTGTTCCCCACTCACCCCTACCTGCTCACCTCCCACTTTCCCCTGTCCCTCACCCACCCCCAGGTATCTCCAAGTCTTTCCCATTGGGCAACCCTCTGTTTGACAGCTGGCTGGCTAAGTCGGTTCAAATCACCGCTAACGACATGCTGAGCCAGTGGGCTCTGAGCACCCAGCACCAAGACAAGAGCGCCAGTCTGCTCTCGGATCAGGTAGGCATCCAGTCACAGGAACCCAGTACCCAGTTCAATAAGTTTTTGTGTCCATTTTACCTTTGTTGAAAAAAATGTATAGCCATATTTTTTTGTATTGTTTTCAGTGGAAAGGTTTAGGTGATCTAGACTCAATGCTGGGACGCCATTTCTTTTTAGTGCCCAGCGCTGTGAACTCTCCCCACCTTTTTCCAGATCTGAAGCAACTGTGCTGACCAATAATGATGGCGGCAGGGCGGAATGCAAAAGGAAGCTGAATCGATATTTTGTTTGTCAGAGCAGAATGGAAAAACAAAAACAAATGGAACAGAAATGAAAAAAAAATTGTAGTAAACCACATTTTATTTGACATTGTATCTTCAGATTATCATGATATTAATAAAAAGAAAGCAGTTTGGGCAATTTTTTTTTCCCCAGATTTTTTCTCCCCAATAGTATCCGGCCAATTACCCCACTTTTCCGAGCCATCCCGGTCACTGCTCTACTCCCTTCTGCCAATCCAGGGAGGGCTGCAGACTACCACATGCCTCCTCTGATACATGTGGAGTTGCCAGCCGCTTCTTTTCACCTGACAGTGAGGAGTTTCACCAGGGGGACATAGCACATGGGAGAATCATGCTACCCCCCCCAAGTTTCCCCTCCCCCAGTTTCCCCTCCCCCTGACCGACCAGAGGAGGCGCTAGTGCAGTGACCAGGACGCGTACCCACATCCGGCTTCCCACCCGCAGACACAGCCAATTGTGTCTGTAAGGACGCCCAACCAAGCCGGAGGTAACATGGGGATTCAAACCGAATAGACCGCCACGCCACCCAAACACCTCTACCGTTTACGCACCTTGCTCGAGGCTGTAAAAGTGTTAGTTTTGATCCAGTAACAGGGTGCATATACATTTAAAGGTTACCTGGTGATATAGTAAAGGGTCAAGTGCTTGTTTTGTAATACAGTCCGGAATAAATGTTGGCAACATGAATAATTTGGCATGAAGTAGAACTTCTCCAAGACTGTGCTCAGATGTCATACTTGAGAAAGGACACTTAACTTCTCTCCACCCTGTCAGGTTTTCGACACCAGAGGACAACAGGAAGGTCCAGGTTTTCTGAACAACTTGTTCACATACCGTACCAGAAGCCTTCTGAAACATAGTGTTGTTCTCAGTCAGATCAAAGCATGTAGGCGAGAACCCCTGCCAATGACAGTCCCATTAATTAGGTTTGCATGTTTTAAGTTGGAATCTGGTTTTGGCTTACCCAACTGCCCCCTTGATGTTCATATTACTGTCAGTCAAGCAAAGGTACCAGCCGATGATTATTTGGAGTTGAACTGTACTTTGGCTGACCCTCAGTTATTCCCTTCAGGAATGTTCTCTGTTTGTGTATTGATTGGCAGGGGGTCCAGAACAGAACAAATGGCACAACCCACATGTTCGGGGATGTGTCCAGGAACCAAAAGAAAAATAGCCACTTTTTTTCATTAGAGGTGAATAGGAGGAGTGTGTAAACGGAAAACCTGATATCCTGGCTGAAAAACGGACCAGAGAAAATTAAATCTGAAGTTGTTATCTAACTGAACCTTTTTCTCATTTCTTTTCTCTAACCTTTTCTGCTCTTCACTCCTCGTTTCTCTTCTTTTCTTTTGTCCTTCTGAATCGATCCTTTGCTTTCCTCCTCTTTTCTTATGTATCGCTCTGTCTCCCCTCTGATCTGCTCTCCTCTCCATTTTCACACCACTCCCCTCCCCACCTTTTCTCCCCTCCACCCTCCTCTTCTTGTCCTCTCTCCTTCTCTGCCCTCTCCCACCCCCTCCTCTCTTCTACCTTCCTCCCCTTCTGCACTGCTCCCCTCTCCTTCTCCAGCTTCTCCAGGGGGAGGAGAGTCTGCTGAATTTGATGATGGAAAACTCCATGCAGTCTGCCTGGAAGACCCCGCAGCTGGGCCGCAAACCACGGGGTGGCAGCAAGCCCCGCACCCGCGGGCACACCAACTCTGTCACCGGCCCTGCCCCGCCCCGCACCCCCTCTGCCGCTGCCTCCGCCTCATCCGGCCGCAGGGAGAGCGCTTCCGAGGAGGACGGGCCCGGTATCACAGGCAACAGAGCAGAGAGGTCAAAGGGCTCCTCCAAAGCCCAGCACCACCGCCACCACCTTCACCATCCCCCCACAAGACGCTCCGACTCACAGAGGGACCCACCACCGCAGCCCCCCATTTCCAAGATGGATTCCTGTCACATCTCGGAGGACCACCGGCCTTGGGAACGCATCTACATGGGGAACGGAACCGGGGCAGGGTCCACCATGCTGATACCCAGCCTTGCTGCCGCCTCCTCCACACTTCTACCCGCCAGTCCTGGACTGGGCGCCATGTCGCCTGAGACGAGGGGTGTCCCCAGGACTGGAGCCCTGCGGCTACGCCTATCGCGTCAGGGTAAATCCCGGGGAAGGAATGGAGTCGAAGGCGTAGTGGGGGCCGAGTCTAAGGACCACCCTGAGAGAGACCCGCCCCTCCCAGCAAAAGAGGCTTCCCTGTTGGATGCTGCGGAGACAGACGGGTACTTCTCGGACGGGGAGCTGAGTGACTCAGATACACGCTCCCACGGACGCAAACTCCGCCTGCCACCGTTGCATTCTGGGAACGAGGACCTGCTGAGGAGGAGCGTGCTGGCATCATAGAGAAACTGAGACTTTCCGACACCTACACAGACACACACACACACAAACACACAATTATAGTCAACTTTGATGCATACACACTTAGCAATGGATCCCACTGGCTGACTGTCTGTGCCCAGTATGTGACATACAAATAATCACAGTCTCTCTCTTGGCTTGTTGGCGTTAATCATCCAAATCCCCATTATATTTACCAGTGGAATATCTCATTAGTCTTTCAACCCTGGCCTGTTTTGTGTTTCGGGGGTAATTTGAATGTAGCTACTAGCTCATCACATAGGTACCCCACCAAACCATAGTTTCTCTTTAGCTCACTGAAAGATGCTGTACATCAGACAAGAAAATAGGGGATAGACATCACCTTTAGTTTTTTTTTTTCAGTTTTTTTTTTCCTTTTTCCTTTTTTGCTTTAGGTGTTGAAGTATCCATTTCTAGCAGCCTTTTGTTGTCTTCAACAACCGCTGGAACTGGGGATGAATACTTTGGGGCATTATGGTCCAAGCAGGTGTCAGGGTCGTCTTTCTTCATGGCCTTTTTGGCCAAGACGCATCAAATCAGCCCTTTTTTCTTTTTGTCCTTTTTTTTTTTAAATATATATGTTGTGTAGAGAGAGCATTTCAGTTTAGAGTTGGTCTGAAAGTGTATAGAAAGTATCACAAAAATATATGTTATTGGCCTTGAAAAGCACAAATAGCTAATAGGAGCTGTAAAACAAAGATGTTTGTATCATACACGCTTATTCAGGGTTTGGGTCAGTTCACCTCCATTTCACTCGTTTAGAATTTTAAATGTCAACAATTGGTATGATAAATCCTAAATAAAAAAAAAGTGGTTGAATAAAAAGCTTTTTTTAAGACAAAATAGTTGTTTTTGAAAGTTTTGGCCAAAATTCACCTCCCAAATTGGCTGAATAGAGAGGAGCTAGACCCCAAACCCTGATGCCCCTTCAGATTCTGCACCTGCATACACACGCAGATCCATAAACACACACAAAACACACATACGTAAGCACTCCCGCAACACACATACCCCCGTTATCAGTTTGCTCCCATGGATGGAAAGCTTAATCTGACTGTTTTTAGCTGCTTTCAAATTCTTCCAGTTCCTCAGTTCCTATTTTTTTCTTTTTTTTACATCTAAATCCACATTATTCTACAAACTCTGTGCCTTCTGTAGCTCGCCCTGCCCCACCCCCCAAAAAAAATCAATGTACCCTATTAAACAATCAGCCAGTCAGTCAATCAGCCGTCACTCAATCTGATTTGCTACAATCAAACTAAAGGAAGTGCTGTTTTATTGGTAACAGTGGGCTTCTACCACCTTACGAATTATCTAGTGCCTGAATTTGGGATGCAAATGCAGCATTTTGCCGTTAACCCAACGGCCCATCTGCAGCAGTTAGCAAGCAGAGCCATAAGCATAGAGCGGTAGGAAAGCAGCTGGGGAAGATGCCCACTCCCATCAATCAATTATTCAAACCTGTAGCACTGTTGAACAGAAAAATCCTCACATGAGGTGTTTCCGCCTGTCCTGGCCAACTATCAATGCAAAGTGCTGCCTATGTCTTCTGTTCCGCTGCCCCCCAAACTAGATGACGAGAGCCATTGAAAGAAGAGTTTGTCCAGGTTTCACTACACGGCCATGTTGCTGCCCCTCCCTCTCTGCGATAACAGAGGCAAGTGCACGGAGAAGTTGAGGGAAAAAAAGGCTTTTGGAATGAACGCGTGTAGTCTCCCAACTAATCCGCCTCATTTTTTTTTTTTTACATTGGTGGTAGACCAGATCTAAATGTTTTGTTTTGTTTTTTTGTTTTGTTTCTTGGCCTGTCTCTGCTGTAAACAGATTGACAAATGATAACGATTAATAGATTAAGAATAACAGGGCATTATGTTTGGGCCCCATAGTAATATCCTTTGCATTATTACCATCTTCAGATGTGTAACACTCAAAAGCTGGGATGGATTTACCAGGCTGGAGCTGCTTAGCAAAAAAGCTGTGGAGTAGGATGACGGCACCAACATGGCTGCCACTGAAAACTGCAGTGACCAAACTCTTGGAAGCGGTGGTTCTATGGCAATTTCTTCTCCTCTGAGAGGGATGGAGACAAAATAATAATCAGCTTCAGAGGCTTGCAATCTTAGGTTCTTGAATTTGAGTTTTTTTGTAAATTTGTTGTGATTGATTTTTTTTTTCTCTTTTGTGGTTGTTCTCTCAGAGAGTTGTATTTTGTACTTAAAGCAGTTTGTGGTATTTTCTCAGGGGTAACAAAAATCTTTAAAAAAAAAAGCAGAGGAATGAAAGGTTGAAAATTTTATCGAAAAACAAAGTAAAACATAAATACATATATACATATTTTATACCATATACCATTGAAATATACAGCAATGTGTGTATGTCTAGAAACGTCTTTCTTTGGCAGGCTTCAATGTTTGAACTACTACACAACTACTACTGAGCATGATTCTTCTCTCAGTATAATCCATATGGCCATTAGCCCTTGTTTAAATCGCTGAACAAATAACTCTTGGTGTCTGTTTTAACCTGTTTGTAGGTCAGGAAACATTGGGTTTGCTGAATCAGAAAGTGCTAGCTATGTAGTCAAACAAAATCATATAATACACTGACTTTTCCATATTTTCCATGATCTCCGGTGACTTCCTGGCAAACCCCTAGCTACCTATCACCTAATAAGGCAACAACAAACTCCAAAAGGTATTTGCCAGTCCTATTTAAGTGAGGTCTGTGGACCATAGATTTACACAGAGACACAAATCTGATCTGCTTCCTCTCTTATTTCTATCGACAGCTTCTACCCATCTGGCTGTTTTCTGAAGTGACCACGCCAAAGAACAGATCTGTGTAATAAGGCAACATACTTAACTTCTTATAATCGATACACACATACACACACATGCATACATACATACACAAGCTTCATTTCTGGTTTTCAAGATGAAGAATGTTAGCTTAGGATGTCAGACAACAGTGCAAGTACTGTCTGGTTCATCCCTGCATGATCCAGGTCAGTCAGAAGCTCCATAAGCTCAGGCATGGTTGGGTGGTGTCAGTGTGACCTCCTATGCTGCAGGGGTCGATGTAGCAGCATGACGTCCACCACACCACCACCAATAACACATCCTGGATTCTTTCAGATCTTCCTCCACAGAAGTGGACGTATGTCAGCCTATCGCCATATTCACTGGCTGGTGTTGACTGTAAGGCTCGCCCCCCCAATAGGAACACACACACACGTATAAACCCCTCTCAAAAAAGAAATTAATTAATAAGTAAAAGCCAAATGCTGCTGAAACATGTAAATGTGATCAAGTGTCACTCACCAGAGCTTGTATAACAGGGTTTTAATGTAGAAGATGACTAGTTTTTTTTTTTATGAACTTGTGGTCCTGACTGAGTCAGGAAGCGTCTGTATACTCAGAGAGAAACCCCCTTACAGTACAAAAGTATTTATTACTGGTGACACTGGAGCAAGTCTGTCTCCTTTGTTCTGTAACAGCCATAGCCATCTTAGAAGTTTATACAGTAAGTGTTGCGGAGTAATCCTCTTGTCTTACCAGTCGCTGTGAGGTAAAACAAATCGTCTGGCAATCAGTATTTTGAAAGACACATTTTTCTGTGTGTGTGCATGTTGCAGTATACTGATGAGGTTTTACTGGTTAACATTCAAGAAAGTATTCTCTACAGGTTTCATTGCAGTAATAAGATCCAGAATCAATATATGGGGCACTGGGGACTTCTATGATGGCTACCACTGTACTACACCCCCCCCCCCCCGCAAGCCTATCGAAACAGCACGCATCCAACAACAATAACAACCACAACAATGCCTTTACGTGTGTGGTTTTAGGATAACTTTTGGGTGGAGATGGGTGTAACCGCACCCCAAAGGATCCTCCACCGGGCGGTGTTACCGTTTACTTGTTTCTTAGACAGTGAAATGTAAACATGGTTTCAATATTCAATGTTCAGAATAGCCTGACTCTGTAGACAGTGTTTCTAGACAAGGCCTCCTATGTATGGCCTTAACATGTAGTAGCAAAACACTGGGGCTGCACAATGCTAGCGGAAAAAGTCAGTTTGATTTTTTTAAATTTATTTTTTTGCCTGAACATCGTAACAGGGATACACATAGACAGAACGTTTAATGGAGAATTAAACATTTTTCACAGCAAATTTTGAGGCTGCTCTGAGAGACTTGCAGGATTTGGTATTATTTGCTGTGTTTGAATAGAAAACAATTCTTACGCATTTGCCCCCGACTCCCGAAAACACACACAACCTTTCAGAGCTATAAAAATTGCTAGTGTGAATATTTCAGTGTTGATTTTTTTTTTTTTTTTTTTTTGCCATGCATTGTGCAGCCTTAGTAAAACTGGTTATAATTATATTTACAGTGTGGCTACAATGCCCTCTCCTTCTGCTTCGTAGTAACTGTAGACGGGAGTCTTCTCCACGCTCTTTTTCAAATATCCATTAGCACTGCTTTAGTGTCCATGGAGGAAACGTTCCAGCAAGCACCGTTCTCAGTGTGGTCTACTGCTGTGGGTGTTGGCACGCAGCCCCAAGTGTGCACTGATGTTCCTTCAGCTTTGCAGCAACTCGGTGCCTCTTAGACTTGGATAAGACATGCAAACAACCGTTCTGACTGCATGTGAAACAGCTTTTGATAAGTTTTCAAATTCAACTCACAATATCACAGGGCATTAAAATGTTTTATTTGTATTGGTAGGTGAAGCCTCAGAGCGGCGTATGAGTGCCAGCATCAGCAACAATACTGGGGATGATTCAGAGATTGTACAGTTCAGAGGGCATGGTCAGTGCTTCATGCATAATGGATAGTGTACTGTTGAATTCTCAATGGTTCACTCGTGTGGCTGTCGCAACCTGACTGTCCCAAGGCATTGATACGCTGCGATAAATTGAATGCTACACTGAAGATGCATCTAGTTGAGCTCTAAACAATCAATTTCCTTGCACCTCACTGTCAGTTTACTCTTCTTTTTTTCTTCTTTTTTTTTTTTTTTGTCTTACTGGCAAGACTCCAGTCGTAAAAAAAAGGTAGAGAGGCAAGGAAGTTGGGTGTTTTAGCTGCATCTACCCGAGACTTGTTTTCTGGTGAAAAGCTGAACAAAACCAGTGTTGACTGTCGCTTCTAAATGAAACGTCTAATTATTCATGGCTGCAACGAGCACCAAGTATCTTCTGCTGATACTGCTGTAAGGCTGCTTGGAAAGGCGTCAGCGCACAAACAGGGCTGAGTTCCTCAAAAGTTTCATAGGAATGCAAAGATCATCTTTTGACCATTGTAAGAACAGTTAGGAGATCAGAACCGTCCTTCAGTGAAATCTCACCCAGGGGCTTATTTGTTTCCTAACTGCATCAGCAATTTTAACCGGGAAACAAATTACCTTGCTGGATGCTTTTTAAAAGTGTGGAGTCATGAGTTGTTGAAATCTGACACCGTGGCCCTTTGGCTGAAATGTATTCCAGTTTGAATGTGTAAAGCAATGGACAAAAAATGATCATTGCACCGAGGTGTTTATGGGGAAACGGGATCAATGGAATACTGTTCATTGGTTGTCTCTCTTCCTCCGTTGTTCCTGCTTGACCCAATAAGAAACTGGTTGTAGGCTGTCGGCGAGTCAGTGAAGTCAGGATCGGCCGTTGCTTCAGATTCTTTAGTCTTGAATAAATGTCACTTGATCCCGCACCTCGTCTGTCAGGTCATTTTTGTGGCACTCGTTAAACATGAGAAAGTAATTAATTTCAAATAAAAACAATCCCTATCCAAAAATAGGGATTGTTTTCTCGTAAAAAAAAAGGGGGGGGGGGATCAAAGCGGTGAAATTTATTTCACTAAATCTGGTCAATGGTCTGGTCTAGTTTACATTTGTCTTGCATTTAAGTCCAAATCCTTTGGACTTAAGACAAAGAAAATATCAAAAACATTGCCTTCTTTTTCTTAACTTGACCTCGTGGTTTCCAGCTTAAGCTGTTTCGCAGCATCTCCTATTCGGCATTCGGCTGAGTCGAATGGAGAATGGTGCAGGTGTTTTGAATGTGGGATCCTGTTGACTTCTTAGACGCCTGCAAACCAGAATCTGAAGGCGTGCGTCCGCCTGCTGACATCATTGCCCTGCCTTCAGCCCACCCAAACCCACCTGCCGCTGTTTAGCTGGAGCTTGAACACACCTACAATAACGTAATAGCAACTGCACTACTGCTACTAGAGAAAAAAAAATTGTGTTTTGGAAAAGGCTTTGCAAGCTGTATTTGTTTTTTTGTTTTTTTAGCAACGCTTTAGCCGGCCGCTGTAGCTTCTATGAAACTAGAATGCTGACTCATTATCCGAACCGACTGCTTCCTGTGTTTGCGTGGTGCTTTGCTGCTCTGCTCTCCTCTGTTACAGCAAAGTGTGGTTTCATGGTCTCGAGATCCAAAACCCAGACACACTGCACCTCCTGTGTCCACCCCCCCTCCACCACCCCCAACACCACCTCCACCGGTCTCTCTCTCTCTCTCTCTCTCTCTCTCTCTCTCTTTCTCTCTCTCTCTCTCTCTCTCTCTCTCTCTTTCTCTCTCTCTCTTTCGCCCCCCACCTCACCCCACCCTTTGGATTTCAGACAACCTGCCTCTCATCTCCTCCCCACTCCTCTTCCCGTCCCTCTCCTCCTTTCCTCTCCTCTCCGCACCTTGCGTCTCCTCCTCCTCTCATCTCTCTCCTCTGCCAACCCTCCTCTCTTTTTTCTTTTCTTTTTTTTTTTTTGAAGGACTTGAGGACAAATATTGACAGGTGTGTGCGTGTGTGCATGCGTGCGTGTTTGTGTGTGTGCGTGTTTGTGTGTGTGTGTGCGTGTTTGTGTGTGTGTGTGTGCACGTGTGAGGGAGAATAACATTACACGCTGCTCTGGGCAAGACAAAGCGAGGGAAGGACAGATAGAGCCAGAAAGAGGGAGAGAAAAAGAGGGAGCGAGTCAAGGATGAATCAAGAAGGCAGCGGAGAAGGAGAGAGGTGAAGAGGAGGGGTTTGGGGGGGGTTAGGGGGATGTGTGCTGTAATGGAGGAGCCAGAGAGAGGAAAAAAGAGATAAAAAGACAGAGAGGACAGCTTGTTCTTTCCCCTCTTCTGTGCACAGCTTAACCACACAGTCAAGTTAACAAGCAGCTAATATAAACAACAGCAGACCCCTCCCCTGACTCTCCCCAGACCCCCCCCCCTTTTCCTTCTTACCTTTATGGCTCTTTTCCCCCTTCTCCAACAGAATCCTTCTCTGTTTCTGCTCTTTTTTAAATTTTAACTAGTTTGAACAGTCTGACCCAGAGCCTCTTTACACCTGCTATCAACATGCCTCTGGGGGGGGCTTATATAATGTATCCAACTAGAGCTGAAAGTCATACAAAACTCAAGTTTGAATGCACCCCAAGATGCAATAAAAAACCCGGTACCCCCAAAATTGAAGTGTGCCCAGAAATGATCCACATCGCTAAAACCAACGTTTGAATGTGGTTGCATTTCCGGTCAGTGTTTAACAACTGACTGAACTGAACGTTTGCCCAAGTCCCGCTGATTGGCCGATTGCCGTATCAATCATTATTTTGCTAACAACCAATTTTTCTATTCGTGAACACCTGGAAAATCAAACCAGTGGCATACTGGTGACTGAAAACTAGCTAGAAATACAGAGAAGCTCAGATTACTGTACCAAGAAAAGGTAATACTAACAAAAAAGTGTTTCCTGATGGGGAATAAGCAGGACACATGAGTTTGTCCTGTTTGGTCTCATTGAACTGTTAAAAGTATAACAGCGGCTGACTAAAAGGGTTTGCTCCTCATCTCAGCCTGTACGTATTACCTTTACTGCAGACTTCTCCCTCGGTTTTAAAAAGTAAAACGAAGTAGGTAAAATGACAGGACTTTTACACGCTTTTGTGATCTTTCTTTCTAAAGGGTATCAGTGTGGTCAACTGTATTGGCCCAGAAAGAGAGCAGAGACGATTTGTGCCGTGCACTTGAGAAAAAAGTTGGTCGTCGTCTTTATTTGTTAATGTAATCCGATTTAATCAAATCAAGACACAAGAAGGCATGTCAGTACCATCTCTTAATGAACTTAAGATTTCAGACTTGCTTTTTCTCTGGCTCAAAAAGTCTGTCTTTGTTTCTATTTTATTTTCATCTCTCTCTCTCTCTGCCTGTCTTTCTCATATCCATCTACTTGTTCCCTGTGTCTCCTTCTCTCAATGGGCCTTCATTCATCCATCATTTGTATGTACAAATTTGTTCTTACACCCATGGGATTTTTTTAGCCCTGAACTTTGTCTCAGAGGGCAGTGAAGAATCTGGGTACCACCTGGATTTAGACACCACTTGGCTAACACCGGTGTCTTTGCAAGCCTGGGTGATTGCTTGTTGCAAGAGGTAGACAATAGATGTTAGGGGGAAGGAATTACAAGTACCCATCAGGCTTTGCGTCTGACTCAGACAATCCGGAGAGCTTGTGTAAGAACAAATTTGCACGTACGAACGATTGATGAATGAGGCCCATTGTTTTTCCCTTTACCCCTGTTCTCTCCCCCCCCCCCATGACTCACAGAGCTCTCGCTCTCTCCCCCTTCTCTCCTCTCTTTCTCTATAGCTCATACAGAGAACAAACATCTGTCTCCTGTGATTGATACACAATCTATTCTCCCAAATCCACCATCCAGTCTTTTAAATGCATTGCTATGGAATACTAGTTTTGGTTAAATAACTTCATATGTGTGTGTGTAAGTGTGCGCGCGTGCATGCATGAGTATTTGTCTGCAGGTGTGCTGCTCATGTAGCTGTATGGTGCAAGGGTATAGTAAGCATACAAGTGTGTGTGTGGGTGGGTGGGCGTGCATGAATGTTGTGTAAAACAAATGTTTGTATGCTAGCATGTGCTCAGGTGTGTATGTTTGTGCTCCACACTGTGTGCATGCAAAAACAGCATAGATATACAGATTTACTGCTCCTGAATGTGTGTGTGTGTGTGTGTGTTAAAGTTTAGAACACAGATATGTGTATGTAAATCTGTGCGCATGCTAGCAGATAACATGGTGTGTTGGCGTGTGTGTTTGTGTGCATATCGCGTGTGCTGACGTGTGTTGAGATTTCTGTTTAAGCCGCTGGGCCTAATTGTGGTTAAATTTGTCTAGCAGGCACTCTGGTCTCCCCAGTGAGGTGGCCAAGCTAGAGCACCAGTCTGGGGGAGAGAGAGAAAAGCCTTTGTTCTACTCCCTTTCTCCTCTCTCTCTCTTTTCCTGTCTTCTCACATCTCGCTACTTAAATCCATATCCTCCTTTACTTTGTTGTTAGAGCTCCTTCCATCTCTCACTCTCTCTCTCTCTCTCTTCCAACTGTACCCCCTCCCATCCCCCACCCCCTCCCAGTCAACTCAGAAACTAAACAGGCTATTTCTGACTCTCATTAATAAGAAATTCTTGTTCACCTCTCCCGACCTGCAAAATTCAGTGTCTTCTCCTCAGGTTCCCAAATATTTTGAAATAAGAGTACAGTGGGGTGAATTTTTGGTCTCCAAAGTTCTGGCAACTTTTCACAAGCAACTTTTTTTGTTAGAATTGCGTACAGATGTTTTCACCATAATTGCGCCCCTTTCTTATAACCACTTGGGAATTTCCTACTTTTGTGTCACATATGTTAATCTTTTACGATGTTAAGCACTTATCCGTGTTCATTTGTTGAAATTAAGGTTCATTGAATAAGCTGCTCATTGTTTGGCCAGTTAGCATTCCAAACTATTTTTTTTATTTTATTTTTTGTAGTATTATCAATCGTACTTGGTGTCCTTCCTGAATGCCAGATTCCTTTTATATCCTATTGGTCGCGTTCACGCGCGCGCTATTTGAATGCCAATCAGCGTCTCCTCCAATCAAAGCAGAGCCCGACAAAGGCTCCTCCTCCTGCTCCCACTGTCTTGTTGTTCCTTATTCGGTGTTGGAATCTGCTGTCACGTCCACTTCCTCCTCCACTCCGCATCAGTTCTTCAGTAAGATAATATGAATGTTGCAGGAGTTTATTCTTCTGTATTCTTTGTTTCAAAGAAATGTTGTGCCATTTGTTAATAGCAAAGAGAACTATCGAACATATATGACAAAAGAAGAGCTATTTTAAATTATTTTTTGGCTTTTTTTGCTATATTTATTTTCTTGTATTAGAATCTTCTTTGTAGGAGGGAAAAATTTAAAAAACTGTATTTTTCATTAGTGCGAAAAAACCTATTTTCTTCCTTTTTGTACAATTTCGATGTTTTAAGCAAAACTTTAAAAAGCAATATGATGATGCTGTTGACAACGATGTTTCCTGTGACTGTATCTGCATGCTGTTTGTGTTGCCTTAACGACGGCTGCATCCCATAATGACCCCCCCCCCAAACCTCTGTCTAAAACCTCCCTCCACCGGCTCTTGACCCGCCCACAACCAACTCCCACCCATGTTTGGTGGACTTCCCAATTCAGTAATGTCCAGACCAGCGCAGTCAATAAAGCAGTGCTTTCTGTGTACCCAAACTCCTTGTCTGTTTCCATTTATCTGCCGTCCTGTCCTGGGATGAATGTTGCTCTCTGGCGAAGACAATTAAGAAATAAAAATAAAAAAACAACATAACATAAGGAACACGTGCAGCTCTCATTGGTAACTTTACCCTACATTCAACCCGTGTACAATCATTTTATCATTGTGAATACTAGTGTATAAGAGTAGCAGGTGGATAAAAACACATTCCCAAATTCACATGTAATTTTAAAAGAGATAAAAATCAGAGTTGTGCCAATTGTAGTCATACCTTGATAAATTATAGACAACTGGGGCGTCTGGGTATAGCGGTCTCTACCAAACACGGCGATCGGCTGTTCGAATCCCCGTGTTACCTCCGGCTTGGTCGGGCGACCCTACAGACACAATTGGCCGTGTCTGTGGGTGGGAGGCCGGATGTGTCCTGGTCGCTGCACTAGCGCCTCCTCTGGTCGGTCGGGACGCCTGTTCAGGGGGGAGGGGGAACTGGGGGGAATAGCATGATCCTCCCACACGCTACGTCGAAACTCCTCACTGTCAGGTGAAAAGAAGTGGCTGGCGAGTCCACGTGTATCGGAGGAGGCATGTAGTAGTCTGCAGCCCTCCCCGGATCGGCAGAGGGGGTGGAGCAGCGACCGGGACGGCTTGGAAGGGTGGGGTAATTGGCCGGATACAATTGGGGAGAAAAGGGGGGGGGTTAAAAAAAAGGAAGAAAGATAAAGATCTGATTGGTGAGGTCACAGTTACACCAGTGGGTATGACTATAGCAGTGTACAACATATTGTTGCGAACTCGGGGATCGCCACAACCGGGACGCGAACCCGTGGTTCCCACACCGCAAGCGACAACGTTAACCAGTCGACTAGAGTCCGACTCCTTAATCATGGACCAACGTGTCTACTTATCCATGCACGTTACAATACAAGCTGCAGGAGACTGAACACTGGCTTTGTTCCATTGTGGAAATGCTGATTGCGTGCTGCATCCATGAGCCTGGGTTTCAATGAGGAATGATAAATATTGTGAGTTTCAAGCCGATTGGATGCCCGGAGACTTCAATAAGAACGTTTAACAAGCTATTCCGTGTTAGCCCAAAGACAAATGCAGAAGATGGGTTTTGTTTCTCCTTCGCTGTGACAAGTTACTGGCAGAGAAAATTGACCGGCAAAAAAAAAAAAAAATCCCAGACCTCAAGGCATCATTTAACAGCCTGTTAAACAACTTTGCCAGCTAATCTGACACATTGTTGAACAATCAATAGAGAACAGAAAGCTATTTTGGACAAACTGTTGGCAGTTTACATAAACCACTGTGAACCGTAAAATCCACATCGGTTTCAGGGTATTCACCAAACTGAGGAAGGACGAGGAGGCCGTTCAGGCTTTCTCTTTGGGAGCCTGTTTAACCTTTCTATCTGTTTCAATCTGATGTTCTGTCACACACACACACACACACACACACACACACACACACACACACACACACTAGCTGGTACATACCACATAAACAGCACCATGCTCTCTCACAATTTGTTTTTCTCCTCTGCTACCTTAATCATTTTTATTTTTTTCCCATGTTTTGCCCCCCCGATTGTCCCCTGTTGTATTCGGCGAATTACCCCACTCTTTCGAGCCGTCCCGGTCGCTGCTCCACCCCCTCTGCCGATCCGGGGGGGGCTGCAGACTACCACATGCCTCCTCCGATACATGTGGAGTCGCCAGTTGCTTCTTTTCACCTGACAGTGAGGAGTTTCACCTGGGGTGGGGGCGTAGCGCGTGGGAGGATCATGCTATTCCCCCAGCCCCCCCCCCCCCCGAATAGGCGCCCCGACCGACTAGAGGAGGCGCTAGAGCAGCGACCAGGACACGCTCACATCCGGCTTCCCACCCACAGACACGGCCAATTCTGTCTGTAGGGACGGCCGACCAAGCCGGAGGTAACGCGGGGATCAACTCCTTCTCTACCCCCCGCCCCCCCCCGAATATTTCTGATTGATTCTCTGGAGATCCTCATGCCAATACTGCAACACGCCCAGTATTTTCACATATCAGTGGCGTTGAAACCGTCCATTGTCACTGTGGGCCGAGACAGGGCCGGATCTAGGCAACCTCGACAGCTGCCTAGGGTCTAATTGCCACAGGGGGGCCCAGGCAGACGGATAAAAAACATCAACGTTAGGTCTACATTAAAAATCTTTAACGTAAAATATTTTAAAATAATTTCGGATAAAAAAAAATCAATCTAAAACTTTATTTCAATGTAGTTTTTAAGAGGTTGCAGCCTCGTCTGCGTTGTGATGTGTGTGTCCGTGTGCGTGTGTCCCTTCGTTGCGTGAGATAGGCACACGGTGCACCGCCTACTTCACCACCCGGGGTGTGATTTTTTTTTTTTATCGTTACACAACATAATCACCTGGCTATGTGCGCGAAAAAGTCTTTCCGGTTCAGTCAGCACACAGATCATGCTCGTATGTTAGCAGTAGCCTCTCAGCCACGACAGAGAGCGGCTTTGCCAAAGTTCCTCTCGGGGCCTAGCCCGCCATCAAAATCCACAGGGAGCCTGCCTCAATCACCGGCTGCACGACCCTCCGCCCTCCGCACCCGAAGACTCGACATCCGAGGCAGGCGAGCCAGCAGTAGGCCCTATCTGATGATGGTGACGTCAGCGGCAGAGCAGCAGCGGGTTGCAACTCCGAGGAGGACGATTCGACGGACGAGCCGCGATGGACAACGGAGGAAGAAAGCGTGGCGGAACAAGCTTGTTTCACTACAGAGAAGCAGGACATCGGTTCGATGCCAGAGGACAAGACGTTCACGGAAACGCAACAGGCCAGAGGACGTAAGCCAAACGTTTTTTTTTCTGCATCTCTGAGAAAATACGGAGATACTAGCCGAAGCTTAACCAAGGAACATTTCTTTAGGGGGTAAAACTAAATGGAGAAGTGCTGTCGAGAGACTGGTTAGTATACGCACCCTCTAGTAGTGACTCGGTTTTCTGCTATTGCTGCAAGTCGTTTTGTAGAAGAGACGCTGCATTTACCACCGGATTTAATGACAGGAAAAATGCTTCCAGTGTGGAGTTAGAAAACAACGAGACAGGAGACGTGAGAGTAGACGTAGTCGAGGTAGTTTACTAGCTCCAACTTTGCATGTCATACGTTCGACAACGACACTGAACTGACTGTGAACCGGAAGCGGAAGTGCATTATCTGACCCCTCGCCTCTTCCCTTAAAGGTACACCGTCCTCTTAGGTGAATGTCTCTCGATATATAGATGTGGGTCACCACACCAGTCGCTTACATGAACGGGGAAAGTCTATGGACCATCGCAGTGCGGTGCTTAGTCTGTCATCGTTTGGAAATAAAAATGCACGAATCGATTCAAATTTAGTACACCAAGTCGAATCCGAGAGAGCACATTGGCGCAACACTAACACGTATAGTGGCGACTATCCGATTTCTTCCTTCCCGGGGACTGCCCTTCCGCGGTGATGATGAGCTGGCAGCATCGCCCCACAATGGGAACTTTTTGGGCTGCTTGGAGTTAATTAGTCGCTTTGATCCGCTGTTATCAGAACATTTAGCCAAATACGGAAACAAGGGCAGGGGAAATACTGATTATTTGTCCTCTACCGTTTGCGTTGAGTTTATTCAGCTGATGGCTGAAAAGGTCCTGCGTGCCATTGTTAAAGAAAAGCGCTTTTCTATCATTGTCGATTCAACACCTGACGTCACACATGTTGGATCAGCTCGCCTTGATAATTCGCTATGGCCAGCAGAAGAGTGGCGAACCTATGGAGAGGTTTTTAGAATTTATACCACTGCATGGTCACAGCACAGAACTCATGGAGACAACGCTCAAATCGGCATTAAAAGATCTGGACATTGATTTACTGGACTGTCGTGGCCAAAGCTACGATAATGCCAATAATATGGAAGGTAAATATTCTGGACTTCAGGCTAGAATAAGAAAGGAAAACCCCCTCGCTGAATTTGTACCATGCTCTGCACATCCTCTTAATTTGGTTGGTACACGTGCAACAGAATGTTGCCTAGAAGCAGTTTCGTTTTTCGGCTTCATTCAAAGTCTGTGCAACTTTTTCTCAGTTTTCTCAGAGTCTAACATCACACCTCACAAAAATGCGAGCGAGGTCTGACATTGAAAAGCCTTTCTGCCACTGGTCTGCGAGAGCTGATGCAACGAAGGCTCTGAGATTTGGCTACAAAGCCACTCAAGAAGCGTTGAACGAAATCTCTGTTGACCGTGGAGCCCCCAAAGCAGCGCAATACGAGGCATGTCAATTAATAACAGTAATGGGCACCCTTGAAACTGCAGTTATGACTGTCGTATGGGATGACGTTCTCAAAAGAATAAATTTAACCAGCAAAGCGTTGTATGGGGGTACAAATAGATGCACAGTTCCTATCCTGTACAATTCATTAATAGAATTCATAGGCAAGGCCAGAAACGAATTTGAAGCATACGAAGCAGAGGCTAAAACTCTTACAGCAACTGAGGGCTACAGGGCTGATAGCCAGAGAACTCGAGCAAGGAAAGTAATGTTCGGCGAGTGTGCAACTCCAGACGTCAGACGCTCAGGACGGGATGCATTCTTGATTGACACACATTACGTCATCTGTGACTGCCTGTCACAGGAACTGCGACGACGCAACGACGCCTACAAAAACGTGGAGGAAAAATTCGGTTTTCTTACAAAAGTCAGTTCTGTGGACATCCGAGAAATGCATGCAGTCAACACCCCCCCCCCCACCCCGAACAGGCGCCCCGACCGACTAGAGGAGGTGCTAGTGCAGCGACCAGGACACACACCCACATCCGGCTTCCCACCCACAGACACGGCCAGTTGTGTCTGTACGGACTCCCGACCAAGCCGGAGGTACCACGGGGATTCGAATCGGCTTCTTGCTTTCTGTTATCCGTTCAACTCCTTCTCTATCCCCCCCCCCCGATTATTTCTGATTGATTCTCTGGAGATCCTTACGCCAATACTGCAACACGCCCAGTATTTTGTATTTTCACATATCAGTGGCGTTGAAACCATCCATTGTCACTGTGGGCCGAGTCGAGAGGCCAGCCAGCTTGTTGGTTTTGGTGTTTTCCTGGTGAATTATAGGTCATGCCGTTAATCTTAAAGCAATAAATAGTGGGCTCAGCTGTGGGTCAGTTAAAAAAAAAACAAAGTCCACCACCACATGGCTAAACCCAGCAGACGTGACGGATAGTTTAATATTGTTGCTCTTGGTCTGCATCCAGGCCACTTTGCTGTAAGTGACGCAACGCTTCCAGTATGTACGTGCCCACTGATAAATACTCAGTCAAAAGGGCTGGGAGTGGGAGGGCAGAAAAATAATGCTAGACCGAGGAATCGGGTTATTTTCTGATGAAAAGAACAAAAGGTTTTGTGTGTGTGTGCGCACGCGTGCATGTGTGCAGCACGCATTTGTATAAAACCTCAATGATGATATGAATAATTTTCTTTCATTTAGTAATCATAATCATGTTTTAGCTTTTTACCCTCAACTTGAGGAGACTTAACACAGTTTTGGTGTCTGATATTGTGTTTCCTCCTCTTTTAAACTCCATGCAGTTATTGCAAAGGTCAAGGAGAGAGAGGTGAAGGGGGGAGGAACTGGGGGGAATAGCGAGATCCTCCCACGCGCCACATCCCCCCTCTCCCGGCGAAACGCTTCACTGTCAGGTGAAAAGAAGCGGCTGGTGACTCCACTTGTATCTGAGGAGGCATATGGTAGTCTGCAGCCCTGCCCGGATCAGCAGAAGGGGTGGAGCAGCGAGCGGGATGGCTCGGAAAGCGGGGTGATTGGCCAGGTACAATTGGGGAGGGGGGAAAAGGAGGGGGGGTGTTGTTAATTTGTCATTCCAGGGCGTGGCCGGGACGTCGAGGATGTAGGACACGTTTCTCTATTGCTCCTGAGTTAGTGACCAAATTTATATATTTAATCTCGCTAAATCGTGCATGTCTTTGGTGGTCAAGCGTCTAAAGAGTCCTTTAAACGATTCACACTATATTTGAGGACTTTGAAGGTGAAATGACATCTAATCGACCGAAAACGGAGTCTGCAAGAGCAGGCCGCAATAAGCCTGCGCCCTCTCCTGAATCTGATCCGCTCCCAACATCGGGTGCTACAGCTAGTGCTGACAGCACTGACCGCGGAAATGCTACAATCCATGATGGGCTCCCTCAAAACCGATATTTTCGGTAAGATTGACACTTCAGCTACCACTCTCAGATCAGAGATGATACTGGTCAAAGACGAGCTTAAAAGATCTATCGAGAGGATCCAGAATAAACTCGACGCACATGGAGTCGTTTTATCAGAGCTGGAGCGCAGTGCTACAGATCACAGCACTCGGATTACCGAGCTAGAGGCGAACGTCGGCTCACTAACAACTAGGGTGACATACCTGGACAACAGATGCGAGGACCTGGAAGGTAGAATGCGGAGGAACAACATCCGTCTTCTGGGAATACCGGAGGGAGTGGAGGGCCCGCGACCGACAGAATTCGTAGCCGGGCTGCTTCAGGAGCTGCTCGGCCTGGATGAGAAGCCGCTGCTAGACCGGGCCCATCGCACCCTGCGGAGCCGACCCCGGGAGGGTGAACCTCCGCGACCATTTGTCATCAGGGTGCATTTCTTTCACGTCCGGAACGACATGCTGAAGAGATCTGGAGATGCGTCTCCTCTCCTCTACAAGGGCAGAAGAGTCTCGATATTTCCGGACTACACCACGGCTGTGGCCAAGAAGCGGGCTAGCTTCGGAGATGTTAAGCGCCAGCTGCGCGCCTGTCCCGGCGTGAAATATGGTCTCATCTACCCTGCGGTTCTGAGACTGACCCTGCCGGACAGCTCCACACACAGGTTTGAGGACCCGGCTGTTGCGGCCGATTTCATCAAAAACAGGGTGAAAAAAGCTGTCATGCCACCGCCGGGTCTGTAGCTCAAAATATCAGTTGGCTGGTCTGGTTAGCAGGCTAGTTAGCGGGCTGGCTGGTAGGCAGATTAGCTAGTGAAGTTGGTCTTGCAGTGCTCATTGTTGACATTTGAACGCAGCTGTTTTTTTATTTTCAGTACATGTTGGAGAGTGAAGCTAGCCTTGCAGTGCTCATTGTTGACACTTGAATGTAGTGGGTTTTTTATTTTTATTTTCAATACATGTTGATGAGTATACAGCGGACTACTCACATTAAGGTGATATAATGTGGAGATATATTTTATTCCACTTACATTACTGCCTACTATTTGTGTCATTCTCATTTCATTTTGTTTTGATCTGAGCTGCCTGCACTGCCAGTATTTGGTTGTTTACATGGTTGAAGTTCAATTTTGCCACTTTATAGATTTTGTACCTCTCTTAACTGAGTTAGTTTTCCTCGGGTCCTAATGTTATTGGAGACCGACTTATGCACATTTGCTTTATTCTAGTTCAATGGTCACAAATCTCAGGTAGCTAAGAGTAAGCTAGCTAAGTTGGTATGCGTTGCTCTAAAGGTTTTTTGTATTTAGGGGTTTGCTTGCATCTCAGTTGGGGAGATGCTTCGGCAAGAGGGATTTTGTGGGAGGGTTTTTTTCCTTCTGTATTTGTGTTTTGTTTTCTTGTGTTTTGTCACTTGTTTTTGTTTTTTGAATTTGCACTATTGAGGTCAGCCAAAATATTTAATTTGCATTATGCCTTGTCCTTAACATGTACTCTCTCTCTTAAGACATGACTCAGCCTGACGTAGCTCATCCTGCTGGAGGGAATGGTTTTAATTTTCTCACTTGGAATTGTAGGGGCATTAACAACCCAGTTAAACGCAGTAAGGTTCTCCACCACCTCCATCAGTTGAAAGCTCACATTATCTTCCTCCAAGAAACTCATCTCAAGGTACCACAACACTCAATACTTAGGTGCAGATGGGTGGGTCAGGTGTTCCATTCCTCATTTCAGAGTAGGTCAAGAGGGGTGGCTATCTTACTTCACAAATCAGTACCTTTTACATGTTCTAATGTGATAGCTGATCCCAATGGTAGATATGTAATTGTCAGTGGTAGGTTATTCGATACGAAGGTGGTTCTTGTTAATGTTTATGGTCCTAATTGGGACAATGGGGATTTTTTCAAATCGGTTTTTTTCCACACTCCCTGATATGTCCTCCCATATGCTGATCATAGGCGGTGACTTTAACTGCTGGTTGGACCCACATTTGGATCGATCCTCCACTAAATCTACTACTTTATCAACCTCAGCTGGGGTTGTCCGTACCTTTATGTCTGATTTCGCTGTTTCAGACCCTTGGAGAACATTTAATCCATCTGGGAGGGCATACTCTTTTTTCTCTTCGGTACACCACACTTTTACGCGCATAGACTACTTCCTTGTAGATGATAGACTTCTCCATTCCATATCTTCGTGCTTATATAATCCAATTGTGGTTTCGGACCATGCCCCTGTCACTATGGGAGTAGTCTTTCAAACAGCTAATAATCAGAGACCGCCTTGGCGGCTTAACACTCAATTACTCAGTAGCGAAAATTTTATTAACTTTGCTTCGGCCCAAATTGACTTTTTTATGGATACAAATAGAACCCCAGGTATCTCTGCGTCTACCCTATGGGAAACTTTGAAAGCTTATCTTAGAGGTGAAATTATTTCCTACACCACATATGAGAACAAACTTAAAAAAGATAAATTGTCCATGCTAACACGCCGCATTGCCCAATTAGATAACGCATATTCCGTTTCACCATCTCCAGATATTTATAAGGAGCGCTTAACTTTGCAAGCAGAATTTGACACTTTGCTAACAGATCAAGTTACTGAGCTGCTTGTCAAGTCTAGGAGCACCTACTATGAACAGGGAGACAAAGCCAGTAAGTTATTAGCACACAAGTTGCGTCAAGTTTCATCATCACATCAAATTCCCAAAATTCATACATCATCCGGAATATCATTAGACCCTAGGGAGATAAATGATGAGTTCAGAAGTTTCTACCAGTCTCTATATACTTCTGAAGGTGATGCTGATTTATCAGAATTTGATGACTTCTTCCACTCCCTTGATGTACCTTTAGTCAACCAGGATTTGGTTAAAGAATTAGAACAACCAATCACTGTTGAAGAACTGTCTAGAGCTGTCAAATCCCTTCAATCCGGGAGAAGCCCAGGGCCTGACGGTTACTCGACAGAGTTTTATAAAAAGCTTCTCCCCAAAATAGCCCCTATTCTAATTGAAATGTATAATGAAGCATTTGTTAATGGTATTCTTCCACAGACTCTCACTCAAGCGACTATCTGTTTAATTCTTAAAAATAATAAAGACCCTCTTGAATGTGCATCATATCGTCCAATTAGCCTGTTAAATGTTGACTATAAGATTTTAGCCAAACTTCTGGCAACACGCCTGGAAACAGTTCTCCCATCGATTATCTCTCCTGATCAAACAGGATTTATTAGAAATAGACATTCATTCTTCAATCTTAGGCGACTATTTAATATCATGTACAATTCCTCTGACACCAACACCTCGGAGGCCATTATATCCCTGGACGCGGAGAAGGCGTTTGACAGGGTGGAGTGGAAGTACCTTTTCTATACACTAAATAAATTCGGCTTTGGTTCAAAATTCACTACTTGGGTAAGACTTCTGTATGCGTCCCCCCAAGCCTCTGTCAGGACTAATAACACTCAGTCAGGCTGTTTCCCTCTGCAACGGTCAACACGCCAGGGTTGCCCTCTAAGCCCTTTATTGTTTGCTCTCACCATAGAACCCCTTGCAATAGCACTTCGTTCCAACCCTCTTATCAAAGGTATAGTTAGATACGGACATGAGCACAAGGTGTCTTTATATGCAGATGACTTATTGCTATACACATCTAATCTTTCTGTTTCTGTTCCTGCTGCCCTTGCTACTATTACATCCTTTGGTCATTTATCAGGGTATAAACTGAATCTCAGTAAAAGCGAATTGATGCCGCTTAATGTGACTGCGGAAAAATTCCCATTACATACCTTGCCATTCAAAGTTGCTCATAGTTGTTTCACTTATCTTGGTGTACAGGTCACGAGTCGATTTGAAAACCTTTTTCGGGCCAACTTTTCCTCGCTTTTAACCCGCACTAAGGATGATTTTGAACGCTGGTCAGTGATGCACCTCTCTTTAGTAGCGAGAATTAATTCTGTTAAAATGAACACACTCCCTAAATTTTTATATCTCTTTCAGTGCCTACCGATTTTTCTTCCCAACACATTTTTCAAAAAAATAGACGGCCTAATTCTACCTTTCATATGGGATAAGAAGACTCCTAGGATACGAAAACAGCTCTTGCAGAGACCCAAGTCAGACGGAGGTATGGCGCTACCAGATTTTAGATTTTATTATTGGGCGGCTAATCTTAGGGTCATTCAGTTCTGGTTGCGAGGTGGAGAGATGTCCCCGTCCCCAATTTGGTTAAAGATGGAAGCTGCTTCGTCTGTACCGGCATCATTGTCTTCCCTCGCTCACTCCTCCATTACAGGCCCTTATTCCTCTTTCACCAAGAATGTGTGTGTCAAAACAACATTGAGGATCTGGAATCAATTTAGACGCCATTTTGGGTTTCAGACAACCTCTCTTTCTGCTCCGATGGCCTCGAACCCTGCTTTTGCCCCATCTATGGTTGATAGTGCTTTCTCAATATGGTCTAGTCTTGGTATAAAAAGGTTTAAAGATCTCTACATTGACAATACATTTAGTACGTTTGAGCAACTAGCAGTTAAATTTGGTCTTCCCAGGCATCATTTTTTTAGATTTTTACAGATCCGGAGTTACGTCCGCAATTTGGATCCTCATTTCCCCACCCTTCCTGGTGAAACACAGTTTGACAACTTTCTTACCCCGCTTCCCACTCTGAAAGGTACCTTGTCAATAATTTATAGACAAATTTGTTCTTTAAGAATTGCCTCACTTAATGACATTAAATCCTCATGGGAGGAGGAACTGGGGGAGGGAATATCTGATGGGCTGTGGGAGAGGGCACTCGGAAGGGTACATACCTCTTCGGTCTGCGCCCGACATGGTCTCATTCAATGCAAAATCATTCATAGGGCTCATTGGACCAAAGCGAGACTAGCGAAAATTTACAAAGACATAAATCCTAACTGTGTGAGGTGTAACCAGTCTCCTGCTAACCATGTGCACATGTTTTGGTGTTGCTCATCTCTTGATGGTTTTTGGAAAGATATTTTTAGCACACTTTCAGAAGTATGTGACACACAGATCAAGCCAGACCCTTTTATTGCGCTATTTGGGGTGCCCTCGCCCACATTGCAACTGACCAATATTAATAAGGATTTTATTGCCTTTGTTACCCTGTTGGCGAGACGATTGGTTTTGCTTAGTTGGAAATCCTCTGCACCCCCTTCTCATGCTCTTTGGATTAAGTCTGTTTTAAATTGTATAAAGCTGGAAAAAATTAGGCACACCCTCAAAGGGTCCCTAAACAAATTCTGGGCAATGTGGACCCCCTTCTATTCTTATGTTAAGCGACTTCATTTCCCTGTTATTCCAGAGTGATGTGTGTGTATATATATATATGCATATTTTTTCCTTTTTATTGATGTCCTTGTTGGATGGAGGTGGGGGCGTGGCAAGCTCCGGTGATGAAGGAGGTAGGGTGTATGTGTACATGATGTCTGTGAGGGACTGTGCTGGGTTGGCTGGCCTGCGGACAAGTGCATTGGAATATGTGTACTTGTATTTATTTAGTTATTTTTATTTATTTTTTATTTTTTTAATTATTTTAGTTAATTTGTTTTGATTTGATTTGATTTTTTTTTCTCCTTTGAGGGTGTGTTTTTATTCCTCATTGTATTCTGGTGTGTTAGTGTATTGTTGGATGTGTTTTGTGTTCATGCTGTACAACTTACGAGGACAATTATTTTGTAAATGTTGATTATGCGGAAAATTCAATAAACAAAGTTATAAAAAAAAAATTTGTCATTCCAGATATATTTCATCCAGATTCCCCACCTATGAAAAATTGTCCAGTTAGATGGAAATTAGTTGCACTATAGAGTCTTCTAAAGCATGATTCGTGAGTGTGTGTGTGTGTGTGTGTGTGTGTGTCCTGTATTAATATAAACATCATATTTATTATTTTATATGCCAGTTTATTACAGTTCAGGGACTCAGGTTGTTCGCAGCATGTAATGGGCAGGAGAGATCCTGGCCCGGTTGCCAGGTCATCACTGGGCTCCATCCTCTTTACTGCCTTAGGGCAGGAGAGATCCTGGCCTCGTTGCCAGTTCATCACTGGACTCCATCCTCCTTACAACCTCCCTACTCCTTACCTAACTTAAATGGTGAAAATACTTATTGCAAGCCACTCCACAGAGCCTGTTTGTTGACCTGCATGGCTCAACTGTGCCCCACGTTGAGAACTCCTATCTAAAACAATCAAAATTTTGCTGAAGTGATTACAGGAAAAAAAAATCAATAAATGAATTTCCAGAATGGAAGGGAGGTTAGAAAAGACACCCAACCGCTCTCCTGTACTGCCCCCCGGTGGCGTAGTTTCAAACGACAGACCACAGCCTCCTCACTTGCACCTTAGGGGGAAAACACAATCAGTTGTTCCCAATGAGATCAGCACAAAATGCAACGATAACGGCAGTGAAATGGTGACCACACAGCAAATGATTAACAACTTGGATTAATGTATTCCACTGTGGTATTCATTGGTTTTATCGTACCCCAAGGTGATATTGAGTTTCTTCTATTTTCTTTTCAACATTGGACCGGAGTCATTAACGTTCAAGTGAAGTGTAATTAAACTTTACCCACTTTGCATCGTAAGAGACATCTGCATTAGGGTACTCTCAGGGCCAATGTTTGGAAGCTGTCCTACCTTTCAAGACCAAGACACATAGGTTATGATGTTGTGGCTTTCAGCAATGTGTGTGTCTTTGTGTTGACAGCACATCTGCTAGGTTATACTGTTGGATGCCAGATGTGATTTTGTATGACTGCCTGAATGAATGTGAAAGTATCTGTGTGCGCTCAAGTATGATAAAGGAGAAACAGTTGTATGCAAGCATGGTTCTCGAAAGTGTGTGTATGTGAAGTGTATATGAATATGCATGTGCACACATTTATATATGTCCTGTGTATGCGAGTGACTGGGTCTTATGCACTTTCAGCCATATTCAAATTGTGTGTGTGTGTGTGTGTGTGTGTGTGTGTGTGTGTCCCCTTATCCCGTATGTCCTTTTGTCCTGTGTGTATTGAGATGTTAAGCTAGAAAATCAATCATGAAAACAACACTGTCTCTGTTGTGTTTACCAGCAGGGAAGAGAGGGTATTTCAGTGAGTTGCATTACCCCCCCCCCCCCCCAGGGTTCCTCTGATGTGCCTTATACATAAATCGATCAGCCAAAACATTAAAACCACTGACAGGTAAAGTCAATAACATTGATTATCTCATTACAGTGACACCTGTCAAGGGGTGGGATATATAAGGCAGCAAGAGAACGGTCAGTTCTTGAAGTTGATGTGTTGGAAGTGGGGAAAATGGGTAAGCGTAAGGATCAGAGCGACTTTGACAAGGGCCAAATTGTGATGGCTAGACGACTGGATCAGAACATCTGCAAAATGGCAGGTCTTGTGGGGTGTTCCTAATATGCAGTGGTAGTGGTCCAAGGATGGGCAACCGGTGAACCAGCGACAGGGTCATTGGCACCCAAGTCTCATTGATGTGCATGGGGAGCAAAAGCTAGCTTGTCTGGTCTGATCCCATGGAAGAGATACTGCAGCTTAAATTGCTGAAAAAGTTAATGTTGGCTATGATAGACAGGTGTCAGAACACACAGTGCATTGCAGCTTGCTGAGTATGGGGCTGCGTAGCTGCAGACCAGTCAGACTGCCCATGGTGACCCCTGCCCACCGCTGAAAGCACCTACAATGGGCACGTGAGCATCAGAACTGGACCATGGAGCAATGGAAGAAGGTGGGCTGGTCTGATGAAACACATTTTCTTTTACTTCATGTAGTCAACCGGGTTCGTGTGCATTGTTTATCTGGGGAAGAGATGGCACCAGGATAGACTATGGGGAGAAGGCAAGCAGAGGCAGTGTGATGCTCTGGGCAATGTTTTACTGGGAAACCTTGGGTCCTGGCATTCACGTGGATGTTACTTTGACACCTACCACCTACCTAACCATTGGTGCAGACCAGATATACCCCTTCATGGCAGCGGTATTCCCTGATGGCAGAGGCCTTAGGTGGTTTTGATGTTTTGGCTCATCGATGTATGTGCTGACAGAGTTCACAGGCCTGACTCTTGTTACTGTCTCCACTCTCTAATAATTATAATTATAATAATAATAATAACTTTATTTATATAGCAATTTTCTAAAACAATGTTACAAAGTGCTTTACAATTAAATAAAACCCGACCAGACAAGGCAAAAATAAGAACAAGACCAAATAAGTAAGAGTAAAAATAAAAACAGTATGAATAAATAAAAAAGAATATCAAACATTTGTAAAACCTTTCACAAAAAGAAGATGAGATTTAAAAGAAGCTAGAGACTTAGTTTGACTTAGTTCAACAGGAAGAGAGTTCCATGGTGTGGGGGCTCTGACAGCAAAAACTTGATCAATCACCCTTTGTGACAAACTGAGACCTGGGAATAACTAGCAGGGCTCCATCTGCAGATCTTAATGGTCGAGAGGGTGTATACCAGGTCAATTAATCACAAATGTATGTAGAAGCAAGACCATTTTAGTCGCTAAAAGTGAGCAATAAATTTTTTTAAAATCAATACAAAATATAACAGGGAGTCAGTGTAGAGAGGTAAGTACCAGAGTGATATGGTCATGCCTCCTTGTCCCGGTAATGAGCCGAGCAGCGGTGTTTTGTCCCAACTGCAGACGGTGGAGGGAGCCTTTGCTGATACCAGAGTAAACTGCTTTGCAATAGTCAAGCTGAGAATAGATAAAAGCATGTAGCTACAACTTTTTGCAGATCGGCAATTGATAAAAATGACCTAATTTTGGAGATTACCTTCAGCTGGAGAAAGCATGACTGAACAACATGTTTTATTTGATTATAAAAACTGAGGTTAGCATCGATTATTACCCCAATATTCCTAGCAGCCTGCTTCAGACTATCTGACAGACCGCCAAGATTAGTATCAAAAGGGCTGATGAAATTTGGGTGACCGAACAGAATGACCTCAAACTTATCATTAAATTTAAGAAAAAATTCAGACATCCAGGATTTAATATCAGAGAGGCAAGTTGTTAGATTTGCTAGAGTGGTAGGATCAATGGGTTTTAGTAGTTGTGTGTATAACTGAGTGTCGTCAGCATAAAAATTGTAAAACAAATTGTGAAATTGAATGACCTGGCCAAGGGGCAGCATGTATATAGTAAACAGAAGGGTGCCAAGAACTGAGCCTTGAGGGATACCACAACTCAACTGAGCCATCAAGGAAGTAGCGTTACCTAGAACAACAGAAAAAGTTCTGTTGTTGAGGTAAGAGCGTAATAAACGAAGAGCCGAGCCCTTGATGCCAAATCAAGTCTCTAAACAATGTAAAAGGATGCTGTGATCGACTGTGTCAAAGACAGCACTTAAGTCTAAAAGAAATAAAATCAAGCAGTCACCTCTGTCTGCAGTACATCATCAATTACCTTAACTAGAGCTGTCTCGGTACTATGACATGCTCTAAATGGTAAGTGTTTATATATTTAGAGAGAACAGACTCTCGGGAGGCACCAAAAGAGGCAAAGTTTGGTTTTGTGTTTCTGTTAGGATGTGAGCGGGTGTGTGTCCATGTCGGTTTGTATCTGTGTGTGTGCATGCGTGCGTGCGTGCGTGCATGTGTGTGTGGGGGGGGGAGTCTACAAGACTTTCTGTGTGCAGTGTAATTTCCTGTACAGGTGTTTGTGTGTCTATTTGTGTCTGTGTCCGTTTTTGTGTGTGTGATGGTGTGTGTGTGTGTGTGAGTATTATTTGCCATATAGGCTCAATATAGAGGAGATATTTTCATTATAGTGTGTGTCTTAATCTGTGTTTTCTCAATGTGTATGTATGTATTTGTCTGTGTGTGTGTGTGTGTGTGTGTGTGTGTGTGTGTGTGTGTGTGTGTGTGTGTGTGTGTGTGTGTGTTAGTTTGTGTGCACGTATGAGAATTTGTGTTTATTGTCGTGACTGGATGTGTGTATGCTTGCAGAGGTTTCTGAGGTTAGAACGATGCATTGTTGACAGCTGCAGGGTGAAGGAAACAGCATGGCCTGTGTGTGTCTGCGTTCTCTCATGACACTAAAAAAAACCTGCCAGCAAGATTTTGTTTTTCGCTGTCTTCTTGCAAGTGCTTTACTTTTCCTGTCAGAGAGCATTGACAGGAAGGCAAGATAGAGAGACACGGGCAGAGAATGCGTGCACACGTGTGCGAGAGAGAAATTATTGAATTTAAAACAGCTCACTTCAGAAAAAAAACTTCAAGAATGAAAAATGACATGTCTTTTTTACAACATTAAACAGTCACTCCTTCAACTTAACATGTCTAAAAAGAGTTCATCTTCCACCACAGAAACACAAATCAATTTAAAGATCGAAAGACTCAGAGAGAGAGAGAGAGAGACAGCGGCAGAGAGAGAGAGACAGACAGAGAGAGAGACTGAAGAGAGTATGCATTCCTGCATTCACTTTTGCACATGTATTTGTGCGTGTGCGTGTGTGTGTGTGTGTGTGTGTGTGTGTGTGTGTGTGTGTAAGAAGATATGATAACGTACTTTATTAATCCCCATGGAGAAATTCCTCCTCTGCATTTAACCCATCTCAACACACACACTGTAGCTAGGAGCAGTGGGCAGCTGCAGCGCCCAGGGACCAACACCAGTTCTTCTTGTCATTGCCTTGGTCAGGGGCACAAACAGGAGTATTAACCCACTTTGCATCATAAGAGACATCTACATTAGGGTACTCTCAGGGCCAATGTTTGGAAGCTGTCCTACCCTTCAAGACCAAGACACATTGGTTAAGATGTTGTGGCTTTCAGCAATGTGTGGGTCTTTATGTTGACAGAACTTCTGCTAGGTTATACTGTTGGATGCCAGATGTGATTTTGTATGACTGCCTGAATGAATGTGAAAGTATCTGTGTGCGCTCAAGTATGATAAAGGAGAAACAGTTGTATGCAAGCATGGTGCTCGAAAGTGTGTGCATGTAAAGTGTACATGAATATGCATGTGCACACATTTATGTATGTCCTGTGTATGCTGGGTCTTATGCACTTTCAGCCATATTCAGATAGTGTGTGTGTGTGTGTGTGTACCTGGAGGAAACCCATGCAGACATGGGGAGAACATGTAAACTCCACACAGAAAGAACCTGGGGTTCGAACCCAGGACCTTCTTGCTGTGAGGCAACAGTGCTAACCACTGGGCCACCGTGCTGCCTCTGCAGTGAGTGAGTGAGTGAGTGAGTGAGTGAGTGAGTGAGTGAGTGAGTGAGTGAGTGAGTGAGTGAGTGAGTGAGTGAGTGAGTGAGTGAGTGAGTGAGTGAGGAGCAAGCTGAGATAGAGGCCTCCTCTCCTTGTAACCATGAAACAGAAGAGATGGGAGCAGAGGGGCTTTTAAACAAAGTCAGGGGATATTCCTTCCCTGCTAGGACTATGAGGTCACTTTCCAAATTCTAGTTTTCTTTTCAAAGCTGACATAGGCTGGACAGCTTGTGTTTAAGAAACAGTGCAGCGCACTGTGCAGAATCAGACGATTTCGCCAAACTGTGTGTAACGGTGTGCACTCTTCAAGGTTCCACCTGACGTTTTGAGTGATTCACACACTCAGGCTAGGAAATCTAATTTTTAACCCACAACAGATGCAATGTGTTACCCTTGCTATTTTCAGAATCACATGAAATTTTTGAGAGAAAATATGATCGATAATAGGCTTGGGTTGATAAGTGGTTTGATAAAACAACAACATTGATGGTAATAATAATAATAATAATAATAATAATAATAACATTATTTGTAATAACAATATGATAATAATAAGTCCCCCTTTTGCGACTGAACAAATCACTAGGCGGAATGGATTCAAGTGAACCAAGTCCCTGAACGAGGAAGTGACGTCCTAACTGAAGACCTGCCTTGAGGAGAGGACTGACAGATTGCGTTTCCATTTGAATTTTGACACCAAAAGAGCATAACTGCAATAGACTAGGTTTGCTGTTTCATTTGCACGTTGAATTGCCAATTGCAAAATATATTGGCATTTGAATAAAGACACACAAAAAACAAAAACAAACACGGCAATATGAAATGCCATTTGTAATTATATGTGCCAACCGGGCCAGTAGGTGGCAGTATTGGTATATCTTGCTTATTGTAGAGGGTTAAGGTTCATGTGCAGAACGTTCTAGGATGAGATTCAGGACATTTGACAGCCATGGAGCAGACAAGACGTAATTAAATACGCAGAGACAAGATTTACTTTTCAACTTTATTTATTGCATATCAGAACATTACATGGTACCAGGAGTGAACCAGACAGAAAATGGATGCGATAAAACCACCGAGGACTTTAACGTTACCTGGAAATGTAGACGCGAACTGGAGAAATTTTAAGCAGCAGTTCAAGCTGTATGTCGCAGCTATAGGGGTGACAGGGGCGTCTCGTGAGCGGAAGACTGCCATGCTGCTCACCATCGAGCTGATGCGCTGGAGGTGTACCACACATTCACGTTTGCAAACGAGGGAGACATAAACAAGCTGGACGAAGTCATCCAGAAATTGGACGAACACTGCCTGTCAAAAAAAGAATGACACTTACGAGAGGTATGTGTTTAGATCGCGGATGCAATGTGAAGGAGAGACTTTTGATCGTTTTCTCGCAGACCTTAAGCTAAAGGCTAGTACCTGTAACTTCAATGCACTGAATCAGTCGATGATTCGTGATCAAATTGTGTTCGGCACATGTGACAAGAAAGTCAGAGAAATATTGTTAAGAGAAGCGGAACTCAGTTTGGACAACGCTGTGAAAATATGCCAGGCCAGCGAGTTAGCTAAACAACACGTGGAAACGTTTGAAGGTGCCACTAAGGGACTAGCTTTAGCTCGGCCAAGTGCGAATGTAGATGCCGTTTCATTCAAGGAAAATGGGCGCGGAAAATACTGAGGCACTCGAAGCAAGCAAAGTGACACATTTAGCTGCAAACGTTGTCACAAACCCAGGCAATGCCCAGCATTTGGTAAAACGTGCTCCAGGTGTAAGGAACAAAACCACTATGCAAAAATTTGTTTTTCAAGAGAAAGGAAAGAACACAAGGTGCATGCAATGGATGAAACTGATGAGGACACTGATTCACTGAGTGATTCATTTTTAGTGAACATGGTTTCCTCTGAAAAAAGTGTGTAGCCAACTAAGAGTATAGACACTGGACATCAAGTCAGTGTGGTGGGAACAGACAAATGGACGGCACCTCTGTTAGTTCGACTTAGACTACTTTTATTGTCATTGCCTCATATGCATGTCTCATACATACAAGGGAACGAAATTGTGTTTCACAAGGACCACAGTGCCACATAAAAACAACTAACACACAATAAATATTAAAAGCAAAAAGTGCATTAAAAGCAAAAAGGCCTAAGCATCACAAGCACACTTGACACGGACAGTGAGAAAGACGGTCGAAAAGTCATTTTGTGGAAGGTCTAAGTGTTCAGGCTGTTGAGGAACCTCACAGCCTGAGGAATGAAACTATTGCATAGCCTGGTGGAGGCAGCACGGATGCTCCGGTACCTCCTGCCAGAGGGTAGGAGGGTGAAGTGGATGTGGGAAGGGTGGGTGGGGTCCTTCATGATGCTGAGAGCCTTCCGGGTGCACCGTGCATCATAGATGGCCTGGATGAATGGGAGAGCAGTTCCTATGATCTTTCCAGCTGTCTTCACTATCCGTTGTAGCGATTTGCGGTCGGAGGCCTTGCAGTTCCCATGCCAGACAGTGATACAGCTGGTCAGAATGCTCTCTATGGTGCCTCTGTAGAATGTGAGGATGGGTGGGGGGAGACTCGCCTTCTTCAGAAACCGCGGGAAGTGAAGATGCTGCTGGGCCTTCTTTGAGAGCGCATTGACATGTGAGGACCTGGAGAGGTCCTCTGTGATGTGAACTCCCGGGAACTTAACACTGCTGACTCTCTCCATGTCCATACCATTGATGGTCAGAGGGGTATGGTGGGCGCTGGTCTTTCTAAAGTCAATAATGACTTCCTTAGTTTTTCCTATGTTTCGGAAGAGGTTGTTATTTTTGCACCTCGTCACCAGTTGATCCACCTCCGCTCTGTATGATGATTCATCATTGTTGCTGATGAGACCTACCACTGTACTGTCATCAGCAAATTTTATAATGAGGTTGGAGGTGGATGATGCTGTGCAGTCATGAGTCAGCAGAGTGAACAAGAGCGGACTGAGCACACAGCCCTGTGGCGTGCCAGTGCTCAGTGTGATGGTCCTGGAGGAGATCTTGCCAATTTGCACTGACTGTGGCCTCCCCGTGAGGAAGTCCAGCAACCAGTTTCAGAGGGAGGTGTTAAGGCCCAGCTGGCTCAGCTTTTTTTTTTTAATTTATTTCTGATTTTTCCCTTTTTTCTCCCAATTTAGTGGCCAATCGATCCCTATTTTAATTCAAACACCCACCCTCGTACTGCATGCATTCGCCAACTGCATCTCTCCGGCCGGCAGTCTCGAAGGAGACAGCCTCCCCACTTTCGTGACAAGGCGACTCCAGGCCGAACCACTGTTTTTTCCGACACACACAGAGACGCATTCACGTGACGAACACAAGCCGACTCCGCCCCCCTCCCGAAGACAGCGTCGCCAATGATTGCTGCTTCATCGAGTCCGGCCATAGTCGGATCTGACGAGACCGGGGCGCGAACCCCAGTCTCCAGTGGGCAACTGCATCGACACAAAGCCGATGCTTAGACCGCTACTCCACCACGGACCACTGGCTCAGCTTTTTGATCAGTTGTTGTGGTATGATTGTGTTAAAAGCTGAGCTTAAGTCAATGAACAACATCTTCACATAGCTGTTCTTTCTCTCCTGGTGGGACAGGGCTGGCTGAAGAGCAGAGGCTATGGAATCTTCTGTGGAGCGGTTAGCGGAGTATGCAAACTGTAGAGGGTCCAGAGTGGAGGGGAGGCTGGACTTGATGTGCTTCATGACCAGCCTCTCAAAGCACTTCATGATGATGGGAGTCAGTGCAATGGGGCGGTAGTCATTGTGGCAGGACACAGAGGACTTCTTTGGCACTGGTATGATGGTGATAGACTTGAAACACGTGGGGATGACTACCTGGGACAGCGAGATGTTGAAGATGTCAGCAAGGACATCTGCCAGCTGCTCAGCACAGTCTCTGATGGCTTGGCCTGGGATTCTGTCAGGACCCGCAGCTTTGTGTGGGTTGACTCTGGGAAGGGTCTTTCTCACGTTGTTTGCAGTCAACTGCAGAACCTGGTCATCCATCAGGGATGTAGTCTTCACCACCGGCACGTTGTTCAGTCTCTCATACCGTGCGTAGAAGTCGTTCAGTGCATCTGGGAGGGTGGGGGCACCGCCACAGGTCTGAGAAGGAGGCTTGCAGCGAGTGAGGGCCTGGATGCCCTTCCACAAGTGCCATGCATCTCTGCTATCAGCGAAGTGGCTGTTGATTCTCTGTGCATATTGTCTTTTTGCCTCCCTGATGCCACATGACAGGTTGGCCTTTGCTGTCTTGAGTGCTGCCTTATCACTGGATCTGAATACAGCATTCCAGGTCCTCAACAGTTAGTGGGACAAGGGTGTTCTTCAAATTAGACACAGGGGCAAAAGCCAACCTGATTAGTTTAAAAGACATTAAAGCACTTAAAGAGAAGCCACAAATACATAAACGGACAGTCCCACTGAAAGCATATAACTGACAGCGAACTGAAAGTGAATGTGAAAGGGAAGCAACAAAACTTATGTTCGTGGTTGTTCCTGATGATCATGAGTCACTGCTAGCAGACAAAGCATGTGAGGACCTTGAGCTAGTTAAGAGGGTCTACCAAATCAACAGTGAAAAGGTGGTTCTTAAGACTCACAGCGACACAGTAACTGACATTGCGCAAAAGTTTCCTGATATCTTCACAGGCCAAGGGACACTGCCATTCACCTACAGAATAGAGCTGAAAAGGGATGCCAAGCCAGTCGTGCATGCCCCACGGAGAGTGCCACCACCACTTCGAACCAGCTTAAAGAAAGAACTCAACCAGATAGTGAAATTGGGAGTCATGAAACGTATTGAACAACCGACAGACTGAGTGAACTCCATAACATGTGTAAAGAAACCCAATGGTGAGTTACGGGTGTGCCTAGACCCTAAAAACCTTAATGAGAACATTAAAAGAGAGCACTACCAGATACCGAAATGGGAAGAGGTCACTAGTGAAATGTCAGGGGCAAAATTCTTCAGTAAACTAGATGCATCTCATAGTTTCTGGCAGAATCATGTCAGCACCCGAAATCTATCACAGAGCAATGGAAATGATCATTGAGGGTCTAGAAGGCGCCCGGGTTTACATTGATGACTTAGTAGTGTGGTGCTCTACACTACAACAACACAACAAGAGACTGTTGAACCTCGTACAAAGAATCCAGTGGACTGGTCTGAAACTGAACAAAAACAAATGTCAGTTCAGGGCAACAGAGATCACTTTCATAGGCGACAAGCTGTCTGGAGAAGGAGGGGAACCAGACCACTCCAAAGTACAGACCATTCTGGACATACCCCCACCTACAGACGAGAAGGGAGTACTGTGAGCCACGTGGTAAATTTTCTTGACAAGTTCATCCCGAATCTCTCTGCAAACGGTCTGCTGCACAAAGGCAAAGTGTTGAAGTGGACTGCCAGACATGACAGCGAATAGAAAAAGCTTAAAGAGACACTTACCACAGAGCCAGTGCTTACCTTTTTCGATCCCTCGCGCAGAACAAAAATCTCCACGGACGCATCCAAAGACGGATTGGGCACCGTACTTCTCCAGGCTGACGACGACGACCATTGGAGACCAGTGGTATATGCATCCAGAGCAATGACAGAGACTTAAACACGATACGCCCAAATTGAAAAGGAGACCCGAGGGTTAGTGTTTGGATGTGAGAAGTTTCATGGCTATGTCTATGGACTACCCACCTTTACAGCAGAAAGAGATCACAAAACGCTCATTTCAACCTTCAGAAAAAACCTGAACAACATGTCTCCCCAGATCCAGCGGATGATGATGAGGCTGCAAAGATATGCTATGGATCTAGTCCACACACCAGGTAAATACATCATTCTGGCTGATGCACTATCCCGAGCACCTGCGCCAGTCACAAAGACACAGGTCAGCACCATCTCGGTGGATGTGGAAATTCATGTTAACTTGATTGCTTCTTCCCTCCCAGTGTCAGACACGATGTATAAGATTGCACTAGAAATGGAAAAAGACGTGACATTGCAGACAGCGATGGCCAGCCTCCAACATCGGTGGACAAAAGGTAAACTCTCACAATTTTATCCTATTAGGGCAGAGCTGAGCGTGGTCAGTGGCCTACTGCTGAGGCAAAACAGGATTATCATTCCAGAGTCTATGCACCAAGAGATGCTCAGCCAGATTCACGAGGGTCACCTTGGCATTGGAAAGTGCAAAAGAAGGGCTAGGGAAGCTGTTTATTGGCCAGGTATCAATAGAGACATTGAGACACTGATTAGTAAATGTGACACATGTCAAAGACACTGTTACAAGCAAACTAAAGAGCCAATGCTGATTCAAGACATGCCAGCCAAGCCATGGCAAAAAGTAGGAACAGATCTCTTTCATCTGAATGGAAAGGACTTTCTCTTAGTAATAGACGATTACTCAAACTATCCTGAAATCGCACAGCTTAACAGCACATCTGCAAGCAGTATTATTACTTACCTGAAAAGCATCTTTGCCAAACACAGAATTCCTCAAACAGTGCAGAGTAAAAGTGGCCCCCAGTATAGCTGCCAGGAGTTTCAGATGTTTGCAGAACAGTATGGGTTCCAACATACCACATCAAGCCCTCTCCATCCACAAGCAAATGGGAAGGCAGAGAAAGGAGTGGAAATTGTCAAAAGACTCCTGAAAAAGGCCACTGAAACCAACTCAGACCCTTATCTGGCATTGCTGACCTATCCATCATCACCTCTGGCATGTGGAGCATTGCCTGCAGAGCTCCTCATGAGCCGTAAACTGTGCAATACACTGCCATGCATGCCTGTGAAAAAGGAAAACAGGGAACTGACACAGAAACACATGCAGCTGAAGTGGGAACAGAAAAAGAACCACGACAGGGCTGCCAGTAGTCTGAAACCTCTTTCAGAACGTGATGTGGTCAGACTCGAAGAGCCCTCTGCATGGAACAGAAAGGCAATGGTCCTGAAAGAAGTAAGTCCAAGGTCATATACCATTAGGACTGAAGATGGACAGGTACTGCGGAGAAACCGCAGAAGTCTGCTTAAGACTCAGGAGACATTTCAGGAACAGGCAGGTGCTGAAATTACACCTCCTGTCATGCATCCTCCTGATGTGCACCCGACTGAGTTTCCTCCACCTACCCAAACGACTGAAACACCAGTCATGTGCAGGTCTAGCAGGCATAGAAAACAGAAAATTATAATGGACTTGTAGGATAAAAACAAAACGAGACTTTGAGTTTGGTTAGAGATATCCTACAAGACATTGGAGTGTGGAGTTATTTGAAAACTTATCAGAAAGTTAAATTGAGTTGGGATACCTGAAAAGGAAATAATGTGACTTACCTGTTTGTTGTTGTACAGTATACCTGTACTGAAAAGAAAAGTGTTAAATATATTGTTTAATGTTTAAATGACTAGGTGTGGCAGTAGCTTAATGTGACTTACCTGTTTGTTATTTTACCTGAAAAGGAAACTGTTAAAAATGTGGTGTAATGTTTAGATGACTAAGTTTGGTTATAGCTTAACAGTCTCTATATACTTACCTTGTATTCTTATTCTTACTATTTTTTGTATTAACTTCAGGAAGGAGGATGTAATGATAAGTGCCCGCCGGGCCAGTAGGTGGCAGTGTTGGTATATCTTGTTTATTGTAGAAGGTTAAGGTTCATGCGCAGAACGTTCTAGGATCAGAACGTGACAGCCATGGAGCAGACGAGACGTGATTAAATACACAGACAAGATTTACTTTTCAACTTGATTTATTACATAACAGAACATTACACAATTGATATAGCTTTCACTTTAATTTTTAATCAAAATAACTCAAACTGAATTAAGATTGCATTGCCACTTTGCATATTGCATTACAAAATGCAAAATGCGTTTTCAAATTGCATGTCCAAATTGCAAATTGAATTGCTAATTGAAAAATGCATTGCCATTCGAATAAACAGGCCCAAAAAAAAAACTTCATTATCACATTGGGCGCTGTAAATTGTGTAAGGTAGTGGGAGAATATGCGGTTCCAGGACACTGAACTGCACGGCTGGAGGTAAATGTTTACTCTTCTAGCGCGCCCGCCGCCTGGGCCAATTCAATTCATTTTCTAGGCGTCGTTGACGGCTGTGCAATGCATCATGGGAAGGTAGCGCGGCCGTTTGAGTTCCTATGTGTCAAGTTGGGCCAAGCTCAACATTGTGCAAATGAATCTGACGAACGTGACGTGATGATCCAATGGAAGGAGAGTCTTTCATAATTAAAGGAGGTTCTTCCTTGTGGGTCCTGAACTGAACTGCCGGAAATAAGGGGTAAAAGCTGAATAGAGTGGTCGCGGGGTTAAATTAAAAAAGTTCACAAAGAGACGTCAACCCAGCCCACTCCCGCCACTTCAGTAAAACACACACATAGCGGTGAACTGGGGAACACTCAATTGGCCATCTGAGGGAAGGCAAAGCATTTGCAGGCGAAACTGCACTGGAACAGTAGACATCCTTCTTGTGGTGTCATGGGCCAAAACTCGATGAAACATCAGTGAGGTACCCCCATGTACAGGCTCAACCCTTTGATAGTTGAGCAAGAGCCACTATAGCCCTAACTTATTATTTGAATTTAGTATTGTGAATTTCTTAAGAGTCCCATAATGTTGATTGATTGTTGGTTGGTTGGTTGGTTGGTTGGTTGGTTGGTTGGTTGGTTGGTTGGTTGGTTGACATCTAAAATGGCCACTTCATGTTGGTTAAGGAAGTTTAGTTAATGTGTTGCCTGTGAGATGGGCCACTAGCTTCATGACAGTATAGAGGAGGTCCCTCATGGTAACTGCTATTAGTATAGTGGGTACAAGGTATGGTTTCATTTATTAGTTTTTGTCTGAATTTGTATTCAATGCGAGTGCTTGCTTTTGAGCAAGTAACGAGAATGGTGACATCACGAATCAGTCTTTACACCCCCCTTATAAGATGTTATGACTAAGTGATAGAAGGTTGTTAAGGATGCAAGGGCAATGTATTTTTCAGAAATCATCCCAAACAGTGACTATTATTCCAGGATCATCTTCATCCCCTCCACTCCTCCAATTTGGAATCTTCCATGTCTTAATCTCAAGGATTCCTACATTTCTTTAAATATCTAATCTAGCACTGCAACCCCTGACCGGAAGTTATAATCAATTCATGCTGGTGTGTCTGGCTCTATTTCACCTGAAGCAGCAGATTTGTTGCCGTGAAGCATTTCTCATCAATTTCCTTTTACGTTCTCGAGCCAGGACTCCTCGCAGAGGTGTTGGATGCAGATAGAACCAGTACCCTAACTATTATTAATAATTTGCTGGCTATGGGGTGGAATCCATCTTGTTGTAAAAACGGTAGTGCAACCGATTCTTAAAGAAACAACAATACGGGCATCCGGGTAGCGTGGAGGTCTATTCCGTTGCCTACCAACATGGGGACCAGCAGTTCGAACCCCCATGCTTCGTCCGGCTTGATCGGGCGTCCCTACAGACACAGTTGGCCGTGTTTGCGGGTGGGAAGCTGGATGTGGGTGTGTGTCCTGGTCGCTGCACTAGCGCCTCCTCTGGTCGGTCGGGGCGCCTGTTCGGGGGGGAGGGGGAACTGGGGGGAATAGTGTGATCCTCCCACGCACTACGTCCCCCTGGTGGAACTCCTGACTGTCAGGTGAGAAGAAGCGGCTGGCGACTCCACATGTATCGGAGGAGGCATGTGGTAGTCTGCAGCCCTCCCTGCATCGGCAGAGGGGGTGGAGCAACGACCAGGACGGCTCGGAAAAGTGGGGTAATTGGCTGGATACTTTGGGGAGAAAAGGGGGACCGGGGACAAAAAATAAAAACACCAACATCCTGAAATTTCCAATAATTTTAGGCCTATCTCTACATTGTCATTTTTATCTCAGATTTTAGAGAAGCCACCCCCCCACCACCAATTATTGCTCCATATATACAAAAATAACATTTTTAGAAATTCCAGTCCAGTTTTGGATCTCTCCAAGGTGCTGATTCAGCTCTTCTAAAGTGACAAATTGCCTCCTTTTAGCAGAGGATAATCGGTCACTGCTCAATTCTAATTCTGTTGGACCTCAGCACTTCCTTCAACACAGCAGACCACCGCATTTAGTCCACCTCTTACAGGAGTGGGTTGGTCTTCCTGACATAGCTCTGGACTGGTTCCAGTTCCTACCTGCTGCTCCACAGTTTCCTTTTTCACCCCCGGCTACCATCTCCTACCGTCTCCCCCGAGGTGCTATTCTCAGTCCAATTCAATTTTCCATTTACATGCCTCCCTGAGGTCATATTATTCGCAGATACACAGTTACCTCCTCATAAAGCCAGAGACCGTCAGGCAACCTCCACGCTCTCAGAGACTGCCTTCAGGACATCAAAGTGCTATATCGATATTATATGAGAATAAATCAGAATAAATCAGAAATTGTGCTTCTTGGTTATTGAAAAAAAAACAGCCATTTATTGTGTTGTTTCACACCATAAATGTGTCACAGAAAAAAACCTCGGCATGCCCCCCCCTTTTTTTTCTCCCCAATTATATCCGGCAAATTACCCCACTCTTCCAAGCAGTCCCGGTTGCTGCTCCACCCCCTCTGCCGATCCGGGGAGGGCTGCAGACTACCACATGCCTCCTCCGATACATGTGGAGTCACCAGCCACTTCTTTTCACTTGACAGTGAGGAGTTTCACCTGACAGTGAGGAGTTTCACCAGGGGGACGTAGCGCGTGGGAGGATCACTCTATTACCCCCATCCCCCCCCCCGTAACTGGCCGCCCCGACCGACCAGAGGGGGCGCTAGTGCACCGACCAGGACACATATCCACATCCGGCTTCCCACACGCAGACACGGCCAATTGTGTCTGTAGGGACGCCCGACCAAGCCGAAGGTAACACGGGGATTCGAACCGGCGATCCCTGCCACCCAGATGCCCTTGGCATGGTGTTTGACATTTCCTTGAGTACACAGCTTTTCTTCTTGTCTATACGGGTTTTATTGTCCATCATTAACGAATGCCATTGAGGTCATTAGTTTACAGTTAAATAAACCATCATTATGTTCATAACTGATTTTTTAAAGCATTAAAAGGTAAAGGTCAGCTGCTCTGTACAGTGTTTATCATTTACAATATTTATCTATCGTTTTACTGTTTGCCGTTCTTAGGTAATAGCCTTCTTGCTTGCTGCCATAAACATTTTCAACCAATATCTGTCCCCATTATTAAAATCTTAGGGTAAATTTGAGAGGTAGAAAAGATAAACGAGATCAATATCTAATCCCAGTGCATTAGTGTTCCAGCCTCTTTCCAAAATGGTCCTATGAAGGGACATGAGCAAAAGATATGAGCATTATCCGCCATCAAGCATCCAGGTTTCTCCCGAGGACGGGCACACGAGCCCATTTGTTTCAATTTCTGTTTTGGTGTAAGGCTATAAAACACACACACACACACACACACACACACACACACACACACACACACACACACACACACACACACACACACACACACACACACACACACACGTTCCAGCAGAAGTCTCTCAAACTTGATGAATTGGTAGAAGGGGTCTGAGTAATACAGGCATCTCATCCAAAGCCTTTGGCCATTTGCCTTTTATGTAATTACTAGAATGGTTTTTATGTCACACCATACTTTTAAGACAATTTACCAAGCGTTATTTTCATACTCACTGAACTGTGTGCATGAACAAATAGTTGTGCTATACGGTAGAGATTTTCTGCGTTGAGATCTTTATTACTTTGCCTTATTAAATGTGGATGTGCAGCTACCTTCAGAAATGACTGGCCTCCCCAGGCCAGGCCATATTTTTTGCATCACGTCTGGAAGATTTCCAGCTCCACGTACTTTGCAATGCCATTACTCGTCTGTGTTTTTGTATGTGGATTGCTGGGCTAAAATCTGGCTCATAAGCAGTCCACCTAAACAGTTTAACTTCCTTCTGAAGTTGACGCTCTCTCGCGAGCTCAGGCCAAGCCTTAACGACTAACCCGGTTTATAGTATTCTTCTCTTCGTGTTGTAATAGTGCATCCTAATAAGATATAAGATTGAAGGTATAAGATTGAAGGTAAAAGTCTATCTAAAAGTGACATTTCAGTTTCTTTATATTTGGCCTCGTATTCAGAATAACACCAGTGAACCAGGAACCTCAAATACCTGTTATCTCCAACACAGAAAAGTCCCCCACCCTCCATTATTCAGCAAATGTCAAGTGAGAAATCTCATTCTGGGTCTTTTGTTGTTCCAAAATATGTCTGGACATTGCCTTCTCCCACACGTTCACTTTTGTGGGTAGAATTTTCCCTAGCGGTGATTGATAGGCCTTGGCTGGACAGTCGTGAGCAGAAACATATACATCCAGAATGTATGTACCATCTGACTTTTACTTCTGACATTGAAACTTTCCCCCGTCCTTTTCCGACCTGACAAGAGTCACCCGTGCTTTTATTTCCTCTCACCTCGACTGCTTAGTCAAGCATCCATCCACCGTCGCCAGCTTATATGCAAAGTGCTGTGGCCAGACTCCTCAGTAGAGGCAAAGGAAGGTTGGCCCCACTCTTCCGAGCCATCCCGGTCACTGCTGAACCCCCTCTGGGCTGTAGACTACCACCTGTCTACATGTGGGGTCAAGAAATCCTGGACAGATGTCCAGGACACTGAATTGCATAGCTGAAAGTGAATGTCAACTATTCCGGCGCGCCTGCCACCTCAGACGATACAATTAATTTTCTATGGATAGCTGCAAGGCGTCATCTGGCATATTGAGTCAGTCTTCATTTATCAATCACTCTCACTTTCACCCCCCTCCTTTCTGTTCCTCTTTAAGAAACCCACATGTATATGAAAACCACTTAATTTGACATTGTATTCTTAGAACGAATTGTATTCTTTCAGTGAAATTTGTTCTCTGCATTTAACCCATCCTGCTGTATAGGAGCAGTGGGCAGCTGCAGTGCCCGAGGACCAACTCCAGTTCTTCTTTCCATTGCTTTGGTCAGGGGCACAGACAGGAGTATTAACTCTAACATGCATGTCTTTTTGATGGTGGGAGGAAACCGGAGCAAACCCCCACAGACACGGGGAGAACATGCAAATTCCACACAGGAAGGACCTGGAGTGGCCTGGGATTCGAACACAGGACCTTCTTGCTGTGAGGCAACAGTATTAACCACTGGGCCACTGTGCCCATGTACGTTCCTCTGCCAGCCAAAGGCCACGTCATTCTAGAGTCACTCAATGGGACTCTCCAAGAGTACTGGCACTTCAGAGCTACACGTCAATTTAATCGGCCCGCTGAAGGGGTGCTCAGTCCTCGGAAATATTAAACATCATAAGGTTGGACAAAAAGACTACAGGACGGCAACTTGATTTCTTCAGAAATGTTAAATGGTGTCGACACATTTCAGAGGTATCCCTCCTTCCTCAGGGCACGTAAGAAGTGAAAAGAAAATACATGATTTGTGAAATTTTGAGGGGGTCTCTAAAATATTGGCAATATGCTATGCATTTCTATTTTTCTGTCTTCATCGTCATGGAACGTGTGTAAAATTGGGCTATTATTGATGCATGATTCATACACGAGGATCACTAATTCACCTTTAATACACACCGGCATGCATGCAAGTCTTGCCATCACCATCGCAGCGTGGCGGCGCAATCAGAAAAAAAACAAAACTATGAAAAAAATTAAATAAAAAACAAACCCCCTTAGTCCCACTCAGTCTGCACGCCGAATCGCCGTTATTGATTTATATTTTGTAGTCAGGATACAGATAGCTATGTACAGCAAGCAGGACGTACATTCCCACCTCATCTGAGTGTGAGAGGGGTTTTCTACAGTTAATAATATTACTGATAGCAAGACCCGCAATAGGTTGTGTGAAAACAGGCTCTCATCGCTCCTTTTTGTGGACCCCCTTTGGAGAGATTCCACCCAACGCCCTTATCACATCTTGGTTTTAATTCAGGTCATCGCCAGTCTACATCACGGGCTTCTGGACGAACAGTAGAGGCAGCTGATCCCAGGCCTCTGTGGTCGCTTCTGTTTTAATGTAAGGGCTGTTCCCAATTAACTGTATTATTCACTATTGGCAGCACCTGTATGTGATGGGTGTTGATGATCCCTTGTAGGCGGCCTGGCCTATTTCTGTTGGTATTTACAATCCTCGTGCATGTTGATACGTGATGTCTTAATAGCCTATATGCAAAAAAAAAAAAGAAAGAAAGAAAGAAAGAAAGAAAGAAAAGAAAAAGAAAAAAAAGCCTATATGCACATTCTCTTCCGCATTCAGACTCTGCCAGCTTGATCGTTTTCGGGCAGCGCCGGAAGTGATACGGACAACTGACAACAACAGCGAAGCAATGGCGTTTTTCACTCGGTCTCTTTTAGGTCTACCCAAACGTACAGTTAACGACGTTAGTCACATTATCCAAGAAGCATGCCATACATCAGTTACGGTAAGATCCGGACGTGTAATGTTAGCACCTAGCATGTTTTTGTACTAGCCAATGCTAGCGTAGTGCTAAATTACTGCTAACGTTGTGTTTCTATGTGTCAAACACTGTTACAAATGTCCTAACATTCTGTTTCGAACAAGGATTCAACAGGAGAACGGCCCATTAGGGCCGAGTGCTAGAGATCTTTGAGGAAAAGCCAAAAGCCTCACAGTTTGAGCGTAAGGGAAAGTTATCCTGCAGGTTCAGTGCAGACTTATTCATGATACAGGTTCCTGTTGGTCAAATCTGTTAAAGTGTGTTGTTACCTTCTACTAATGAGACGTTATAACTCGTTTCAACCCCACGGGGCTATAAACTTGAATAATAACTTCGGCACGTAAGGTTATGCATCATGCTCGGTCCGTTATTCCAGGTGCAACAACCTAAACGACCCCTGTGTAAACAAGGAACTAAACAATGGTTCCTAACAATAGTTCCTATTGTTACAAAATCAATGAAGTTTCTGTGAATCATATCGCTGCTATGAATCTAATACTGTTAAAGGATACATTAAATGTATAGTGTAACGTGCATGGATAAGTAGACACGTTGGTCCTCGACAAACGGGTCGGATCCTTTAGTCGACTGGTTAACGTTGTCGCTTGCAGTGTAGGAAATATGGGTTCGCGTCCCGACTGTGGCGGTTCCCTGGCTGCCCCCCCCCCCGATGTCGCCACAATATGTCGTATTATTCCCTTGCATTTAAAAATGTGTGAAAGTATTGGGATTCACAGAATCTATTGGGGTCTGAGTTCTGTCACTTCTTTTACACACGTTCTGTGTTCCCTATTATTTTAAATGAGTAAAGTGAGATTAGTAATGTTTTGGCTACAAGTTTTGATTTAGTGCATAACTGTGTGTTGTTTGTTTTTTTTTGGTTCATTTTTCCCCCCTCATTTTTACAATCAATAGAAGCCTTCCCTTATTTTCATGCGCCAGACGTGCGTGCGCAGATTGTAAGGCAAAAAGGGGCCACGAGTTTTGTGTTTGTAAACATTGCTGCGTTAATTTCGAAGAGATCATCACGGAGAAATCGATTCGAAGCGAAACCAAACGCCTCACAGTTGTTGCGCTGTCGGTTGTACAACTCGTAAAGATGGTAAAAATAAGTATGCCGAAAGGAAAATTGTAATCCAGGGATAGGCAACATGGTCCAGAAAGGTCCGCTGTGGTTGCAGGTCTTTGTTCCAACCAAGCAGTTACACACCTGATTCTATTAGTCAACCAATGGTCTTTGCTAAGGACCTTGGTTTGTAGACTCAGGTGTGTAACTCCTGGTTGGAACAAAGACCTGCACCCACAGCGGACCTTTCAAGGCCATGTTGCCTAACCCTACTCTGATCGAAAAACGAAGACAGACGTGAATTCATACGATCCGTCGGGAGGACTGGAAGACGTGGTCAGAAGAGCAAATATCAAACGCGAAGATTTGCGGAGAAAATTTCGTATCTGGTATGTATCGGTTTCTTATACAAAGAAGTATTGTAATTGAACATGCGTAACAGCTCTAAATGTGATACTGTCCTAGTAGAGCAACTGCCAGACCAATGTTTGAGTTGTTAATGCATAGCCCTCCTCAAGTTTGACAACAGTTCAGCTTTCTTGTGTCATGATGTTTGAGGTCATAATTTGACTCCAGCCTCGATCTCATAACCGTACAAAAAAAATCAACTTTTGTTGAATACAAACAATTCAACTCGTTTTCCTTCGATAACGGATGGTAAAAGCAGTCTTGGGCATGTTAATCAACAAAGTAATCGTATACTTCTAAAGACTTGTATGCCTTCATTGACTCTTTGTTATATATATTATGTGTGTCTATGAGGTATTCAGTCAAATCCCTCCAGCCGATGTTTGGCAACTTCGTGATTTCACTTGTCCACTGAGCTTCAGCAAGCATAAACAGATCGGGCAGTTTTTCTCCAGTGCTTAGCGTAACATTCGACTGGTAATGCTTTCTGGCTTCCTTGCTTAGTCCTTCAGCATATTCAGAGATTTCCACTTTCTCAAATTTATAACTTTTCTCCTTTTTAATTTTAAGTTTTACACGCTTTATCTGTGAGTTTCATAGGTACACATTGTTTCTCGGCCATATTTTGCCACACGTTCTGTGCGTGCATCTTGTTTACAATGCAGCTTTTACGTGATAAGGGGTCTATGACGTCATTCATATTTTTCTCACTGTACTCATGTATTCTCCTTTATAACAAAAGTTCACTAATTTATTGTTTATAAAAAATAATATTTTGGTGTTTAACTGCACTCGCAGCAAGTACAGTATGTATTGTGACAGATATGTGTATTTTCACAGATTGTACTTGGGGATTCCCATCCGTGCAGCTACAAAGCTGCCAGACATGTAACCAGACATTATGGCAATAAAAAAAAAAATCAAATTTAGACTATTTCTCTGCACTGGAGAACGCTAGTTTTTTGTTTTCCTTAGGACGGAGCAATGAACTTCGCAAAGGGAATGATGCGACCAAAACACGTCATAAATGGTGACACGACACGCACAAATTACGAGCGGCCATTTTGACTGCTCATGGTCATTTTAGGTAGAGCTTATCATAACTTTTTTGTGTGCAATTGATCGAAAACTCATTGTGAATGCGAATATATGCAATTTTAGGAGAATTCAGTGAGCTGCAGGCCTGTATCTTCTTTTTTTTCACAAAGTTAAACTTTGAAAATCCAAGCGGTTTACGTTCTCAGGGATAGGCCTATTTTTATTTAATATAGGCTATTTATTTTAGATAATTTTTCATTTACATGTTGATATATTGTGCAGCTGTTTATTTTAAAACAGGGAAGGAAACCCTGTCTTTACATTTTATTTTGATCTGTTTTAATAAAAGTGCTTGTGACATTTCCCATGTGGCTTTGACTTAGAACTGAACATTTATCTCACTTCATAGAAAATACTGAGATATATCGCCATTCAGCCTAAAAATAATGAGATATAATTTTTGGTCCTTATCGCCCAGCTCTAATTGGTAGTATTCATACTGACAGTCGATGAAGCAAGAAAGTCCAATCCCGATCTTTTCAGGCTTTTCACACAAATAAGGTCTTTCTACTACTACTTTCAGCTGCTTCTGTTAGGGGTCGCCACAGCGGATCATCCATTTCTTCCTGTCTTCTGCATCTTCCTCTGTCACACCAGCCACCTGCATGTCTTCACTCACCACACCCATAAACCTCCTCTTTGGCCTTCCTCTTTTGGGGAGGGTTGCATCACGCAGGGCATCCAGCGTAAAATCTTTTCCAAATCAAATATGCGGATCATAAATAAGGCCTTTCTACTATTCCTTAAATACAAATAAGGTATTTCTTTATTCTCAGATGTTTCATTTGAATATATGCTTTTGCTTACTTTATGCAAATAATGCATTCATCTTTTTGAGTGAGAATGAGTCATCTTTTTTTATTTGTCTTTTTCCTAGGAGCAACTTGTATAAGGGAGTCAGTTCACCTCTGCCTGAACTTTCCACGCTCAGGGTGGGCGAGGTCTACAGTGACCTTTCTTGTGATGTGGCTCCTCTCATAACAACTATGGCCATAGCCGATAATGTGCCTCTGGTAGAATCCAAGTTTGGTAACGTGCAAGAAGGAAGTGCGTGGTCTTATCACTTGCCAACCAAGACAGTGCCGAAAACCCGTCCACACTCGGATGCCCCTTCTGCCCCACAGCTGCCACTTTCTGGTTACAGGCTGGGACCCTCTGCCTGTTCCTTTGTCTGCTGTGAGCATCAGCAGTGCCACATGATGTCCCTGGCAATATCATTCGAGACAGCTCACAAAATTGGAAAGTTCCTGTGTACGGTGGCACCAACTAAAGTGGTCCCGCATTACCTCCACCAAATTCAGAGAGGTCTGTCACACCAGGGGACAGACCTCTGCTGTCACACCAGGGGACAGACCTCTGCTGAAATTCTGGTGAAAAAGCTTCTGAGACCCAGCCATCAGACTACAGACATGAGGGGGCAGACTTGGAATCTAAAGCAGTAGAAGACTACTGCAGAGCAAGGGAGGTCAATCAATATCTTTGTGGGTTCCTTATCCACCCTGACTCACCTTGGATGGGGCCATCACCTAATGGCATAGTGTATGATCCAAAGGGGCAGCCAGAGTTTGGCCTTGTTGAAATTAAATGCCCAAATGTTTTGAGTTATGTGGACTGCCCATACATTAAGATCAGTGAGGGCACACATACTCTAAGGAAATCCCATCCGTACTTTTGGCAGATCCAGGGTCAGCTGTTAATTTCTGGACTTGAATGGTGTGACTTGGTTGTCTACACACAGGGAGTCCACATGTTGATTCAGAGAATTCCCAGAAACAAAGGAATCACAGCCACAATCAAAGAAAAATGTGACTTTCTTTTTTATTTTTACCTCTATGCTTCCCTACAATGGAGAACTGCTCTGCACGCTGCCTTACTCAGCTCAACTTCTTACAGGGATAGTCAGTGGTACTGTATATAATGTAATACTGTGTGTTTAAATGTTTATCTGTAATTTTCTGTAATGCACTAATATTTGTTGTTAAAGTTTACTGAAGTGGCAGGTCACATAACATGGTTAAGTTTGAGTTAAAACAAAAAAAAGGTTATAAATGCAGTTGCAAGAACAATAATTTCCTCACATTTTCGGCTGTTTTATTAGAGAACTTATTTTAATTGTAATTATAACTATTCTAATTATCTGTTAACTCCCTCTGCTCCATCTGTTTCGCTCTGCGGATGTCTCATTTTCCCCTCTGTATTGGGTTTTCTGACAGTTATTGTTGTTATTTGGAAGGCTTTAACTCAGTGTAATAAAGATAAATGATTAGCATTGGAATGTGTCTTGTATTAACTACACTAATTGTGATAGGTAAATGAGCAGAACTGACAGGTGGTTGACCAAAAAAATCTGAGTACAAGTTAAATGTGAAATACAAAGTGGATGTATTTCAGTAAATCAATATTCAAGAACTTGAACAATATAAAAAAGATTTCATGTAGTGTATATACAAATAATTGCTATTTACAAGATTCACATTTTATCCTCAAGATGGTATACAGCTCATTTCATCATTGAACAAAGTGAAATGATTTCCGTAGACCAATATCAAACAACTTTAACAATATAAAACAGATTTCATGTAAGTATACAGATAATTGCTATTTTACAGGATTGACATTTTTCCTCAAGACAATACACATCCTCTGCTAGGCTTTTTATGTTTTGGGGGGTGGAGGCGGTGGCATCTTCTAATGGTGAAATTGTCCCTCCGGATAGCAGCAATCAATTTTTGCCTGGTTTCCGCATTGGAGGGAAACATATGAAAACTAAGTACTTTGTTGTACTTACTGGAGGCTTGGCTCAAAAGCACACAGCAATGTTCAGCTGTTGTACTATCGGTACGTTGAAACCTAAACTTTCTGAGACGGCGTCGCCATTTGACAAAAATCATATGAACAGTATGGATAGCGAAGTGAACAAGCTGGCTGAGATTTTACCAGAACTACGTCAGAACCACTGTGTGCATATAGTCCATTGTACAGAGAAATTATTGTGCCTATCTGTATGTGATGGGTAAGTTTAACTGTTGTTGAGGACTCAATCCCTTGTATGTAGGCTGGCATGCTCTGTTTTCTTGTATTTTCCGCTTCCGGTGTGGGAAGATGGCGGCACAAATGCACGTTTGCAGCGGCTTCACCCAGTAATGGTGTGGGAAGTTGGCGGCGCAAATTCACGTTTGCAGCTGCTTCACCCAGTACCATCCCTTCAGTGTCTTTGTCCATGTCTGCATCTAAGTTTGTCTTCATTTGATGGCTGGGAGAGCTGGCGCTGGATTGGCTGGGAGACCTTGGTCTGCTGCGTCCTGTGGGCCCAGGGACCACGGCCCTGCCTGGAGCTGTGCCCAAAGAGGTAACACTGAGGGCAATCTTACAGGACGCGGAAGCAGGGTAGGCTAAGCTTACTGCTAGCTCATGCAGATCGGCAGTTCCAGTAACACTGAGGGCAGTGTGGCAGCGGCCTTGACTGTGCTTTTAGTATCATCGTAAGGAGTGCGGGGAGGTGTGTCGAAGGTGTCTGGCTGGGAGAGCTGGCATTGAATCAGCTGAGGGAGCTTGGTCTGCTGCATCCTGTGGGCCCAAGGACCATGGCCCTGACCGGAGCTGCGCCCAAAGAGGAAACACCGAGGGCGGTCTGACAGGACGCAGAAGCGGGACAGGGTAAGCTAACTGCTAGCCCATGCAGACCAATAGTTTCTACAGTCAACTTGGCTGACGTTCATTCTCCTGGACAGTGATTTTTTTATTATTATTATTTAGTTTAGATGTTATTTTGGATATATGTGTTCTTGTAGTTTTTAGATGTGTTTTTGGCTTTGTGTTGCACTGCTGTGGGCTTGGTGAAATTAGGTTTAATTTCATTTCATGTGCACAAGTGCATGAAATGACAAAGCGTTTCTGATTCTGATTTCTGTTTTTGATTCAATGTTCATACATTTGTGCTTATAGGCTATTTTGCTATTTGACCTATCTGTGTCTTATTTGTGCCGAGAAACTATGCAGAGTATACTGTGCCCTGCTTTAGTTGGCCGTATTGTAGCATACTGAGATGTTTGGTGTTGATACCCGTGTAGAGTTTTGATGTGGTCATTAACTTATTGTTATATGTTACTGTTGTTGAATTCATGGTTCACCTTATTCAGATGATAGGGAACTATAAGACAATAAAGCTAGGCCACATTATGAGTAAAAATAAATTTATTTTTAGTGTTTTCAATGAACAGATCAGTCATAAATTGCTTTAAGGCTCTTGTTTACATTATTTTTACATGCTTAACAGAGCCCATTCCTAACAAAATGGCTCCCCCGTCACAACATACAATACAGGTGACATACTTCCACATTCCCTTTAAATCAGATGTGCTGACATAAAGCAAGTAGGCCTACATGCTTGTAGCTATAAGTGTTTTTTCGCAACAAGAGTCACAATTGGCCCTTTATTTGAGGCACGCACAAGCGCCCCCCCCCCCCCCGGGAAAAAGAGTGAGCTCCCCCAAAAGCCATGGTGTAGTTTGCACACTGCACATAATTCTACTTACTGATGTCCGATTACACTGACCCTGGTAATGACGGCCAGCCCCAGAGAAATCACTGCACCAAACCCAGGCCAGGGGGCTCAATTTCTGCATAATGGAGAGTCAACTTTCCCCTCAGACCAACGGTGGCCGTCACAGAACCAGAGTAACCTGAGCCAGAGTTGGCTAGCCGGGAATCAAGATTCAGTTACATTCAGGCAACTTGCAGGTTTTGCAAACCTCTTCCAAGACCCACCAGACAGGATCACACTCTGAACTCCTCACTGTGCAGCCCCAGCCTGAGAACCAAGGCTCTTCTGTGAGGATGACGGTAAGGACACTGTGGAGGAGGCACAGGAGCACCTCAGCAAGAGGAAACAAAGTGTGGGGTATGCGGTCAACTTCTGCTGGCTGTATTCTCACTCTTGGCTTTGGGGGAGTCTGTGGCTGATATTGTTGACTAGGGAGATAAAGAGTCTACTGAGGACCTGATGTAAGGGGGGGGGGGGATTCCCAGCAACTTGTGTATGAGAAACAGGTTACGACCTTTGTAAAAAGAAAAAGAGGGTCATTTATGCTTAATTTGAAATGGAAGACGAGGCAAGATACTTGTCAAATTATTCTGAACCGTTTGTCACCATTATCTCAAGAAGTACTTCTCATTAAATGGCGCTGTTCCTAACATTCATATCAAATATGAATCATTCTCCAGGTCAAAGAAAACTTGCAGCACTTCCATTTACCCCCCCCCCCATGTCCCTCATGACTGCAGGCATTCCACAAGGTTCGATTCTGGGTCCTCTCCTTTTCTCCGTGTACACGACATCCCTGGGTTCTGTTATTCGCTCGCATGACTTCTCTTACCATTGTTATGCCGATGACACCCAACTGATCTTGTCCTTTCCTCCCTCTGACACACAAGTAGAGAAACGCATTGCTGCGTGCTTGACTGACATCTTGGAGTGGATGGCGACACACCTCTTGAAGCTCAATCTGGACAAGACAGAGCTGTTGTTACTCCTGGGGAAAGGTTGCCTGCACTGAGACCTGGCCATCACCATTGACGCCAACTCGGACTGCGAGGAATCTGGGCGTGATCCTGGACGACCAACTGTCATTTGCTGCAAACATTGCATCGGCTGCTCGCTCCTGCAGATTTCTCCTCTATAACATGCTGGAATGCAGTGTTTTCCTTTCTCCAGACATAATGGTTCTCTTTTAAACCAAAAAGTTCTATTTTGGTCTCATCCGTCCACAAAACATTTTTCCAATAGCCTTCTGGCTTGTCCACGTGATCTTTAGTAAAGTGCAGATGGGCAGCAATGTTCTTTTTGGAGAGCATTGGCGTTCTCCTTGTAAACCTGTCATGCACACCATTGTTGTTCAGTGTTCTCCTGATGGTGGACTCATGAACATTAACATTAGCCAATGTGAGAGAGGCCTTGAGTTGCTCAGGAGTTACCCTAGGTTCCTTTGTGACCTGGCCGACTATTACACGCCTTGCTCTTGGAGGGATCTTTGATGGTCGACCACTTCTGGGGAGGGTAACAATGGTCTTGAATTTCTTCCATTTGTACACAATCTGTCTGACTGTGAATTGGTGGAGTCCAAACTCTTTAGAGATGGTTTTGTAACCTTTTCCAGCCTGATGAGCATCAACAACACTTTTTCTGAGGTCCTCAGAAATCTCCTTTGTTCTTGCCATGATACACTTCCACAAACATGTGTTGTGAAGATCAGGATTTGATAGATCCCTCTTCTTTAAATAAAACAGGGCGCTCACTCACACCTGATTGTCATCCCATTAATTGAAAACACCTGACTCTAATTTCACCTTCAAATTAACTGCTAATCCTAGAGGTTCACATACTTTTGCCACTCACAGATATGTAATATTGGATCATTTTCCTCAATAAATAAATGACCAAGTGTAATATTTGTCTCATTTGTTTAATTGGGTTCTCTTTATCTACTTTTAGGACTTGTGTGAAAATCTGATGATGTTTTAGGTCATATTTATGCAGAAATATAGAAAATTCTAAAGGGTTCACAAACTTTCAAGCACCACTATAACTGTTAAACCCTCCAGTGAGGATGGTATGTAGATGATATTTAACACTCCCTACTCAGTTGAAAATGTGCAGTCAATACTCAACCTGCTTCTAATTACAACCTCATGACAACGATCCTGCTTTGTTCTGCTCACAACAAAGTCACACAACAGTTACTACATCACATCTATGACACAAGACGTGCCTGTTAAATAAAAAAAAGTAAACCTCACCTTTTTTAACTGCGGTTCCTCGCATTGATGTTATTTTAACCTGCTGTTAATTGCTCTTTTGCTACAACAGAGTTATTGTTTTTGACCAACGCCTCCCTGTTGTGTTATTCTTACATTGCTCTCTTCTTCCTTTGATTTTGTTCTGTTGCACTTGCACGCCGTAAAGGGTCCTTGTGCTCGGCAAAGACGCTAAACAAATAATACTTATGATCATTTATCTTTGTGTTATTGTTAAAAAAAAGTTGCAAACTGCTACATCCTAACGGGTGTTTGTGTGAGGCGTTGGGCTCGAGGGTGGAGGGACACCACAGACAGGACCAGTCAGTCATTGGACCCACACATACAGTTCAGCATACACAGTTCATACATGAATAATTTAGTGTGCCCAATTCACCTGACCTGCATATCTTTGGGAGGAAACACACACACACATAAGGGAGACCATGCAAATCTCACACAGAAGGATTGGGATCAACCTCAGGAGCCAACAGGAACCACCGATCGGGCATGCCGACCCATATTGAATTGCTGTACTATTGCTTAGATATAGAGTACATTACTCACCCACAGCACCCACCATTCTAGACCTCCATATAAGGAAGGTCTCATGACCAGTATTCATCCCAGAATCACGAGCAGACGGACACTCAACAACATTGTTTTTCCATGCACCGCCAACTTGACGTAGAAATGTTTCCCAGGGACGCTGAGGCTCATTTACTCATATTCCGACTCCCGGAAGCCATGACACTCGATTTTTTTTAAAACAAACTAAATCAGGTGTATGTACAATTTAAAAAAAAAAAAAGGAACTGATCTCAATATTAAGTTAAGCATTAAAATCAAATGTGGTTTTATGATTTAAGCCCCAGTGCCTAATTAGGTTCACTTTATCAAACCCTTCAGGCAGAGACAAGTTATTGAAGGGTCTAAAAGTAGCACACCACCATTTATAAACTTCCTTGGGTGAAGTGGAGATGACCCATCAATGAACCACAATTTGTTGTGTTGGACCTCAAAAGGAGTAAAAGTTTATAGAACAATGGGGAGACTTAGAGATGAGGGACTGGGAAAGTGCAAAGATGAAACAAGTGTTGGAAATCAAGTACGGTCGCCAGTGAGAGTAATTCATGAAAACAAGTTACAGGCAATTGGAGTGATAACTCTTTGTCTTTCTATCTTACCAGCTTTCATTTGAAAAAGAAAAATGTTGATTCATATCCTCTTTTAATTAGTTAAAAAGTCTCTCTCTATGGGGCGTCCAGGTAGTGTAGCAGTCTGTTTCATTGCCCAACAACATGGTGTTCTCCAGTTCGAACGCCCGTGTTACCTCTACCTCACACCAATACTGAAAGGAAAGGTTCACATACTTTTGCAACTCACAGATATGTAATATTGGATAATTTTCCTCAATAAATAAATGACCAAGTATAATATTTTTGTCTTGTTTGTTTAATTGGGTTGTCTTTATCTACAGTTAAGGTCAAAATTATTAGCCCCTAAGGAACTATGGAACATTTCCCTAAAATTCTGCCCATGTTTACATCATTCATAAAAATTTACATAGTAAAGCATTCATCAATGTTAAGGCCCCTATTTGGTACATTTTGGAATGTAAACTAAATCTTCAGGTTTGCTTTACACCAAATGCAGTGAAAATTGAGGTGGTCAAAATTATTAACCCCCATGTGATTTTTTTTTTTGCTTTCAAAACACACCTGAGCAATCAATCAGCTTTCAAACCACACCTGAGCAATCAATCAGCATTGAATTTTACTTAAAGGGCTCCAATGAACAGGGCTAGTGGCACTTGAACACTTGATTGAGAGGGACTACTCTTAAATTCTTGGTAAGAAGTAATTTCATCATGCCAAAAAGTAAAGAAATCAGTCTGGAACTCAGAAAGAAGATAGTGGATAGTGTAGCCTTCTCTTAAGGTAGAAGGCTACACTGCCATTTCCAAGCGTTCCACAGTGTCTAGAACAGCTTTACGTTGCATCATTGCAAAGCACAAGGAGACAAATTCTGTTAGAAACAAACCTGGGTGTGGTTGAAAGTGCAAGATTTCAAAAACTTTGGAGAGGAAAATAGTCTGAGATGTCAACAACAATCTCCAGATCTCTGCCAAGATGATTTTTGCTGAACTGGCCTCTTCTGGACTTGATATTTGAAGGAAGACCATTGTGAGGACTCTTCATCGTTGTGGGCTTCGAGGTCATCGTCCAAGAAAAACTCCATTGCTCACACAGCGGCACATCAAAGCCAGACTGAAGTTTGCCCGTGAACATTTGAAACATTGGCATGAGTTTTGGAAGTCTGTCCTTTGGTCTGATGAGACTAAACTTGAGCTGTTTGGGCACATGGATGTTGCTTTTTTTTGGCGAAGGAAGGAAGAGGCCTTATACCCTAAAAACACAGTTGCCACAGTTCAACATGGTGGTGGGAGCATAATGCTGTGGGGCTGTTTTGCTGCTTTAGGTACAGGGAACATTGTTCGGGTGCATGGGATCATGAAGAAAGAAGATTATGTTGACATTTTGAAGGATAATGTAAAGAAATCTGCTGCCAGTCTAGGTTGCTGCTGGGTCTCCCAGCAAGACAATAACCTGAAGCATACATCCAAGTGGGTCCAAAACTTTTTGAAGGGACACCAAAGTCAAGGTCCTGGAGTGGCCCTTTCGGAGCCCAGATCTCAATCCTATTGAGAATCTGTGGCAGGAGCTCAAGGTTAATGTCCATGCTTGGAAACCACGCAATTTAGATGAGCTGAACAATTTGCCATGGAAGAATGGGCTAAGATCCCTCAAGAGACATGTGCCAACCTAGTTAGGAACTACCATAAGAGGTTGTTGTCAGTTGTGAGTCAGAAAGGTTACACTATTGACAATTAATTGTCAGAGGGCTAGTAATTTTGGCCTTGTCATTTTTGTTTTTTCTTGTTTCAATTCAGTGCATCCGTAAAATATCTTAATCAAGCTTAGTGGAGATTATCTTTGTTCTTTTTGAAACAATTAAACTACAAACACTTTTGGTTATGATCATTTCCATGGAAAAGTTAAGGGTTTTGTTTGATTTCATAAAGGGGGCTAAGAATTTTGACCTTAACTGTACTTTTAGGACTTGTGTGAAAATCTGATGATGTTTTAGGTCATATTTATGCAGAAATATAGACAATTCTAAAGGGTTCCCAAACTTTCAAGCACCACTGTACAGTGTAAAACAGATGCTTTTGCACTGGTTCGACAGAGCCAAACATTGGCTCATCTGATCATATTTTTAGCCAACCAACAACCCAGAAAAGCAAGCTGATGCGTCAGAAACACTTCAAAACGTTTATCAAAAGACTGATTTGTTTCATGCTTTGCTTGCATTTTGCAAATCATAACCAAAAAAGGTTTACTTGAATCATAACTGAATGGCTTGCTTCCTTAACATGGCAATGTAGCTTAAGATATATTTTTTACATGTATATATAATCCAGTGAGTCAAGTAAATTCTTTGAGACAGTACAAGCCGGTTTCATTATTTTGTTCCTTATTTGTTGAGCACTTTCCCTACCGTTGAGTGTTTCTTTTAACAAAGTTTTATATATATATATATATACACTCACCGGCCACTTTATTAGGCACACCTGTCCAACTGCTCGTTAACGCAAATTTCTAATCAGCCAATCACATGGCAGCAACTCAATGCATTTAGGCATGTAGACATGGTCAAGACGATCTGCTGCAGTTCAAACCGAGCATCAGAATGGGGAAGAAAGGTGATTTAAGTGACTTTGAATGTGGCATGGTTGTTGGTGCCAGACGGGCTGCTCTGAGTATTTCAGAAACTGCTGATCTACTGGGATTTTCACGCACAACCATCTCTAGGGTTTACAGAGAATGGTCCGAAAAAGAGAAAATATCCAGTGAGCGGCAGTTCTGTGGGCGAAAATGCCTTGTTGATGCCAGAGGTCAGAGGAGAATGGCCAGACTGGTTCGAGCTGACAGAAAGGCAACAGTAACTCAAATAACCACTCATTACAACCGAGGTATGCAGAAGAGCATCTCTGAACGCACAACACGTCGAACCTTGAGGCAGATAGGCTACAGCAGCAGAAGACCACACCCGGTGCCACTCCTGTCAGCTAAGAACAGGAAACTGAAGCTACAATTCGCACAGGCTCACCAAAATTGGACAATAGAAGATTGGAAAAACGTTGCCTGGTCTGATGAGTCTCGATTTCTGCTGCGACATTCAGATGGTAGGGTCAGAATTTGGCATCAACAACATGAAAGCATGGATCCATCCTGCCTTGTATCAACGGTTCAGGCTGGTGGTGGTGGTGTAATGGTGTGGGAGATATTTTCTTGGCACACTTTGGGCCCCTTAGTACCAATTGAGCATCGTGTCAACGCCACAGCCTACCTGAGTATTGTTGCTGACCATCTCCATCCCTTTATGACCACAGTGTTCCCATCTTCTGATGGCTACTTCCAGCAGGATAACGCGCCATGTCATAAAGCTCGAATCATCTCAGACAGGTTTCTTGAACATGACAATGAGTTGACTGTACTCAAATGGCCTCCACAGTCACCAGATCTCAATCCAATAGAGCACCTTTGGGATGTGGTGGACCGGGAGATTCGCATCATGGATGTGCAGCCGACAAATCTGCAGCAACTGCGTGATGCTATCATGTCAATATGGACCAAACTCTCTGAGGAATGTTTCCAGTACCTTGTTGAATCTATGCAACGAAGGATTAAGGCAGTTCTGAAGGCAAAAGGGGTCCAACCCGGTACTAGCAAGGTGTACCTAATAAAGTGGCCAGTGAGTGTATATATATACAGGGGCGGATCTACAGGGTGGCAAGGGGTGGCAGCTGCCACCTCTGGGACACAGTCTTGCCACCCCAGGAAAAAATCCCTAGATCCACTATTGTATGTATGTATGTATATATATATATATATATATATATATATATATATATATATATATATAGTAGTATATAGCTCTGTCTTGGGGGAGAGATCCCTCCTCTGTTGCTCTCCCTGAGGTTTCTTCCTATTTTTTCTCCCTGTTAAAGGGTTTTTTTTAGGGAGTTTTTCCTTATCTGTTGAGAGGGTCTAAGGACAGGATGTTGTGTTGCTGTTAAGCCCACTGAGGCAAATTTGTAATTTGTGATTTTGGGCTATACAAATAAAATTGATTTGATATATATATATATATATATATATATATATATATATATAAACTCACTAGAGAGATACAGCCATTGCACACCAGGGTAGAGACACTACCACTAGAAGGCAACCCTGTCACTTTCCCTCCCTATACCAAGTGACAGCAGGGACAAGCTGGTGGTGGTGCAGAAAAAACAAACAAACATAATTTGCCAGTTTTAGATGCACCCACATTTTTGGCGGGATTGAGACCCTACAATTCCTAGATATACACAGAAGGTTGGCCTACAGCTAAACATGATACTACGACGGTTAGTGGCTGGCATGGTGAGAATAGAAGCAGCTTCAGAGAACAGGCAAGAGCAGGTGAGGGTGTTTGTGCAGGTTACATCTTTTACCTCTAACCGAATATGCATTACTCCTTGCAAGGATTTTCCATGAGACAGAATAACGGATATTCTTGTCTACCAATGACTAGATGTGGCGGCTTAAGGCCGTTGCATTTTTTGCATGCTCGTTTCTGAAAATCCTTGCAAAGAGTAATGCATATTCAGTTGGAGGTAAAAGATGTAATCTGTGCTTGGCAGAAAAGTATTTTATGATTTGCAGACCTGATATGTCCACCTTGAATAACAGAAACGAATTGGCCACCAGCTGTAGACACCGAAAAAAATATCTCCTTTGTAACTATAAGTAAAACATCTTTATTATCCCCCCCCCCCCATTAGATGATACACATATGACATTCATTAGTTTTTTTCCATATTTCTTAATATTTTAACCGCCTGTCCTTCCAACTTTGCCCCAACACCACCCCACTATATAATTCACATAAATTATCTTGTTATATTTTTAATGTACGCCATTTCAACAGTGCCCTGGCCCCTAAATGCTTTTCAAAATGAGCCCCAGTCTCTTAACCCATTGGTTGTAATGTTTTCTACCCTTCCATTGGTTGCTGTGCATTGTAAGTACCTACCCCATTGGTTGTTATAGTTTGAATGTTTTCTTCTCTGATTGGTTGCTGTCCAACCGAAATTAGGGGCGTGACGCTGGGCACTGAAACTGTATGATTCTTTGTTTAACCACATTAGCAACCGATGAGTGCATGACGCACGAAACAGGCCTGTACTGCAATGCATTAAAACTTTTTTTTTCCTGTATCTGTGTTGATATTCCGCTCCTCATTGGTTGAGCACTTGCAACACCATTGACAGTTTTGGAAAAAAAACGCTATGGACAAAAGTATTGGGACACCTGGCCATTACACCTACAGGGGGTTTTATGCCATCCCATTCTAAATCCATAGGCATTAATATGGAGTTGGTCCCCCCTTTGTAGCTATCACAATTTCCACTCTTCTGGGAAGGCTTTCCACAAGATTTTGGAGTGTGTCCGTGGAAATTTTTGCCCGTTCATCCAGAAGAGCATTTGTGAGGTCAGGCACTGATGTTGGACGAGAAGACCTGGCTCGCAATCTCCGTTCTGGTTCATCCCAAAGGTGTTCGATGGGGTTGAGGTCAGGGCTCTGTGCGGGCCAGTCAAGTTCTTCCACACCAAACTCACCCAACCATGTCTTAATGGACCTTGCTTTGTGCACTGGGGCACAGTCGTGCTGGAACAGAAAAGGGCCCTCCCCAAACTGTTCCCACAAAGTTGGAAGTGTAGAATTGTCCAAAATGTTTTGGTATGCTGAAGCATTAAGATTTCCCTTCACTGGAACTAAGGGGCCTAGCCCAACCCCTGAAAAACAACCCCATACCATTATTCCTCCTCCACCAGACTTTACAGTTGGCACAATGCAGTCAGGCAGGTAATGTTCTCCTGGCATCTACCAAACCCAGACTCGTCCATCAGACTGCCAGACAGAGAAGTGTGATTCGTCACTCCACAGAACACGTTTCCATTGCTACAGAGTCCAGTGGCAGCATGCATTACACCACTTCATCCGATGCTTGCCATTGTGCTTGGTGATGTAAGGCTTGCATGCAGCTGCTCGGCCATGGAAACCCATTCCATGAAGCTCCCGGCACACAGTTTTTGTGCTGATGTTAATACCAGAGCAAGTTTGGAACTCTGCAGTTATTGAGTCAACAGAGCATTGGCGACTTTTACGCACTATGCGCCTCAGCACTCGTTGACCCCGTTGTCTGCCACTTCGTGGCTGAGTTGCTGTTGTCCCTAAACACTTCCACTTTTCAATAATACCACTTGCAGTTGACCGTGGAATATCGAGCAGGGAAGAAATTTCATGAACTGACTTATTGCAAAGGGGGCATCCTATGACAGTACCACGCTTGAATTCACTGAGCTCTTCAGAACGACTCATTCTTTCACAAATGTTTGTAAATGCAGACTGCATGGCTAGCTACTTGATTTTATACACCTATGGCAGTGGGTCTGAATAAAACACCTGAATTCAATGATTAAGAGGTGTGTCCCAATACTTTTGTCCATATAGACTATATGGACAAAATTATTGGGACACCTGGCCATTACACCTACAAGAGCTTTTATGACATCCCATTCTAAATCCATAGGCATTAATATGGAGTTAGTGTATATATATATATATATACACACTCTACGTCTCACCCTTTTTGGGGTGGTGTGTGTCTTTCTGAAGCTCAGATCCTCTACCAGAGGCCTGGGAGTTTGAGGGTTCTGTGCAGTGTCTCAACTGTTCCTAGGACTGCATTCTTCTAGACAAAGACCTTAGATGTTGTTCATGGAATCTGCTGGGGCCACTCTCCAAGTTTTAGGGTCACAGCCCCTAGTGCTCCTATTATCATTGGTACTGCTGTGGATTTTACCTTCTATATCCGATCTACATCTTTCTTCAGCCCTTGGTATTTCTCTAGCTTCTCATGCTCTTTCTTCCTGATGTTGCAATCGCTCAGGATTGCTACATCAATCACTACTGCTGTCTTGTGTTTCTTGTCGACCACAATGTCTCGTTGGCTAGCCAGCACCTGCTTGTCAGTCTGGAACATGAAGTCCCACAGGATCTTAGCTCTGTCATTCTCAACCACCTTTGGCGGTGTCGCCCATTTGGACTTGGGGATGTCCAGTCTATATTCAGTACAGATATTCCTGTACGCTATCCCAGCCACTTGGTTGTGCCTTTCAGTGTACGGTTTCCCAGATAGCATTTTACATCCTGCTATTAACTGCTGGACTTTCTCATGGGCGTCTTTGCACAGCCTACATCTTGGGTCTTGTCTGGTGTGGTAGACCCCTGCCTAAACTGATCTGATGCTTCTTGTGCTGCTATGATCAGAGCCTCTGTGCTCTCTTTCGGTCCAGCCTTTTCTAGCCACTGGTAGGATTTCTCAGTATCAGCTATGTCTTCTATCTGTCGATGGTCCATCTCATGGAGGGGCTTGAGCTTCCATACCTCCTCTTCTTCCTCTGCACTCTGTCCTCTGCTGCCTGAGGTACTCACTCAGCAGTTCATCCTGGGGGGGCCCTCTTTCTGATGTACTCATGGATGTTCCTCGTTTCATCCTGGATAGTGGCCCTGACAATCACTAACCCTTGGCCTCCATCTTCTTGCTTATCATTCAGTCTCAGGCTGCTGGACTTCGGATGGAACCCTCCGGACGTCAGTATTTAAATATATATAGTATATATGTACACTACCGTTCAAAAGTTTGGGATCACCCAAACAATTTTGTGTTTTCCATGAAAAGTCACACTTATTCACCACCATATGTTGTGAAATGAATAGAAAATAGAGTCAAGACATTGACAAGGTTAGAAATAATGATTTGTATTTGAAATAAGATTTTTTTTACATCAAACTTTGCTTTTGTCAAAGAATCCTCCATTTGCAGCAATTACAGCATTGCAGACCTTTGGCATTCTAGCTGTTAATTTGTTGAGGTAATCTGGAGAAATTGCACCCCACGCTTCCAGAAGCAGCTCCCACAAGTTGGATTGGTTGGATGGGCACTTCTTTGAGCAGATTGAGTTTCTGGAGCATCACATTTGTGGGGTCAATTAAACGCTCAAAATGGCCAGAAAAAGAGAACTTTCATCTGAAACTCGACAGTCTATTCTTGTTCTTAGAAATGAAGGCTATTCCATGCGAGAAATTGCTAAGAAATTGAAGATTTCCTACACCGGTGTGTACTACTCCCTTCAGAGGACAGCACAAACAGGCTCTAACCAGAGTAGAAAAAGAAGTGGGAGGCCGCGTTGCACAACTGAGCAAGAAGATAAGTACATTAGAGTCTCTAGTTTGAGAAACAGACGCCTCACAGGTCCCCAACTGGCATCTTCATTAAATAGTACCTGTTAGAGCCTGTTTGTGCTGTCCTCTGAAGGGAGTAGTACACACCGGTGTAGGAAATCTTCAATTTCTTAGCAATTTCTCGCATGGAATAGCCTTCATTTCTAAGAACAAGAATAGACTGTCGAGTTTCAGATGAAAGTTCTCTTTTTCTGGCCATTTTGAGCGTTTAATTGACCCCACAAATGTGATGCTCCAGAAACTCAATCTGCTCAAAGAAGTGCCCATCCAACCAATCCAACTTGTGGGAGCTGCTTCTGGAAGCGTGGGGTGCAATTTCTCCAGATTACCTCAACAAATTAACAGCTAGAATGCCAAAGGTCTGCAATGCTGTAATTGCTGCAAATGGAGGATTCTTTGACGAAAGCAAAGTTTGATGTAAAAAAAATCTTATTTCAAATACAAATCATTATTTCTAACCTTGTCAATGTCTTGACTCTATTTTCTATTCATTTCACAACATATGGTGGTGAATAAGTGTGACTTTTCATGGAAAACACAAAATTGTTTGGGTGATCCCAAACTTTTGAACGGTAGTGTATATATATGCTCTATTGCCAGATCTTTCAGAGACAAATATAAAAGTAAATATCACCTCTGATACAACATTGCCGAATAAAATAGAATGCAGTAATTTTCTGGCAAATAAGAAATGGATAGGTCAAAGGCAAAGGTCATACAGCAATAAGGAAATTCTTCTGTTATGGTCTGTTTGCAACTGTATTGCACCACCATATTTGGATGATGGTAAGAACAAAGAATCCTCCCCTTAAACTCACGTTTTTCATTCAAGAAGCAACATAAAACAAATAATTGCTATGGAAAATAATGCACATGGCATGCACAGACATGCACATGGCAAAATTGTGGCAAGGACAATGTGGCAATTTCCTGAATCCTGTTTTCAGGGGAGCATCTGTCTTTTCATAAGGAGCCGAGCTTCACATAGCTCCCCCATAGTTTAACACCATAGGGTGCTAGAAAGTTAAACAAAAACAACAATCTTTAGGATTTTAGCTTTAAAAAAATATGAGAACAGGATACACTGACCCCGGTAAGGATGGCCAGCCCTGGAGAACTCCCTGCACCAAATCCAGGCCAGAGGGCTCCATTTCTGCATAATGGAGGGTCAACTTTCCCCTCAGACCAACAATGGCCATCACAGAACCAGAGTGACCTGAGCCAGTTAGCCAGCAGGGAATCAAGATTCAGTTACAGTCAGGCCACTTGCAGGTTTTTCAAACCTCCTCCAAGACCCAGCAGACAGGCTCTCACTCTGAACTCCTCACTGTGCAGCCCCAGCCTGAGACCCAAGGCTCTTCTGTGAGGACGACGGTAAGGACACTGTGGAGGCGGCACAGGAGCACCCCAGCAAGAGGAAACAAAGTGTGGGGTATGCGGTCATCTTCTGCTGGCTGTATTCTCACCCTTGGCTTTGGGGGAGTCTGTGTAGCTGATATTGTGACTAGGGAGACAAGATGGAGTCTATTGAGGACCTGATGTAAGGAAAAAAGGGGAAAAAAAGACTCCAGCAACTTGTGTATGAGAAACAGGTTACGACCTTTGTAAAAAGAAAAAGAGGCTCATTTATGCTTAATTTGAAATGGAAGACAAGGCAAGATACTTGTCAGATTATTCTGAACCATTTGTCGCCATTATCTCAAGAAGTACTTCTCATTAAATGACATGAATCATTCTCCAGGTCAAAGAAAAATTGCAGCACTTCCATACTCCCCCTATGTCTTGCACACCCTCTAGAGGTGTAATGTCAACATTATTTTTTTGTGGTTTCATTTCCACAGTTTATGAAGCTGTTCTTATTTTAGCATGTTTATGCATGAACTATACTTGGAGCTATGAATTAAAAAGTGTACTATACCGTATACCTTTCTTATTTAGAAACTGCTTTTATCAAAAGTGACCTACAAAGATACAGCTATTGGCAGATATATTTGGGCATAAAGCCAGGTACCTTACAGAACCGACAGTAATATGTCAAAGCAAAGAGTGCATCTCATTTCTATTGCAATTTAAGTGCACAGCAGGTAGATCAATAATTAAGCAATAATAAAGCAACAGGGGGCTCCACAGCAGATGGATGATGCCAAAAATTCACATCACGGCCATGCCCAGGACCATCTATGGATTAAATGTAGGCCTGGAAAAGCAATGTTTTAGGCCTTTCTTGAATGAAATAAGCCAGCCCACAGGCCTGAGGCCTGATGGAAGACAGGAGTTCACTCCTACCATTTTGGGGCAGGAGGAGAGAAATGCCTGGACCTGGAGCCCCACTCTGCTGAAAATGGACATAGACAGTAGCACTCTGTAGGTGGAGCAAAAAGTGTGAGAGAGGGCTTACATGTTTGGGGTTGTTGCAAACTACAGTATATAGATGTTCTTGCAATGTGGGTTAGTTCATGTCAGAGATGCACTTATCCAAAGATGAACAAGTAAAGCAGAAGAAAACAATGAAACCGAATCCTCACTGGGGACAAGTGTTCAGCCTTATTCATTGCAAACATTTATTACATTTTTTTTATGATGCAAACAACAGCAAGTTTCTCCCTCGTTGGAACAGCTCATCATGGAGTCATGAGGAAATAAAGGAGACACAAAGGGACGGGAGGAAAAAAAAAGTGTATTAGGCACCATTCCATTATTTTTCCTTTAAAAAAAATGACAGTCAGCTCTCCAATTTCTTAACATTGTTAATTTTGGCATCTGCTTTTTGCGTTACACTTGCTGGAATAATGGTCTTTAAAAAAATTATCAAAAGAACAAGGCATGCATAATAGTTTCTGGTAATGCACATGGACCAGGGTATACGGCTTTGTAAAAAGGAAGAAAAAAAAAAGAAGAAAATGTCCATGTACGATGCTCATGTACATATCGTACATTGATATAGATATATGGTCCCTTTCTTAGTGTTGTCTCAGGCGAATCTATCTGTTTCTTCAGTTGGACTATGTCCTCGGTTATCCACAATTGGTCATTTGTTCCACCCTGTGAGAGGTCTGCTGGGCAATTCCTTTGGATAATGGACTTCTAACGTTGACAACTTCTAGATGTTACAAATATGCCAACCTCACTTACGTATACACAAGTGTGCATTTTAATTTTCCTCCTTCTTTGTCTCTTACTGCATGTTACCATCAAGCTATTTCTTTTTTAATAATTTCATTCACAGTTAAATAGTTTTGTCTGATCATTACTTGTGCTATCTAGGCAATTTTGACAACAAACCTCACAAGGGTGAGAAATGGTTAGTCAATATTTATTAAAAATCTCCTCCCGTTTGCTGTGTGGCCTTGTTCCACCCCACGCTACTCTGAAGGAGAGACCCAACCCACTTCTTAGATCCATTCATTATTACTATGCCCACAAAATAATAATAATTAAAAAAAAAAGCTGTTCCCCCTAAAGAAAGTGCCCAAACTTACAAAAGTAAATGTGACAAAAAAAAGAACAAAGTTCTTGTTACATGGAAATAAACTAAAAGCTCCATTTTGATAAATGTGCAGACATGTCTTTTACAGGTGAGGGCTCGATTCCTGGCCATGTGTTTTACATTTATTAAAACAAAAGAAAAAAATGGAAAGGCAAAAGAGATGAGAAATAGTTATGTGATATTAAAACACACTTATGTGATATTAAAACACACTGTCTGTATGTCATCTTTCCTGTTAAAAAACTCCTGCAACAACACTCGTTTGTCACCGTTTTAAATGTGTAGGATGGGGGGGGGGGTTGTTGCTATGCAAACAGAATCATGTACAGATCACACTCGACGGAAAACTACTTGAGGGGAGGGCAAGATTGAAAGAAGGCCGAAAACAGTGGCCATGATCTAGAAAAGATTGATCCTTCTGAATTTGAACACCTTTGTTGCAGAACTGATGCCATGTTACTTTGCAAATATACACTGGGAAAGAGAAAGAGACAGAGACAGATATAGAGAGAGAGACACACACACACAATGGGAGAGGCGTGTGTGTGTACCAGGTACATGTTTGTTTTCTTAATATGTGTAATGAAACGTTCAGCCAATAAAAGTCTATTGGATTCAAGTTGTACTTGTGTCTCTGTTAGTGGAGGCAGATTTATTGAACCAAACGTTGGGCTGAAGATGGTGGTACCGGTGGCAACAGTGGGCATTTGGGTAGTCGGGTTTTAGCGCCACCGTTGGTGGTGGTGGCGGCGAACGATGTTATTGGACACGGCTGCTTTAGTCGATGTACTGGGAGAGCCAACGGAAACCCTCGCCGTAGCCCTGCCTCTTCAGCACACTACACATGAACACCTCCAGTGGTCTCGTGTTCAGCTCCTTCATGGGAATGTTGCCCTGCGAAGGGGAAAAAATTTTTTTTAAAAAGAAATACTTCCCCTCCTTGGTAAATGGATAAAGAGAAATTTATACAGTTGAAGTAACAATCCTGAAGATTTATATGCAAAAAAAAAACAACCAAAAAACTTTTTGATCCTTTCCATCACAGTTGTACTTAAGACTAAAGCGAATCCACAAATATGTAAACCATGATTACTTTTGTCACTCATTTTGACATGGCTACTGCTGGGTAGGACTTTCCTGAGAAAATAATACAGCTGATAATGTTTTAAGTTAAAAGCATAGCGGACGTCCAGGTAGCGTAGGCTTCCGAGCATAGCGGCCGGTTCGAATCCACGTTTCCTCCGGCTTAGTCGGGCGTCCCTACAGACACAATTGGCCGTGTCTACCGGTGGGAAGCTGGATTAAGTATGCGTCCTGGTCGCTGCACTAGCGCCTCCTCTGGTCAGTCGGGGCACCTGATCTCCCACACGCTATGTCCCCCTGGCGAAACTCCTCACTGTCAGGTGAAAAGAAGTGGCTGGCGACTCCACATGTATCGGAAGAGGCATGTGGTAGTCTGCAGCCCTCCCCGGAACGGCAGGGGGGGTGGAGCAGCGACCGGGATGGCTCGGAAGAGTGGGGTAATTGGTCGGGTACAGTTGGGGGGGGGGGTTAAAAGGACCCCCCCCCTCAAAAAAAAGCATAGCAGCCAAATGCAGGATAACGCCAGTAGCAGTGGGTTCAAAGAAGAGGCAGTATTGTGGCTTACAAGCACGCCTGGCAGAGCAGACTTATAGAAGACCTTTACCAAGAGATCAACACTGGTGACTCTTTGGGTTTTAACTGCATCTCTAGGATTTCAAATAAAATACCACTGCAATTAACAGCACTACTATAAATGACCATATTCAGGATTATAACTTTAAGACACTTGTGTTTTAATAATGCTGTGGATGACACAAAAAGCAAGGCGAGCCCACACATTCTCAAAATGGGAAAAGCAACAAAGAAAAATCTAACAGCACAATCAATTGGCCCTCCCTGTGGAGTCCCCTATGTCATTTCAATTTGTCTGGTGATATGCAATTTCAGAATCATTTTTCTTAGTTAACCAAATTCTAATTTGCAGACTAATTTAGCAACATTTGCTCTGATGGAAAATACAAACCTGGCAAACTGTTCTTTACTCTGCAATTTCAGCAAGGAGTACGCTTCGGGGCAATACAACTGAACCTGAAGTGCCTGTTTTCCAGAATAATTTAGGTTCCAGACATTTCTCTCCACAAATGAGCTCTTTGAAAATCTTTTGTGTAATGCATCTACTGTACTCCATTTTGACAGACTCTGCTTTAACAGTAGAATAACCGGGATTTCACTCCTACCTAAAATGACAGCCGGTTTTTAAACTCTATATTCTGTCAAGATAATTACCCAATTGAAATATTAATGCATGGCATATGTTAGCATGTCTGTTAAGAAACGACTGACACCAAAATTAACATTTTAACAACTTAATACTATTTTTCAAACAATTTAAAATGGCCCCGGCCCACGCCTATAAATACTGCAACGCCTCGGTGGTAGTCATGGTGCGTCTGAAACGGCATCTATAACCAGACATGTTGGCAATAATCAAAAATCAAGTTTAGACTATTACTCTACACTGGAGAATGCCAGTGTGTTTCTAGGACAGAGCAATGAACTTTGTGAAGGAAATGATGCGACCAACACACGTTTCTCTCAGACTCCGTTGTTTTTTTCGAACCACATTAAATAATTTTTCTTCCTCAAATACATGATCTTGACAATTGGAAAAAAACAAGTTTTAAGTTATTACTTTATCATTTATGAATTACTAAGAATTAAAAGTATTATCTGGAGCTACTTGTCCTTGTAAGTAAACATGCTATATTCACTGTATTTTGGAATAGTTTTCAAAAAAAAAAAAGCTTACAGAACTGCAGAGCAACAAGTTGGGACCATTATCCCATTCAATATATCCATTGAAAACAGCTACTATTCCTCCTAGGTCAGATATTATTTTAAATGGCAGTGTTTGGGTCATATTGGACTGGATCCTTGCCCACCTTGCCCGTTGTCTGTCCGTACAGTCCAAACATCTCCCTTAGCCGCTCCTCGCTGATGGCCTCTTGTCTGTCGATCTTGTTGCCCAGGATCAAAATAGGCACATTTCCAATGGTCTCATCTGTCATGAGTGCCTGGGAGCGTAGAGGAGATGTTACCATCTGACCAAACAAAGGCTGCACTAGTTTTACTGGGAAACTGATTAAGGAAGCTCTGAAACTCAAAGAAATTCTGACTACTGCCTTTGCTGCATGTCATCAATGGAAATTTTTTCTGAAATTTAAGATGACATACATATATGAGTATATACAATCAATAAATAAAGTTGGTCGAGCAGATTCTTACATCAAGCTCTGTTTTTGATTCGGGCAATCTGGTGTAGTCTGCGCAATCCACGAGGAAGACGATACCATTGATGGCAGGGAGGTAGTTTTTCCAGACTCTGCGGGCTGGTGAAAGAACAAACATTCACAAAAACAAAGCAAATGATCAACAAAATATACAGCTGTGATAATACACAATCTGGTACAACAGAGGGCAATAAGAAAACGAAGTGCACAGAAAAATGTGTGTCGTGTACACATGCATGTGCCACAAAAACAGCAGTACCAGTGTTTTAAAGGCTGCTACCCAATCAGCCTGATGGAACCCCACGGCTATTGGCAGATTTAAAAGATTTCACTTGGGTCCATTTTTGAAGATTTTCAAGTTAAAACATTGGGCTGTGTATTTTCATTAATAATTTTCGCAGTCATTATTTGCAAGCACACACCAATGAGGTTTTGCTATTCACCTCAGGCTTAGTTTTCGTAGGGTCTGAGCTTGCAGGCAACAAGACAGCTTAGAGCTTAAAAGACCTCCAGCTGTATTTATACATCTGTCCAGGTTGCTACCCAGCAAACGTGCTGGCAGTAGACAAAAATAAGCTCCTTTGTGTGCTCGTCATGGTACTTTATCAATTTCTACTCAGAATGATTACACATCTCTCCATTAAGAGAAATTAGTTTACCAGAGCATGCATTTCAATTTGGTGATCCTGACTGGATATACTGGTAGAGAAATAAGTGACAATTAACACTACTTTGAAAGGCACTGTCATAATAGTTATCATTACAAATGCAAATCGGAGAAACACACCTTGTGCATGGCCTCCAAGGTCAAAGGTGGTGAAGGTCATGCCAGCAATCGTCAGCTCTTCCGAGGCTGGTGGAGAAAAACACAAAAGTCATGGTTATGGCTGAAAATCTCTTGATAAATTATGAAGTAGCTGACAGATTATAGTGTACAAAAGTCATCTGCACAGGGTGGCATGAGGTTGAGGTCGACTGGCTTCCAAAAGGGAGACTAAAACCATCTGAACTACTCAAGTGTCTCTGGGTGAGACACTGAATCCTTTTTAGCTTCAGAGGTGAACCTGTGGCTGATGTTGCACTTTGAACTTTTAGTGGAGGTGCTAGAGGTGGGTGAAAAGAGAATTTCTCCCTTGGAGACCTTGGGTAGGAGTACCGCACTTAAAGTGAATCTGCAATGCACCAATCACTGAATGTAATTCAAAATCTTTCCTAGCAAGTCAATGGCAGCACTGTTGGGACTGTGCTCATCATGAACTTTCCAAATCTGCTGTTTCCACGCATGGACAGCTTTCAACTAATGAATGACTAAATGTGTGTGTGCGCCCCTATGTGCATGTATGCCTATTTTGTGTGTGTACACATGCGAGTGAGTGTATGTGAGAGCATAGGCTCCAGCATCCCGTGACCCAAACTGGGATAAGTGGCTTGGATAACGGATGGACGGATAGAAATGAGATATCAACTCACTCGGATGTAAAGTTGGCACATGCTGTCCCAGTCTGTCGTCTTTGAGCATGTGCAATAGCGTTGTCTTGCCAGCATTGTCCAGGCCAAGAAATACTAACTTGCCAGATTTCTTGTACAGCCCTGAAACAAAGCCAGAAGCACATCACATTTCTTTGGAAATGTTCCATGGTTTTCAGATGAGTGTTTTAAAAAATCAGATCAAACATCAAAACTCAAGACTTTGGATCCTTAACACATGAGAAAACTTTGAATTTTGAACAAATTAATGTTGAACACATTAAACTTTGAGTTGTCGAGCCCAAACTTGAATTCAGCAATGTACCTTCACATCAAACATAAATACTTTTATATAATGTAAAAAAACAAAAAACAAAAAAAAGCCAGTGTGCTCCACTTATTTTTACAGCAAATCCCCTTTTATTACCTGCATGAACATGTAATATGTACAGACAATATTGACTCTTTCATCGAAATCAACTTCTGCTCCTCCTTTGAGTTGGGCTTCATTATCAATTGGAGCTAATCTGATATCGAACTGAGATGCGTCTTAATAATCCTGCAATTCTGTGATGTTTAAATGTTCAAATTAAAATTGTTAATGCATCTGAAAGTTGCCACTGGTTTAATCAAGTGCTTCCATTACATACGATCAATTGCAAACTTTTTCAACATGCATCCATGATACCAAAACAAAAGAAGATTGGCTTTTTCTCTCTTCCCATATAGAGCATTTTTTGGGGAAAGGTGGCAACAAAGCAAGTGATACAGAATGTACAAGCCCAATGTTATTACTTACAAATATCTAATAAAACAATTGTTTCCTGTGACTAATAATGTTATTACATTAATAACAATATCTAGAAACACAATCCAGATGATTATTTTTGCCTTAATCATGCAGCCCTTTGATTACTATGTGCAATGACCAAAGAAAAGTAACAATTGTATGTATTCCCGAATCAATAAGCATTTTGGTCCCTCCTATGTCTGTTACAGGTTGTAGACCCCATAGGTATTAATTTTCTTAAGGATACTTAATCATTACAAGGGGGCCTAATTTTCAAACATTCAGGCTGCACAGTTGGTTCAAGATTTAAATTTACCTATATTATTCTGGATTTTTTCCCCCTTTAATCCCCCCCCCCTCCTTTTCTCCCCAATTGTATCTGGCCAGGGTGGTACGGTGGCGCAGTGGTTAGCACGGTCGCCTCACAGTAAGAAGGTCCGGGGTTGGAGCCCCTGGGTAGTCCAACTTTGGGGGTTGTCCCGGGTCGTCCTGTGTGGGGTTTGCATGTTCTCCCCGTGTCTGCGTGGGTTTCCTCCGGGTGCTCCGGTTTCCTCCCACAGTCCATGCATGTTACCATCAAGCTATTTCTTTTTTTAATAATTTCATTCACAGTTAAATAGTTTTGTCTGATCATTACTTGTGCTATCTAGGCAATTTTGACAACAAACCTCACAAGGGTGAGAAATGGTTAGTCAATATTTATTAAAAATCTCCTCCCGTTTGCTGTGTGGCCTTGTTCCACCCCACGCTACTCTGAAGGAGAGACCCAACCCACTTCTTAGATCCATTCATTATTACTATGCCCACAAAATAATAATAATTTTAAAAAAAAGCTGTTCCCCCTAAAGAAAGTGCCCAAACTTACAAAAGTAAATGTGACAAAAAAAAGAACAAAGTTCTTGTTACATGGAAATAAACTAAAAGCTCCATTTTGATAAATGTGCAGACATGTCTTTTACAGGTGAGGGCTCGATTCCTGGCCATGTGTTTTACATTTATTAAAACAAAAGAAAAAAATGGAAAGGCAAAAGAGATGAGAAATAGTTATGTGATATTAAAACACACTTATGTGATATTAAAACACACTGTCTGTATGTCATCTTTCCTGTTAAAAAACTCCTGCAACAACACTCGTTTGTCACCGTTTTAAATGTGTAGGATGGGGGGGGGTTGTTGCTATGCAAACAGAATCATGTACAGATCACACTCGACGGAAAACTACTTGAGGGTCGCTGCTCCACCCCCTCTGCCGATCCAGGGAGGGCTGCAGACTGCCACATGTCTCCTCCAATACATGTGGAGTCGCCAGCCCCCACTTTTCACCTGACAGTGAGGAGTTTCGCCAGGGGGACGTAGCACATGGGAGGATCAAGCTATTCCCCCCAGTTCCCCCTCCCCCCTAAACAGGCACCCTGACCGACCAGAGGAGCCACTAGTGCAGCAACCAGGACACACACCCACATCCGGCTTCCCACCTGCAGACACAGCCAATAGCCGGTTTGCAGTCACGTGATTCTGATGACGCACGAGATTGAGATGGAGGGCAGGAAGTGAAAAGCAGAATGGACAAAATGGAGCTAGTTTAGCCCGAACTGTGCTAGTTTAGACGATATTATGAGAGAAAGATATAAACAGAAAGCAAGATATGTTGGACATGATCCTTATGTTATGAAGTGTGATTTTTTTTTTAACTGAATTGAAAGACTTGCCTGCTATCGAGGCAGGAGTTATCCGACTCTGCTCCTCTCGAACGCAGACAATGGTTCGCAAGCCATTTTTTTCCGGCGTTTTCGATCAATTTCTTGTATTTCCACTCCTTATGAACAACAGCTTTTGGTACTTGATAAACACTCCTCGTAGTTTCTCGGTTTAATCGATGTGAGCAACCGGCATTTTGAGAGTTTGTGATAGTGTTTCCTATGTAGAAAATCACTTCCTGCCCCCCACCTACAGTTTGCGCGTCATATGCAAACAAGCTATTGTATCCGTAGAGACACCCGACCAAGCTGGAGGTGACACGGGGATTCGAACCGGTGATCCCTGTGTTGGTAGGCAATGGAATAGACTGCCACGCTACCCAGATGTCCTGGAAATTTTAACTTTCAGTAGAGGTGTAATATAGTCATAACAAATGAACACTACAAAAACGGTGGCTTTCACACCTGTGCTAAATCCTGTAGTGCAGACCGTATCAACTTTTAGTTAAATCCACATCTTTGCATCATCATAGATGCAAAGACTTTGGGGACTCAGGCACACACCCAACTAATCAAAAATGTTTCCAAAAATTCAGACGTCTTGGTCTATTTCCAATTGAATTTGGGTGAAGACCATTTCTGGTATGAAAGCAATTTCAATAAAGTCTGAAGCAAAACATGTAAATGATGACATGATGCAATGTCCTGAGGGTTCTCTGGTAGAACGTTTTGATAGCTTTAATAGGTTTTTTTTTCTTTTAAATTTCATGGTCCTCAACCCTTACAATTCAGAAGCATTTTACTACTTTTTTGTGAACCCGTGACTCATGTCAATAAGCTTGCTCCATCTTCTGCCAAACTTTTCATTCGCTGTGGCTAGTTACCAAGATAAAAGCAAACCCTACGACCTGCTGGTAACATGAGCGTAATGCACGGTGGGTAATTATTTCCTCATTTTGAGCTGGACTTTAATCAAATGATATGCCTGGTTTTGGCCAATGTCAAACAAACCATATAGACTGCAATGAAACAACACTGTTGACTTGAATTTCAGACTTTCCAAAGAGCAAATTTTATGTGAAAATGCTCTTGGCCAACCTTCCCTGAAAGTCTTTACAACTCAGTACCGAGAAAGAGGTTATGAGGTAATGAGAGACCATCCTGTGTTTATCACACTACACTGCTAATATAGCGGATACCATTCATTTCTGGCTGAGTCAGTTCTTATTGATGTCATCATTACTCATGGGAAGACAACAGCAGCACCTTTTACCTGTCTGACAGGGTGAACAGGGAACCACGTCACACTGCTTTGTCCTGGACACAAACTAGAGCTTTCTAGGGATGACAATATTACTTCGACTTTTTACCCATGTAGTCTAGAACTGACCAGTCTTGGAGTTGGGTGGTGGGGTATGTCAAGCAATGTTGTTCCTCATCTCAAGAGTTTTGCTTTAAAGGCCTCTTGTATTCAAATAATATATGCTAATTAGATGATGCTTTTGGCCAAAGTATACTGTATGTCCCAGACTACAAGTTGCACCGGGGTATAAGTCGCACTAGGCAAAAAACACGTTGCGAGGAAAAACATGTCACATTTATGTGGTAGTACAGTAGTTTCAATTGAGTAACAAGGATTGAACAGTGGCATCTTGTGGCCTTGGTTGAAATGCAGAGTATTTGTCTGCCAAAATTACAATGTATAATTCACTTTGGAGAGTCTCAGGGACCAGCCAGACGAATAAAAAAAAACAAAAAAAAACGACTTATAGTCTGGGAAATACAGTACTTCCAAGTACCACGAGGGTAGGTTAGGTTTTTAGCATGGGCAGTGGGGCTAGAACCCATAAGGTTGTCAGTGTTACTGTTCAAACTAAAAAGCTCTACACCGTGTAGACAGTAACCTTCCACCCATACAATCTAGTAGTATGAATCATCTAGGGAGTGGTGCCTCCCTGATTATCTTGTTTCCCCCCCCCCCCCCCAATTATCCTGGCAGTTGGGCACATAGTAAAACACAGACTTGTGATAGAGCTCCCTCCTTACTGCCTTCTACCTTGAAGGGGACAACACTGAGCATTAGGAAACAAGTCTACAGTTATACAGTACGACAGGCCAACCTTCTCACTGTTCAGCTAATGGTTTAAGATGCAGGGCTGACCTGCGGCCGGCTTAACAGTTAGCTTAAGTTGCTCTTCTGATCAAAAAACCCTGTCAAGCCTTGCTGACACTGAGGCCTCTGGCAGTACTATCATATTCATGCGAGAGATGCCGAGGGATATTCATTGCTTTTTAACCATGTTGATCAGTTACAATCCTGAGGACTTGAGTTCAAACAAATGTCAAAATAAATGTATAAAAATGTATTCTGCATCTGTCATTTTCTGATACAGCACAGTGTTTATCTTTTAACCAGAAGAAGAGACAACTACAAAAGAGTCTATGTTGTCACGGCTAACAAACATATTGCAGACCAAACTCATATGACACCAAACTCATATGACACCAACATCAAGTTAAAAAAAAATTTGTTTAGTGGTGGGGAAGGCGCTGATACAACACTGGTGACTCCGTTTCGTACTGAAATAATCTCTGGGATTTAGAGAATTTATACACCCATAAAAATACTTTATACCACTACAGGTTTCAAGTTAAGGATTAGACCTATCGTCAAGATTGTAGCTTTAACAAATTCAAAGTGATTACCAGTATTGTGTCTGAATAGGTCTTCCGAGCTGCAAGACAGCAGTCAACAGACTGCATTGAAAGCTTACCCTTGAATGTCTTGATAGAAACACACAGGTCTTCGGGGTTTTGTTTGCTCTTGTGATTCTTGTGCACCAATTCAGCTCAAATTTGTTATAAATTTACATGTTTCCGTTCAAGCCTGTCAGTCAACTCGTGTTTAATGATGGCTAAACCATGTTCAGCAAGAAAACAATTCATCAGTGTGATGGTAGGATATTAATCTACCAACACTTATGAGCCCCACCCACACACAGACCTTGATTTGATGATCCATTGCCATATCAAGTGCGTAATTAAGGTTTCTAAAGTTAGAGTCCTGCAAATGGTTTTTTGTTAGCTATGATCAAGAACTACCAAAACACCAATTGCAATCATAGGCAGATGAGACTGAGAGAGAGTGTGCGTGTGTGTGTCTGTAGTCAACAGTACTCACCTAGAAACTGCAGTACACTACTGAAACCACTATATATCCAATCAAGTAAGAATGACATATCCGGAGTTGTTGAATCCTGAAATGCAAATAAAAGGGGGTGAAAAGACATGAATGTTTAAATCAGAGGAGAAACTAAAACAACAGCTTAACCAAAGTATGCATCAAAGGAAAGTCTGTAGTCAGTCGGGACATTTTATTTTAGCCAAGATCCCACCATTCCACTCTACCAGGGATTTGAAAATTAACTTAACCTCTGATATAATAGACACATAATACTGTCTTCATATAATGAGTTGCCATGGGAATTAAAAAAAAGCTTGTAATTGTTATACAGTATGCATCGTCAAATCTGATTGCAACTGATATCGCAGTAGTTTTTACAGCTTCATAAAATAGGCCTCAAGTTCTAAACATTATGAATGCTATCACTGTTAATTTAATGTACAGTATTGTTGCAATGCCTGGTAGAGAGAGGATCTCTGTGGACTACGGCTGAAGACACCTTTGCCAATAGAAAAAAATAAAATGATGTTTATGGTCTCAGGCTACAGAGCAGAGAGAACTTGTAAGGCCAGATCACAGCTCATTTCCATAAACCTCAAAAGGGTGAGGCTGCTGCAAACGTGAATTTGCTCCACCATCCTCCCACATTATCGATATTGTGGGGATGACTACTGGTGCTTTCACAAAACATTTACACAATCAGATTTTTGATAAATGCTTATAGAATAACTAGTGGTTATACTACCTATCAGTAATGCCTATAGAATAACTAAGTGGGTAAAGGCTAATAGAACAGTTAGAAGAGTCTGGTAAGTTCAGAAAATTATTTCCCTTTACTGTAATGCAGCCTTTAAAACCAGGAAAAGACAACACTTATGCCATATCATGATATTAAGACATCCAAAATCCCAAACGATATCTAGTCTCATATCATGATATCGATATAATGCCTAGTCCTAATTGGTGCAGTAGACAGTCGTTCCGGAACAAAGCTCACACACGTGCTAGTGCATTGTTGCACTTTGTACACTTGGTATGCACTTATGGGGTGATGTGAATCTGTCAGTTATCTCTGTTAAATGGTGTGATGCATCCGTGAACAAGTATTTAATTGTTTCTAATCAGCCGTCTGTTTTTGAACACATGACAAATAAACTTGAAACCATATATGCATGCGCGCGCGCGCACACACACACACACACACACACACAGGCTCCAGACTAACTTTTTTCACCACCGTCCCAAAAAATAATTCGAACCATCAAAATCAGTGTAAACCGTCCCAAATTCTAAATGTTGTCTTTTTACTTTATTGTCATCTATAGTGGTTATTTGCATAAAAACCTCACTATTCAACTGATTAGGAAATAAATGATTGTATTTTTAGTTAAATAATCGCACTGATTAAAAAAAATCTCAACATTAGTACTTCTAATTATGTATTATAAGCTGCTCAGAATTAGTGTAGGAAATTAAACGGTATCATTCCCTCTATAATATCTATTTTATATTGCTGTGAAAATATCAACAAATTTTTCCTTCAAACAGCTGTGTTTATTCAAGTTTCTCACCAAAAACAAAATTTAACAAGAACATTTGAACACATCATTCTAAGGTTCTATTCAGGAAGAATTTTTCTTTCACATTTTGTGTCATGCAGAGCTTCCTTGTTTCTGGAGAGAAGTAAAAAATAAATTGATTTGATTTGGTGAAAAGGCTCCTAGGCAGAATCATTATGGAATATTATTATTGCTAGCCCTATAGAAAAAAAGGTCCCACTAAAACAAATTGAACTATCAGCCTATCCGTGTGTTTCATTCACTGTGTCCAAGGAGACCACCTGCTCTAGATGGAAGGAGAAAATTTTAACTCTCCGAGCACAGAGCTTCTCTTAACATCTGAGTGAAATTAAATGGGTGGGGGTGGGGGGGACCAGCACCAGTGGACTGCAGCTCTGCTTTGCTCACATTTTTGAGAATTAATATTTTCCTCATTAATGATGTGTTATTTTATTTTACCACCCGCGACCCATCATCAGAGTGGCTGGGTAAAGTTGGCTAGCTAGTAGCTAGACTGTTTCAATCCAATGACTAATAAAAAAATACATCCTTGAAATTTGCCCTTATCTTAGACTCGGGGTTTGTAGGCCTACTCGGGTTCGATGAAAGTGATGCAGTGCCCTCTTATTGCTCAATCTGTACTTTGTTTAACCAGCGCAACATATTTGTGAGGTACTGCCAGCAAGCCATTGGTGACTGGGGGGGATAGATGGACTAGTACTGCAGGTGCATTTCAGGCCTCACACCGAGTATCCAGCCAGTGATAGTAACTATAGTAACAGCATGACAAGACAGTCAGTGCTCGGTTCAGTTTGTAATTTGCTAAGTGATAGCTTAAAATAAATAAATAAATAAACAATCATACATAAAATCCCTTTCATCCTGGAGGCGTCATGATCTGTTTGTCCCAAACGTCTTGAGCCCTGACTCACACACACATCAGGCTGTTAGAGACAGGTTGGATGCAACATGTACAGAGAGGGCCTCAAGAATGAAGCCTTTCTTTCAGAGTACAATCTGACCGGATTGTATTTCAGTCCGCAAAAAAAAAACAACAACAACAACAACAAAACAGCCTGCTGCTAGAGTACGTTCTGTTCTTGTCCAAAGGAGTTGAATCACACGGATATATACCAAGTCCAGTTGCACTTGATTCAACTCCTTTGGATAACCATGACCTGAATGAATGAGAACATTTACAGACACGTTCTGTTCTCGATTACTTACATGCTTGTTTTTAACTAAAACAAAGCACATCATTAAAAATATCACAGGCATTGATGTCCCTCATAGACAAAAAAGAAAAAAAGGGGGGGGGGGATTCTTCCATAACTGAAAAAAAAATTCAACTCTAAACAGGCAAGTCAATGTTTCTTCCTTCTCCAAAAGACCAAGTCATCTACAGTACTGGGCATTGGCCATCTCTCGCAGAGACGGTGAAAAAGGCATCAGAACATGCCAAACCTGTAGCCTCGTGTTGCGTAACACACAAAACAACTCGAGGGCCAAAGTGTAAAGTAGTCAAAGGTCAAGTCCGTGCAAATGCTGCTGAACTACACGTCAGCGGCACACTCTCCGGTCCCCTGCGCTCGCCCCGCCCACCCCAGCCGGCTGCTGCAACACCGTGAGTTGGCACTAGAGGCTCTCACGTGTGACAGAAAGGAGGAGAAAAAAAAACCTTTGGACAGACAGGACACCTACTGCATCCATCATGCCATTTGACATCATTACGTGCCTTTTGAGGCCATAAAGCCTCAATGAAAGCCGCAAAAACACAAACGCAAATTTACTGAGAATATGCAGCATTTGCATATGTGGGAATATGTGGGTTCAAAGCTTCCAATACAAAACAGCAGACATGACTATATTTCATTTTCTGTATTCATATCTGATGGTAGTTCAGGAGAAGAAATGATTTGCCTCTAAAATCAACACTCAAGTCTACCCAATGAAACAGATATAAAAAAAACTGATCTAGAGATCAAATTCCACAAGTTAACACTTGAATAGGCAGTCCTCGTCAAACATCACTGAACAGGTTTTGACAGTTTTCTCCCGTTGCCAAACACTAAATGATGGATAACCGGTAGCATTGTAGCAATACATACATCGATGTCAGAACCAAATATCACAGCTTCAACTATATATTTGAATGCATAAACCGACTTTTGTAGATGTTGTAACTGTAAAGCAAATACTCTAAACAAATGGTTCCATTTGACTGAAAGCTGAGATAAATCTACGTGTCATGTGGGGTAAGTTTTCCTTCAACCTACATATCTTGCGCTAGCCAATGCTAATTCTCACATCTTTCATAACCTCAGACATGGGATGACATTAAACAACAAATCAAAAGTATGTGACCTCCTAAACAAACCATATGCTCTCTCACCAAGACGAAGTAAAATCAATGAATGAATGTGGCTTAGCCCGGCTGTCAAATGATTCTGACGGATGTCATAATTCAATGCAACAACATAAAACACTAAAACTTGGCGAAAGTATAACCACAACCGGTGAATTCTTACGTACGCGTAGGCAAAAAAGGTCAGATTGGATCTCGGAATGGCGGACTATTCACGCATAAACATAACCGAGTACGGGGGAGACCGGCTAACAGGTCGGTTAGCAAGGAGCTAACTAGCGACGTGTCATGTTGTTCAAAGAAAACGCAGCATCGTCAGGGCATCAGGGCAGTCAGTAGTTCACCAAACTAGATCGGACAATAGCTCCGCCTAGCCACTCCTCGACCGATGCTGTTGTTACCTACTCGCGTAGATATAGCCTGACGCTCTGCACAGCACTAGTTCACTAGCAAAGATCAATAGTGTCTTCAACACAACTTCAACGGAGATAGTTTGAGTCAAGAAGTTTAAGCGTTTGGCTTTTAGCTGTGACTGTAAACCTCTGCCATATAAATGACACAAGTGCCACTGGATGAAAACTCAAGACTAGGTGGTGTTACAGTCCGATATAGGTTGGTGAAATAAGGACTCTGGTCTACGGTAGCTTATCAGCGGCTATGATGAGATGCTAATGGTTGGCACTCCCGACATTGAAAAACGATGATTATGATAATTTTTGCTCTATATATAGTTTACGTGTGTCTAAAAAATAGTTCATTGACGAGCTAGCTCAAGTGTTATACTGAACGTCTAACGGCTCGGCGTCATATAACATAACGATTTAACGTTAGCTAACTAGAGGCTAGCGGCGCTAGTATCCTGCGAGTATCGAGAGTAGCTATGCTAGCTTGCTAACCGCGTAGACTGGCTGAGGTAGCAGGGGTACCAATGTTTCAAATTTTCCGATCTTTCTTTCAGGTCATACTCCTAAAACTCACCTGTTAGATACGCGTGGATGAATTCGTTAGGGTTGATTGCTCTTACAACCATGAAAATCGGTCCCCAGATCAAAGTAGAGCCAGCAAATCCAGGTCCTCTTTTCCTTCCCCGTTTTGTTATAGAGCCACGACACTGCAATGGCTGTCTAGCAACTCCCTAAATCTGCCGAGCCGCTTCCTGTTTATGTTTCATTATCATCTTTCCGGAAGGGGCGCAAAAACAATTGAAGTGGCGTTAATCTTTTTTTATTATTATCACGTACGTCCAGCACCAATATTTAGTGGTATTTTCCATTGAAATAATTGTCTATGGTCGACTTGTTCATTTGTCTGGCAAAGCTCTTTAAACACCCAAACTATGCGCCCCCGGATTCTTAGCTTTTTGAAACAGAAAGTCAAGTGATATTTTTTGATTGATTTTATATTGCCCCTGCTGTAGTGTTCTGATTTTAACTTCGCAGTTTTGTTGGTTCATTAAGTAATTATGCGTTACTGATTCAGACACAAATGATTGAATCAATAAATTATTTAAATGACGGATAACGCATTTTGACGAATTTACGTTATCTTCTCTTGTTTCCAGTAACACTGCAAAATCCAGAGCACAAGAGGAAATGCCACGTGTACACACTGCGCATGCCTGAGAAGGTCTACGTTGATCCTGCTGGGTAATCCCAATTTCCGGTAGAAGAATAGAAGCGTCTCACTCCGATTATCCCGACCAGGCCTACACCCGTCGGTGGTCGAGCGGGATCGGCCTCAATCATGATCCTGTGATCGTAAAGTTTTCTGCTTAACTTTTCGTCAGAAACTACGATACGGCGATACCAACCGCAGCTTTTTATTGGACATCTAGCCCTTGCCGGGTTACGTTAACTCGCGCCAGCCAAGTTACTTAGGTTTGCTAAAGCGCAGCTAACCTATTTAGTTATCTGCCAACCAGGCAACTGTGAATTTGGTTCGCCGTGTTTATTTCGAGATGTCAAACACGGGGTTCAACTCACAGAACGGGGCTGGAGCAGGGCAGATTTATGCAAATGGTGAGTATTGCTAATGGCTCTGTAAACTAATGTTGTCCCGGTGCCCCAGTGAGCTAAAGTCAGTCAGCTAACCAGGGTTAGTATTAGCTAACACGTTAATGCCGAAGACGTTTAAACTTGCTGGGTCTCCTTACTTAGCTTACCTATTAACGTTACAGCATTATTACTATCGATTTGAAGACTGACCAACTATACAACGTATTTGATTGACGCCACCAAGAGGGATTGGCGTACCAGTGGCTTCTTACTTCAGGTAGCCTGCTAGCGGCACCTACTACGGTTGTGGTTAGCCACAGTGGTAAGGCAGGGCGAAGACAGGAGAGCAGACGGAAAGCTATCGTTAGCGACGCTGCTATTGAACAGTCAGCGTTAGCTTTCTATGACTTTCCGTTGTCTAGATGGGAAACCAACAAGTTGGGAACAGATGGCAATCTATTTCCCACCACCTACAACTAGTTCAACATCAATTATTGTGTCGTGACGGTGTTAGCGCTTTCGATTGAGCCGCTTGGACAAGCCCTAAGATGCTAAAAGACTCATCTGTCATGACATGACGCCAGCCATGCCTTCTGGAGAAATTTAAAAGCAATTTCGTAATCGCAGAGTAATCTGAGTTAAAGTTGTTACGCGTCCCCGCTATTAAGCAATATGGATTTGTAGATGGAAGCTAAACCCTATTGTCCTTGCATTCTACGTTTCACTGTACATGTGGCACATTGGGGATGAGCCAGATTCGTTGCCAAAAAGTTTTTTCAGTCTCAGCCAACATTCTCGTTCATTTATTGATAGGTCTCTAAGAGCGAAGGAGCTGTCCTAACTCCACTCACCGCTGACAAACGCGTGACTGTGTAGACCCCAGGGTCTTTTTCTTATCGCTATGCTTATTAAGACATTCTGGTGTGCCGTAAGGATTAAGTGGCGACAGTTTGAATTCAAAACACCGCAAGTGGTGTGTTGTAGTTTGCAATGACTCATTTAATTTAAAGTAGTTCATCACATTTACCCTTAATCTTTCTCTTATCTCTCCTTGGAGTAAAGATGCAGTTATAACACTTACCTGAGCACTGTTCTTTGAACTCTGCAATCTGAAGATGATAGGGTAGGCAATAGCAACTGATTCAAGAATGCATGCCATTAACACCCCACTGGGCTTTGGAGGGACATTCACATAGGGGATTCTGAGTAAGGGTATGAAAAGAAAAATGGTTACATCAAGTTTTTATTTGGATGGACATAGTGAGCATGGTTAAATTAAGGCTATATCAAACCTTCTAGACAATCGTTTATATCATTTAATTTTTACCAAGATAATTTTGTTGTTGTCTTCTGTCATTTACTACTTTTAGAATTGACTTTTTTCCTTGATCTCACTGGTTTTCAATTAATGTTTTTTTTTGCGATCATTTCAGACGTTAGTCTGACTTTTTAAAGATCCATCATATTGGAGAAGGATGGTGTCTAACCAGGCACTTTTAAGATTTCAATGCATTATGGAGTAAAGAAGACTTTAGGGGGATGTAACTTCATCTTCGCTTATGAGAGGTGTTGCTTTCTAATCCTACAACACTCTACCAATTTATCCTAGTCTGTTACCTAGCACGTGGCTTATTGCATAGTAGTGAAGCTGTTGATATTATGTAACCAGGTCAGGTCAACAGTTACCACTTCTAAGATGCTGGTCCCATGTGTCCCAAGTAATGACCCCATCAACTGTTACTGAATTCTTTTTAAATATTTTTTGTAATGGAAAGATTAATACCTATCATTGTTTTAAAAGGCATGACGTTAATGAGATTTGCCTTCTGATTTCATCCATATAGCAGCTGTAACTGTTAACTTATTGAAATTCTGTATCTAGTACCCTTTTGTAGCTTAGTATTTCCTTGATATCCCTTTATTTCGAATTAAAAATGGTTTACTTTATACCAATGGACAGTAGGCATAGGGAAAGTATAATATATCCACTTTAAAAAACAAAAGAAACAGCACCGACTAAGTTTGGATGTCAATTGTATTTACGCTTTCCTTTATTGTTGGAGAGGTTAGATTATGTTAAATCCAGGTAACTCGTTTATACCCTGGGTATTGTCAGTTTATTAGTCATTTGGTGTTTATTCAATTCAATTCAATTTTATTGTCATTAAAAATAATGTGCAGGCACATGTTAAAATGAAATGAGGGCTGTGGCTTCACCAAACAGTCCAAGACAGACACAGACAAACACAGCAAGCACAGTATAAGATATACACACATGAAGACCAAAGCTGAAAATAAGTTAAAAAAGAGCTGGAGTACAAAATATTTAAAAAATATCTACAGACATTCAGTGGGTAGCCAGGTTCAGGTGGGCAACAGCTTGTGGAAAGAAGCTGTTTTTGAGCCTGGTAGTGCGGGCTCTGAGGCTCCTGTAACGCCTCTCAGAGCGCAGGGGGGAGAACAGTCCATGGTTGGGGTGGGATCTCTGCTGATGCTGAGACCCCTCGAAGGCAGCGTTGGTGATAAATGTCTTTTATGGCTGGGAGCTGGGTACCGGTGATATGCTGGGCCGCCTTGATGATCCGCTGCAGAGCTTTCTGGTCTACTGAGGTGCAGTTGCCATACCACACTGAGATGCAGATGGTCAGGATGCTCTCTATGGTGCAGTGGTAGAAGTTGGTGAGAATTTTGGGGGGTAGACGGGCGCTCCTCAGCCTCCTCAGGAAATGCAGGCATTGTTGGGCCTTTTTCACAAGGGCCTGGGTGTTTAATGTCCACGAAAGGTCCTCGCTGATGTGGACTCCAAGGAATTTAAAGCTGGAAACACGCTCCACTTCCACCCCATTGATGTGTATGGGGGAGTGGCTGCAGCTTCTAGACCTCCTGATGTCCACAATCAGCTCCTTTGTCTTCTGCACATTAAGGACAAGATTGTTGGTAGTACACCACACTATTGTGAGGGGTTTTATCTTTAGCTCTGTGATGGCCTGGCGGCCTGTCCAGAGTGTCCCCCCGCCTGCCGTCCAATGATTGCTGGAATAGGCTCCAGCATCCCCGTGACCCTGAGAGCAGGATAAGCAGTTCGGATAATGGATGGAATGGACGGTTTTATCTTTATTCATATTTTTTTTTAGTTAACTCATTATAGTCAGCACCTGCTCTGTATGTCTTTAGTCACTCTAGTCAGATGCAAATATTTGCTGTCATAAAAGTAGGATGATTAAAAAAGAATATATATTTTTTTATTGGTTGCAGTTATTTTGATGACATTTTAGTAATGCTGGGGGGGTGTTCTGGGTAAAGGCTGACCAAATGTGTTATCACTATTAAAATGTGGTCTAATTTATTAACTGGTTTATCCCCCGGTATCAGTGACAATTGACCCCGTCTCTAATGTGGCTTTATCATTTTGCCCCTGTCTTCTAGGTCCTACACAAAACCCAGTGTCTCTGCAGCAGCCACAAGGACTGGGCTACAACATGGCTCACCAAGCACCCTATAATCCAATACACATGAAGAGCCCAATGGTTCCTGGGCCTGGACTCTACAACTTTGGCCCACGCCAGCCTATGCCCCCTGCCAGCTCCTACCAACATGGACCCCCATCTAGCTCCTACCAGGCCCCTCCACTCCAGCCCTCATTGACCAGGCCACCATTGGGAGGTCCTTCATCCAGTACTCCCCCTCCGTCAGTCAGCCCTGGGCCTAGGATGCCCCCAATGCAGGACACTCCTCCGCCTCCAGCAGTGTCTGCTAATAGTTACTACCAACAGCCTGTGGCTCAAGCCTGGCAGTACCGCACCGCTCCCCCATCAATGGGGGCACCAAACCCTATGCATATAATGCCACAAGGCCCCATGGATAATCATGTGAGCCCAGCAGCAAGCTCTGCAGCGACTGTACCACTGACACAGACATCAGCAGGTTACAGCTCTGCACTACCGGGCCCTGCCTCCCATAACACCATGCAGGCTCCAGGGCCAAGGCTGCCCCCAACCTCCCTGCATGGATACACCCAGCCAGGTAGGAGGTCATTAAAAAGCACATGCAGTCATCTCAAATTCATTTCTAAAGCATCACTGGTATCTAAGGAGTTAATGTCTATGTTTACATGCAGTCAATCTGATTTTAAGGTGAATATTCAAATTAAGGTTATAGTTCTATTATGGTGTCTACAAATTAACGCAACCTCTTAAAGATCTGAGTTCACAAGACTGGTTGGATCAAATTGTGGAACAGTAGTTAGGTTTCATGCGACCCTGTTTCCAACGGTGCATTTGAGACTTTTTATCAAATGGCTCCGTTTCCATTTTTAGGATATTAAGCTCCTTCATTTTATTGAGCGGAAACATGGTTTCAGTGTCGTTCCAGAAAAGTGGCTGTTAACTACTGCTGAAAAAACAGAAAACAAGGCACACCTTTATTGTTAAGGACTGGTATCCAAAGATTAAGAAAAGGGAGCCACACAGCCAATTTTATCCTGAATAAGGCAACTACGTTTGCTGAAACATCATTTCGTAAATTTTTGCATTTGAAGTTATGAGCGTGTGGTTTCTTGTGCTTAATCTGTGTTTACTGCTGCTTGTCATGTTGTCCTTTTGTCTATCATTTCCGGATCAGAAGCCAGTAGAGGGGCTTGGTGCATGCTCGCAACCAATTCTCCAAAAGGACTGTTTAAGGTGTATAACACAGCAGAATTCATTGAATGATTGAAAAAAACTCTAGCTCAGTTAATCACATTATACTTGTGTTGATTTATTACTTTAAGTGATAGTTTGATTCTTTGTTTACATGGCAGTTGTAATAATCAGATTGCCTTAAAGCAACATTATGCAACTTTTTTACCTTAAAATAACGGCATCAAAATAATTTTGATGGTACACTTACTTGTAATAGGGAGAATAGTGCCTCTTTCATTCTCACTCCATGCCCTGAATGCCTGTTCTTGCACTATGTAACTTGGGTTGAGTGGGTAAGATCCCCTGCAAGCGATTTTTTTTCCCCCCTAAAATGGCGACGCCATGCCCTACTCTGCCTCTGATTGGCTAGTACTCGTTGCCTTCGTTGGTTAGGTTTAGTTGGTCATTGGTTGGTCACAGGAAGAGTGAGATTGGTTCGGGTAAGAATATCAGGGTAAGCCAATCAGAGGCAGAGTACGGCGGTTTGTCATATGACACACCACATAACCATAACCTGTTTGGTTATGTGATATGTGAACTCATTAAACTTCCATTTAAGAAAACAAACGGGTGTAACAGAATGAAATGTGGCTCTGGATTGTATGCTGCCTCTTTAACCCATTGAGGTCAAACCAACCGTTGGCATTAACCAGTCTTCAGTAGTCATTTGTTTACAAAGAATCATTGGGAGCTTTAAACAAAATCGAATCTTTTCATCGTCTAACTTACTTATTTAGCAGCAAAAGATACTCTACTCAGCTGCACATTATTTGGCTGTGTTGGATGTACACAATTTACTGTTAACATGTTTTCTTTTTTATCTTACATGGGATCTTCATTATAACTGAAAATGGTCAGAATGTTTTTGTACAATGTTGAAAGAGTAATTTAAATATTCTGGACTTTACATGGTTCCTGTTAATCATGGTGGCTTCAGATATCTCTGCTCTTTTGTTGCCGACAGTAAGAAAGATCTTATGTCAAGGAAAGGACAAGCCTGGAATGACTGTAATGAATTACATCATATATGGAGGTCTGACATCTCTCACAAGACAAAACTAGCATTCCTCAGAGCATGTGTTGTAAGTATCCTACTTTATGGGTCGGAGACGTGGACCATGAAAAAAGATCTTAAGGCGCGACTTGACGGAACATACACATGCCTCCTTATGAGAGTTAAGAACATCTCCTGGTGGGAGCAGAATACCAAAGCTGAAATCTACAGTGATACACCACCTATCTCAACCACGGTTGCATAGAGGAGAGCACTTTTTGCAGGACATTGCTATAGACGATTTTTCCCGCCCTTACCTAGGGCGCCGGGGTGGGTGCATTGTTCTTCCGGTCTAAACATCCGTAGCCGGATGTAGACATGTCAGCCTAGATCTGCGATATCTTCAACAACATTAAACATTAAAAATTGACATTAGAAAATCAAAAAATGGTTCAGAGACACATTGTGCGATGCATGGCTGTACTAATACACGGAAACACCTGAATGAGTGGTTGGATAGAGAGTGTTGCCCATCGACCTGCCACAAAACGGCAATATCCCTGCATTCCATTGTTTTCCTTCCACAGAAAACCAACAGCAGATTTCGAATCATGGATGTGGTTGAACACTTTGAATTTGAAGAAACCACCGAAAAACGTCTTTGTGTGTTCCCATCACTTCATTGCCAAAAAGCCCTTTCCCTGAACTGTGGTAACTAGGTAGCTACTCGTTACACCAGAAAAGAAAAGCATAGGGTGGCCCAAATACGGAAATGGACCGGAAGTGCTGCATCAACTTGTCTATAGAGCAAAAGATCAGATTATATCCGACGTTATCTGTATGCATCTCCCATGTTCTAACAAGGTGACCTTTCAGCTACATAGACTGTATTTCAAGAGACATTCAAATAAATGTTCAAGACCTACCAAATCAAATGAGAAACAGAATACTGGCATGATGTTGTGAATGCATGTTCGACTGTGGTCGAAGGATGATGATGATGATGATGATGATAATCATGGTTAATATTTGATCTTAAGTAGTGAATTACCCAGGAGTATTGCATATGATGTGATTGTGCATCCCCTGATGGAGTCCTCACTCACTGAATGATCTGGGTGACGGCAGTCTACCTTCTCAGCTGTTGGGGTGGGTCATTTTCTTGAGCAGGATTAGTCTGTTAGGAGGGTAAAATTAGATGTGGTATATACCAATAAAGTCACACAGAGGAATTGCAATGCACCTAAAGAGGAAGTCCCACCAGTCTTCTCCAACATCAGTAAATGGATCAAAGAGCTCATTTGCCATTACGGCTGTTCACTCAAATTCCTGTGGGGGAGCTGCAAGTGGTTCCCCTCTCAGCTCAGAGCCCAGATGTTCAGATAATGAAAAGAGTGCAACAGGAAACTGTTACATCATCCAAGTTTTGTGATCTATAAGCTTGAGCTGTGTTACTGTATTGATTGTTTGAGTAATTCTCGTGGGATGCTCCATATAAGGAACCTTCATAAAAGACAGATTGTTATTACTCCAGCCATGGGATTGCCGATAGAGGACACTCCCGACTCTTCCTCTGGGGTCTAGATTTAGCATTTGGTTGTGTTGACCATAAAAATGAAAGCTGGTCGGCCTCTGCTCTCTGTCACAGAAGATGGCCATGGGTGGCGGCACCACTAGCTGTCGTCACCTCCAGTCAGCGCTTATAATGTTACCAGAGCTTAGCTGTGCCCTCTCAACATCTCACTCCTAACATACAGCTGCTGTGAAGTGGTGTCAATGTACATAATGTGGTTATGTTTGCATAATGTTTCCAACCTTGCAAATAATGTGTGCTGCATTTTCTTTTTGTGAAGTGCCAGGCACTGCTCCTCCACTTTTGAATCCCACAGCCCCCCACACATACCAACCAGGTGGCGCCCAGTTTGGATCCCTACCCACAGGACAGCTGCCAATCATGAAACCGACTCCACCCCCAACTGGACCCCCCATCAGCAACGCCACACCTCCACCTCCTAAGGCTGATGGTAGGTTTGTGAAATCTGGTCCTCGGCATCTCGTTTCCCCTGTCTCCTGTTGTAGTGGGATTGTCAGTAACGTTGTTGTCGGGCTACGAGAGCAAAAAAAAAAAACAAAAAAAAAAACAGGACTTCCACCTCTTGTGTCAAGTCAAATTTATTTGTATAGCCCATTGTCACAAATTACAAATTCCTCATTGTAATGTAGGTTTTGAGAATAGGAACATGTTTTCCTCAACTTGAAGTCCCTTTTGTGACTAATTGCCTATCTTAATTTCTCCTCCCCATTCCTCTCCATACCAGCTCAGTGTGGGGGGGCTTCTAGCAGCTCTCTGCCCCCCACTGAGCCAGACAGCCAGGAGGGTGATATTGAATGTCCAGGTGTGATCGTCTGTCTGTAGTGTTATGGTGTCCACTCCTGTCCTTTGCATGTTGTTATTGTCATGTATCTGGGGATGCACCGATTGCTCTCTTCAATTTTCAAAATTCAATACTAATTACAAATATCATTTTTAGGTAAATGGCTCATTATTAGGCTTTGTTCACTTTTTATTTTTTTGAAATACTACTTATAGGGTCCAAAATTAACACTCGCCAGTCGCCAAATGCAGGTAAATTTAGTCTTTGGTGAGTAAATTATGGAGACCACCTGCCACACTGACCAGTTGAAAAAAAAAAGACTTTCCTACACATGCTGGAGAAAGCTGGTGGTTTGCTATTGCTTGCCTTGTTTTGTTTTGTTTTTTTTGCCCCCCCCCCCCCCCACACACACACACACACATTTCAGGAAGAACCACCCTACTCTTTATCTGGTTGGCTAGTACTCATTGGTTAGGTTGATTAAGGTTAGGGTGTGGTTAAGGTTAGCCAATCAGAGGCAGAGTAGGGTGGGTCTTCGCGAAATACGGGTGAGGAAAAAATAACTACTGTCACTTCGATCTGCCGTGCTCCGCGTGTAGTCCGTAGTGCACAATTGCGTCAGTCTTACAGTATTTGAGGTACCTGTTGTTATGCGGGCAGTTGAAACTGCGTAGAGACTAGCAGAAGACAAGAAGGAGGAAAACTGCTTTGAGAGGGAATTTTCTGAAGAAGACTGAACATGCTAATACAGAATAAAAAACATTAATATGACCTATGACTCTGAAGGTATTACTGTTACTTATCTTGCTATTGTTATTAATTCCTCTATAATTGTTATATTCTCAGACTCCATAATAAATTATCCTTCTTGCACTTAAAGGCAAATACCACAGAATTTATTAATTCAAATGTTTCAAAACAGTTGAGTTAATATTTCTGCATACAGTTGTTACTGATATCATTCCTGCACAATACTATATTATTGATTGAGAATCGCATATGAGACCAAGATGACAAGCTAAATGGTAATAATAGCAAAATGCAATAGTATAAAGCAGTTTTTTTGGCTGGTAAAACAACTGTCTGCCCGGGACATTTTTTTTTTTTTTAATCTATCAGTCACCTTGGCAGGTAAGCCAGAAAGCAAATTTTGGACCCTGACTACTTATGATTTTAGTATTAGATAGTAATTTGGGACAAATTTCCAACATACTATACATTAGCCTGGAGTTGCCTTGATGTCAGGATCAGTACATCCCTACTGTATGGCCTCTTTGTTGTAGGACATGTATCCCACCTTTCCATAAACGTATATTTTGTAACACCCTAAGGGCTAGAGCTCTTAGGAAAAAAAATTAGTCAAACTTTAGCTCATCTGTTTCAACCTTTTCTCCTTTGAATAGTTTTTTTTAGCATCTGTGCTGTGGATAGTGCATTAGTACCTTTTTTTTATTCTTTTATTTTAATGCTTCTCTTTCCTTTATGTCCAGTCATTCCATCTTCATCTAGGATTAGTTTATTGTGATAGTAGTGCAACACGTGCTGTTGGAAAATATTCTTATGAAGTCTGTGCTGTTTGTGTTGGAACAGGACCCATGGCTGGTAATGGTCCTCAAACCTCAAACAACTTAAATCATTTGGACAACAAAATGGGTAAGGCTGATTCTGTCAGTATTTGGAGCAGTGTCAGACAGACCGCATAAGCGCCTAGTAATATTAATTACAGTGCATCCGGAAAGTATTCACACCCCTTCACTTTCCCCACATTTTGTTATGTTACATACAGCCTTATTCCAAAATGGATTAAATTCCTTTTTTTTCTCATCAATCTACTTACAATACCCCATATTGACAAAGCGAAAAAGGTTTTGTAGAATTTTTTGCAAATTTATTAAATATAAAAAACTGAAATATTGCATGTACATAAGTATTCACACCCTTTGCTATGACACTCAAAATTGAGCTCAGGTCCATCCTGTTTCCACTGATCATCCTCGAGATGTTTCTACATCTTGATTGGAGTCCACCTCTAGTAAATTCAATTGATTGGACATGATTTAGAAAGGCACACACCTATCTATACAAGGTCCCACTGTTGACCGTGCATGTCGGAGCAGAAACCAAGCCATGAAGTCAAAGGAATTGTCTGTGGACCTCTGAGACAGGATTGTATCGAGGCACAGATCTGGGGAAGGGTACAAAAAAATGTCTACAGCTTCGAAGGTCCCGAAGAGCACAGTGGTCTCCATCATTCATAAATGGAAGAAGTTTGGATCCACCAGGACTCTTCCTAGAGCTGGCCGCCCAGCCAAACTGAGCAATTGGGGGAGAAGGGCCTTGGTCAGGGAGGTGACCAAGTACCCGATGGTCACTCTGACAAAGCTCCAGCATTCCTCTGTGGAGATGGGAGAGTCTTCCAGCAGGACAACCATCGCTGCAGCACTCCACCAATCAGGCCTTTATGGTAGAGTGGCCAGACGGAAGCCTCTGCTCAGTAAAAGGCACATGACAGCCCGCTTGGAGTTTGCCAGAAAGCACCTAAAGGACTCTCAGACCATGAGAAACAAGATTCTCTGGTCTGATGAAACCAAGATTGAACTCTTTGGCCTGAATGCCAAATGTCATGTCTTGAGGAAACCAGGCACCTCTCATCACCTTGCTAATACCATCCCTACAGTGAAGCATGGTGGTGGCAGCATCATGCTGTGGGGGGTGTTTTTCAGCGGCAGGAACTGGGAGACTAGTCAGGATCGAGGGAAAGATGAATGGAGCAAAGTAAAGAGAGATCCTTGATGAAAACCTGCTCCAGAGCGCTCAGGACCTCAGACTGGGGCGAAGGTTTACCTTTCAACACGACAACGACCCTAAGCACACAGCCAAGACAACGAAGGAGTGGCTTCGGGACAAGTCTGTGAATGTCCTTGAGTGGCCCAGCCAGAGCCCAGACTTGAACCCCATTGAACATCTCTGGAAAGACCTGAAAATAGCTGTGCAGCGACGTTCCCCATCTAACCTTACAGAGCTCAAGAGGATCTGCAGAGAAGAAAGGGAGAAATACCCCAAATATAGGTGTGCCAAGCTTGTAGCTTCATACCCAAGAAGACTTGAGGCTGTAATCGCTGCCAAGGGTGCCTCAACCAAGTACTGAGTAAAGGGTGTGAATACTTATGTACGTGCAATATTTCTGTTTTTTATTTTTAATACATTTGCAAAAATTTCTACAAAACCGTTTTCGCTTTGTCATTATGGGGTATTGTATGTAGATTGATGAGAAAAAAAAGAATCTAATCCATTTTGGAATAAGGCTGTAACATAACAAAATGTGGGGAAAGTGAAGGGGTGTGAATACTTCCCGAATGCACTGTATGTTTAGGTTTTTACAGGGAAAGGCAGATGTCCTTTCCCAATACTTATCCCCAAGTATTCAAGTCCACTGTAAAGACAAAAGGGAGCAGGAGGTTATCGGTGCATATTTGGGACATCCCGAGGACGTGGTTTCATTCTGCCACGTCAGATTTGTTTAACAGCCATTGTGATTAAAATGAGGATTAATGAACTGGCATGTATCTATTAGCTGCTTAATGTTTTGCACCAGTAAGCCAGTTTTCAGGATGGAAGTGCCAAGTTAAATATTTGCTAGTAATATATGCTAGTTGCTCTCTGCAGTCAAATACCCCAGATATGCTAAAGCCCAGTATATTGTCATATTATGCTAGATACATGAAATGTGACTTCATTGTAACCTGTACATCTTCTGTAAGGCCTAACGTTGTGATATAAATGAGACATAACTTGTAATGGCATGGTAAATATACTGGCGGCTGTAATTTAGCTTGCAAAGAATCATTTTAGCTGCTGTTGGTAAGTCATTTTTGATGAAAGTATCTGCTAAATGAGAAAGTCAAAGTAGTAGCAAGGTTGTCGAAGCATTTAGTAGTTTGTTTGATAGTAGTTTGAAACAGTGCTGGTGATGGGGCATTGTGTGTCAATTCATTAGGCTTGAGTATCATTTTTGAAACAGGACCCACTTGCGCTCTCATTGGGTGCATGTGGACATATGCCTGCAAGACCACAAGTGTGAGTAATTGAGACAAGGCCATAGTTGATTGTTGCATCGGATTTCCTGTATTGCTCAATAGCGATGGTTTAGACTTCTGCAATTCTGACCATGCTTGTTTATTTGATTAATTTCAAATTGCAAATGCCAATTCTTTTTTCTATTGGTATTTTTTGAATAAAATTCTTGTCAAATTTTTTTTTATATATTAAGACTATATTTTAAGAGTAGTGCATGGTAAATGGTATTTATCAAAAGGTCATTATTCCTTTTTGTGTATTGTCTCAACGCTTACAAAAAACCCTTTTTCATCTTGCTCCTCAAGCTAGTACCTAAGCAATATCATATAATGATAAGCAATATCATAATAAGAGTGAAGGCCCCCCCCCCCAATTATAAGTAATTCCAATGTGTTGACATAAAGCTGACACACCTTTGTCCTTCTCCCACCTCTTAGCTGGACCACCCCAGCCAGGACCCCCAGGGCGCCACCTGGGCCACTACCCATCCCTCCCTCCAGGATACCAAAATACTTCTGTGCCACCCAACGTCGCGGCGGCCTCCATGCACCCTGCCATGCAGGCCTCCTCACAGCCTTACACTCAAGCACCTCAGCAGTACCAACAGGTGAGCTCCACAACAGCCAACCCCCCTCAGTGTGTTTTAGCGTGTTTGCGGAGGCAAAGCACACCGGTTTTCTTTGTTTGATATGTAAAATGTTCTGTTACTTTGAGCATATGCCGTTCTTTTGGAGCACAAATGCAAGCTTTAGGTTTTACTTGGTATTGTGGACATTTTAAGTTATCAAGCCAAGCAAATTAGGGTTATTTAGCCTTTAGTGTAGACATTGTCTGCATTTGTAGAGGGATACTCCTTCACAAAGACAACATGGAGCCAAAAAAAAGTAAGTAAAATCAAGGAATTCTTTTTTTTTTTTTTTTTTTTTTACGCATAGTCCAATGGGATATCTTTGCATTCTGAAATTCCACAATTGAGCTGACACCTGAATTTAAGATGTTGTGGTCAAACCCACTTGAGTCAATTTCTGATAACTTTAATACCCCTACAATTCAAGTCCTGACAAAACTTGTATATTTTATACCAATATGACCCCAGATAAGTGAAGGTCAGTTGGAAGATCTTCTTAATAAGGTCACTCCCATCAGTCCAAAGGTATATTTCAATTCTGTTCAGGTTAATTTAGTGATGCACAGGTTGACTCAACTTAACTTTATAAGCTGTTGATGTTCACTTGATAAAATATGGTAGAAATGCTGGAAAGGTGTTAAACTGGCTTTTCTCCCTTTTTTGGGGGGGGGGTTGAGGTACTTGACTGGTAACATGCTTTAACAAACATTTACAAATGGCACATTTACATCCATCTTTCTTGTTTTCTGTTTACAATTTTCTCAGCCTTCCACTGGTCCAGGGCCAGCCCAGATTAGCCCGTCTCTAGCTGCTTTGAGCCTACAGTCAAGCACCCCAGAGGCCCTGAGAGTTGTCAACCTTCTTCAGGACAGGAACCTGCTGCCCCCAGGCCCCATCCCCGCCCCGACACCATGTCTGCCCCAGGACCTGCAGAAGATCAACTGCAACCCAGAGTGAGTCGGAGTGATGGGTAGCTTGGTATACAGTATGTTGTCACAGTTTGAATCTTGCAAAGCTCAGCCTTTTCTGTATTGGTTAATGGAACGAGCATTAGCTTGGGGCCCACTGTTGTCGAAATTGTTCCATAGCCAAGGCTATGAGATTGGCCCGCCAGCTTGTCTACGGTTTGGGGCAGTATGTTGACCCAGTGGTTGGTACTGTTGCCTCACAGCAAGAAGGTACTGGGTTCGAACCCCAGGCCATCCCAGGTCCTTTCTGTGTGGAGTTTGCATGTTCTCCCCGTGTCGGTGTTGGTTTCCGTGTGGAGTTTGCATGTTCTCCCCATGTCTGCGTGGGTTTCCGTGTGGAGTTAACATGTTCTCCCCATGTCTGCGTGGGTTTCCGTCGGGTGCGCCAGTTTCCTCCCACCATCAAAAAGACATGCATGTTAGGGGTAATACTCCTGCCTGTGCCCCTGAGCAAGGCAATAGGAAAAAGAACTGGAGTTGGTCCCCAGGCACCACAGCTGCCCACTCCTCCTATACAATAGGATGAGTTAAATCCAGAAAACAAATTTCATTGTAACCAACACAGCTGTACAATGACAAAAAAATAAAGTGTCTTTCATATTTGCTATTGTACTTTTATCTCCTAGTCTGTTATGGTAGAATCCTACCACAAGTCTGTGCTTTATCAAGTTGATATTTTCCCCTAATGATTGGGCTGTGCCTCGAGATCCACATTTTTCTAAATAAATGTGCCATTGCAATGTAGTATATTCAAGGTGTTTTGTGTTTACAATTTTCACATGTTCCCCTCCGGTATTTGATGTGCTCTAAACTTTTCAGACAAAGGTCTGATGTGAAATAATACACTGACACTTTCTGAGAGCACTGTAAGATCTTTGGTGCATAGTGTCTATCAGCAGATGTGTCTGTATTTGAGTTGGTTTCCAAATGTTTTTTCTCTTCAGGGTGTTCCGGTGTACCCTGACCAGCATCCCTCAGACCCAGTCCCTGCTGAACAAAGCTAAGCTGCCCTTGGGCCTGCTGCTCCACCCTTTCAAAGACCTTTCGGTAATACAGCTCATGTCCTCCATACCCACACCGTCTCAAACCAACTGTGATGTCCAAAGCTACAATCTTGGAAGATTTAAATATTTAATTAATTAACTAAAAAAAACATGTAGGCGTACTTTTTAGTACTTTATATTGCTGGTGTATTTAAGGCATTAACTAATCCACAAGTGTCCAGATTGCTAACACATTTGTAGTTGCACATTCTAATGGCCAGTGTTTGGTAGGACTCTCCCTGGAAAAATGACAATGCACATTGCATTTCTGGTTTTCACCATAGCAGCCAAATATGGTTGGAGTCAAGGTAGCGATGAGTTTGGTACAGAAGTACAGTTGTTATGACTAAGAAGCAGATATGGCAGATAAACCTTAACCTACATATACTACATGACATCAGTAGCTAAAACTACTTAAATTCATTTGTTTTTTCACTTTTCTTCTTTTTTTGTGTTGGAAACACGCTGACACACCATCACCAATGACTATATTTCGTTTCAAATTGATTTCGAGTGATACTGGTAATTACAGCGGTGTTTGACCACTCCAGATCCCAGAGGTGTTAGAAATTTACAGCAAGCAGAAAATGTTCAAGATTGTAGCTTTCAAGTATTAGGGAAGTAGGGAATGTTCCTGTCATAAACCCTTCAGTTCTGCAGGCTTGCGACAGGGTGGCTTTCCACAAAAGGCGGTTGCGTAATGTTCTCATCTCTACCGTCAGATCATGTGCTCTTTAGCAAGTTACTTAAAAAAAAAATCTGCCATGGGGCTGTCCAGTGGCCAAAAGTGCAAACTTTTTTTTTCTCCATTTAGTGATTCATTTTTTGTTTTCACACACAGCAACTTCCTGTGGTGACGTCCAGCACCATTGTCAGATGTCGATCATGCAGAACCTACATCAACCCCTTTGTCTCCTTCCTGGACCATAGGAGGTGGAAGTGTAACCTCTGCTACCGGGTCAATGATGGTGAGGAAGGGAAGATGGCTGAAATAATTGACAGCTGGCAAAAATGTCTGTTTTTTGCCTCCCTTAGTTGCAGTTGCAGTGTCCAGTAAAATTTTAAGTAAAGATTAGCTGTGCTATTATAACATCATTGTCACATTAAAACGGTGTATATGAATTCATTTAATTTATTTTTGTGCAGATTTAAAGGTTAGGGTGTTGATGGTTACTTTACTAAGTTGAAAACGTGGTCTGCCACCAAGTTTAATCCATTAAAGGGACTTCTCAAAGTCAGTTTTGGATTTGGAATAAATACAGAAAATTATTTACAAATAATCCACATGCCGCCTGCGTGGGACACCGTTTGATCGTTCAGTGATCCAACGCCGACAATCACCTCACTATGGGGGTTCTGTTTGTGTGTTTTGCTACAGTCCCTGAGGAGTTCATGTACAACCCTGTTAGCAGATCGTACGGAGAGCCACACAAAAGACCTGAGGTCCAGAACGCAACCATCGAGTTCATTGCACCTTCTGAATACATGGTAGGATTGAGCAGGCTTGGTGGCATTGCACTTACCCTTTTTGTAGAAAAATAAGTTTAGTCTTCATTTCCAAATAAATGCGCTTTATTTTAGGAAGATATTTCATAACCTGAGTGTCTTGATGCATGCTCAATAATCCAGGTAAGGGAATCACAGAAAGTTAAATCAGTTCATCTGGACACATTTATCAGGAGAAACGTTTCATCACTCATCTAAGTGACCCCTTCAGTATCAGCGGACTGCAGGTATCCCTACCCTCATAAACAGCACAGTTGCATAACGATTGAAACCAACGATCAGTTTCATATGCAAATTGCAGTGACCATTAAACCATTAACTAAAGTTACAATGACAATGTGTACTATTCACAGAGGTCTGGGGAATAGTTGGAATCACAGCATTGTAACATGGCGACAGATGTACTCTTAGCCCCCCCCAGTTCAGGGATGGTCATTCCCTTTTCACAGATGGCCTTTGACTCCCCATTCATTCCGATCGAGCATTCCTCCCTATCAGATGTGCACATCTCATCCTTCAAAGAGTGGCCACTGACCTGTAGATGGGTGTGGACTGCGGAGTCCTGGCTTGACGAGGTAGCTCTTTTGTGTTGTGCCATCCTCTTCCCCATCATCTGTTTGGTTTCCCCGATATACAAGTCACGGCAATCTCCCTGACACTTAACAGTGTACACTATATTGCTCTATTTGTGCTGGGGGACCTGATTCTTGGGGTGGACCAATTTCTGGCACAGCGTGTTTTGGGGTTTGAAAGCAGCGGAGTTGTTTGGAAAATACACATCTCAGCTGTTGTCCTTCTCTCTTAGGTTGGCTGGAACACTGTTTGGGCATCTTCTTGGCTTTGACAAGAAGTGTGGTTATCCTAGTTAGGATAACCACACTTAACCATGGCCTGTTTAATGTGGGTTTTTGCCCCTTCCCCGGCCGCTGTGTCGGTGGGGACGTTGTCAGCTCGGTGGTACAGCGTCCTGATGATGCCTAGTTTGTGCTCCAGTGAATGAGGGGAGTCCAACCTGAAATATTGACCGGTATGTGTTGGTTTACGGCAAACATCAACAATCAAATGTCCCCCATCACCAATTGCCATTTCACAGTCTAAGAAAGCTAACCTGTAATTTTTCACATCCTCGCTAGTGAACTTGATGTGGTTGTCCACCAAGTTAATGTGGTCGGTAAAATAATAGTAATAATAATAATGGATTACATTTATATAGTGTTTTATCTTGACACCCAAAGTGCTTCACAGTGAAGGGGGAAAACTCAACTCAACCTAATCAACTTTGGTAGCACAGTGGCCCAGTGGTTAGCCTGTTGCCTCACAGTAAGAAGATCCTGGGTTTGAACGCCAGGCCGTCCCAAGTCCTTTCTGTGTGGAGTTTGCATGTTCTGCCCATGTCTGTGTGGGTTTCCTCTAGGTGCTGCGGTTTCCTCCCACATCAAAAAGATATACATGTTAGGGTTAATACTCCTGCCGGTGCCCCTGACCAAGGCAGTCGGAAAGAAAGAACTGGATTTGGTCCCCGGGTGCTACACCACGGCTGCCCACTGCTCCTAGCATAGGATGGATTAAATGCAGAAAATGAAGTACATTGGATGTATGTTCAACGACAATAATAAAGTATCTTCTGTCTTTCTAACCACCACCAATGTGAAGCACCCACCTAGTACGTCCTGAGATTTAATTTTCACCCAGGTCTCGTCCACAAATCTGAACCAATGGCTAAGTGTTGTCCCTGGATGCGACATCAGAGGCCTCATTTACACTTCCTCCATGTACAAGCTGGCCACTATAGGTGAGACTGAGGAACCTATAGCTCGCCCATGCGTTTGCCTATAGTACGGCCCTCTGTATGTGAAGTACGTGGACTGAAGACACAGCTTCAGGAGCAGACACACTTGGTCAGTCTTAAGGGTGGTCCTATTGCTAAGGGTGGGGTCATCCTGTAATTTCATGGAGGTATTCCATATGAAATGGTGAGTGATGAAACGTTTCTCCCAATAAATGTTGTGTCCAGATGAACTCATTCAACTTTCTGTGATTCATAACCTGAGGTATTGTCATCATTCAGTTTCTTAAACACGAAAGGACTCTGTCATATAATGTCATAGTCCGATCAACCAGTGACTTCTAAAAGGGATAAGTTTTCAAATTTTTAGTTTTGTGCTTTTAATCCCTTTGTAATAATAGTTGTCATTTATTTGAAATAATTGAACTGATTTTTCCCATTTTTATCCTCTAATAAATACAGAGAAAAGTGTCCTTATTTTTATTTTAGGAAATGTCTTCCTTTAATTATGTGTGAGCATGTACATGACTGGGATGTCCTTTTGTGGATGCATTAAGGGTGTGTGTGTGTGTGTGTGTGTGTGTGTGTGTGTGTGTGTGTGTGTGTGTGTGTGTGTGTGTGTGTGTGTGTGTGTGTGTGTGTGTGTGTGTGTGTGTGTGTGTGTGTGTGTGTGTGTGTGTGTTTTAACCAAAACCAGATAAACCACGTGAAATTCAGATATGTTTGTTTGCATTTGCTTTCTTAATGCTTAGCTGAGACCACCGCAGCCTGCTGTGTACCTCTTTGTCCTGGATGTATCCCACAATGCAGTGGAGACAGGATACCTGAACGTAGTCTGCCAGTCACTGCTGGACAACATTAATGCGTAAGTACGCCTTTTCTGCCTTACTCGGGGTGAATGTTTTAAAAACTAATTTAAGAGTTTTTTAGAGATCTTACATAATGCATATATGGGCACACAGGGCTACTGTATGCCTTTGTGTGTGCACTCATATAAACAGGTTGTTGACCAAGTTGTATGTCACCATACAACATGTATGAGGCAACATACACACATTTCAATTGGCGGAAAATAAATAAATAAATTGGTGCCTATTCTTCCATTATCAGGCACCACTTCTTTTAAGTAAAATGTAGGGGAAAAACACATCACCAATACCTGTCAGTATTGCTGAGAATTTTTGCCATTTTTTATTATTATTTATTAGTAGTGGTCATAGTCATCGTTATAGTAGTGGAAGAGCTGTGTGTTTTTGTTTTATAAAGACACTACTTTGTTCTGTCTTGTTTCCCTTATTGTGACTTTTTCTTCTCACAGTGGACAGCGCCTTTGTCCTATGTAGCTTTTTGTAAAGCACGTGCTCGTGAACATATGTTCAGAAGCAGTTGTGTGCTTTATTACTATAGTGTTGATTTGGTCAGCTCTAGGATGCAAAAACCTGTCAGCTAACTACTTACTCATTTTGTGTGTCTGTGTGTTTGTGTTTGTGCGCACGAATGTGTGCTTGTGTTCATCAACACTTGTACGCTGTAGGCTCCCAGGAGACTCGCGGACAAAAGTAGGCTTCATCACCTTTGACAGCACCATCCACTTCTATAACCTCCAAGAAGGGCTCTCCCAGCCTCAGATGCTCATCGTGTCCGACATTGAAGGTGAGAGGAGGCCAATGGCAAGGGCTCTGCTGTCAACCTAAATGAATGAAAATAACTCACTGCAGAACTCAGAAATGTCCATTGCAATGAAATAATCAAAACCCAGCCTATAACTTGTGTCAAATCTGACACAAACTCATGAACTGTGTCCCATTTTTTGCCACACACATTGAATTGAGTTGATGCCCCCTTGTCGTACTAACTTACCACTTCACTTCATCTCAGTGCATCATTATTAAAGGTTCGCACACTTGTTTCTTTATTCTGTTTGTCTGTTCTTTAAGTGAGTCACTTCATACACTGTTTACTCAGTTTAAGATGTTAATGTCAAGGTGTTTGAGGCTGTGGTCCGTAGGCCTGTCACGGTAACTGCTTTTGTTGGACATTATATTGGTCCAGAAATAGCATTAAATGATATTTTTGTCATTTTAAGACCATTTTATACCACTGATTCAATGATAATATAATAGCATAATAATGCAAATACACACTTTCACTCTTTTTTTTTCAAGCAAAATTGATGTCTATGTTAATAGGCTGTCCTCTCTCATTTGATTTAAACCCAAAATGTTCCCACACTGGAGCTGTGGAGTGCAGCTTTGAAACCAAACTTTCTGGCTGGAATTATGCAGTTGTCTGGGAAAAACACGTATTGGCCTTGAGTCAGTAACACGCTGTCTTCACTTCAACTGGTTGCTGTGTGTGTGTGTGTGCGTGCGCGTGGAGCCGCATGAGCCCCGCCCCTGTGAAACTCTTGACACGGAGCGCAGAGGAGAGGACAGGAGCAGCGCAACCAGCACATAGGTGCTGTGATGAAAAAACGCTGTGCCCAAGTCTTATAATGTTAGGGAAAACCATTATCGGTAATTAGATATTGAATTATCTTTGCACCTTTTTTTTCTTTTGCCCACAGATATATTTTTACCAACACCAGACAGCCTTCTTGTGAATCTCAACGAATGCAAAGAGGTAAGGAGCTGCTGTTAAACTGATACGCTGAAATTCTGCAGAAGTGATTGTGATCCGTCGTCAGCTTTCCCATGGGCAATTCAAGCTTTGCCTCATTGCACTGTGCTTAGCCCAGTCCAGCTGTCACAAGATTCATGCATTTTAAAAGCTTTATTTGTGCTCTGTTTTTCAGTGCTTGTAAGAGCTGTCACTTGACAAGAAATGAAAGGGTCTTGTGGCAGCTAGCATTTATTCTTTAGTGTCCCTAACCTACTGGGCTAACAAATGAGAAACATTCTACATCTTACCTTAGCCTTTGGACTATGGACTAGAGAGGCTCCTATTGAAATGTGGAGGCAAACTTAGTGTTGCTCATCTGAATAAAACACTCCCAAGTTGTCTCACTTTTAAAAGCCTTTAGTTTAGTAGTCACTTTAAAATAGAGGCTTTCAAACGTCTTCTCAACAAGTTAGCTTAGAGTGTTTTGTTCAGATGATAACCACAAACTAACACATTTCTGGATTGGGGTCATTGTAGTCTCACGAGCCGAGCAAATCTCCCAGGTTTTCACACTGCGAGATAACGTCTGGTTAGCCATTGCATTCCGCTTCCGGTTTGGGAAGTGCTGCGAATTCATGTTTGCAGCGGCCTCACCCAGTACCGGTGTGGGGAGATGACGGCGCGAATTCACGTTTGCAGTGGCCTCACCCAGTACCGTTCAAGCGGTGTCTTTGTCCATGACTGCGTCTAAGTTTTGTCTTCGTTTGATGACTGGGAGAGCTTGGTCTGCTGTTTCCTGTGGGCCCAGGGACCACGGCCCTGCCCGGAGCTACGACCGGAGAGGTAACACCGAAGGCGGTCTGACAGGATGCGGAAGCGGGGCAGGCTAAGCCCATGCAGACCAGCAATTCCGATAACACCGAGGGCGGTCTGGCGGTGGCCTCGCCTGGCGTTGACTGTGGTGTTTTTGGTGTTGTCGTGTGGAGTGCGGGGAGGTGTGTTGAGGGTGTCTGGCTGGGAGAGCTGGCATTGGATCTGTGGAGGGAGCCTGGTCTGCCGCATCCAGTGGGCCCAAGGACCACAGCCCCTGCCTGGAGCTGCGCCCGAAGAGGAAACACCGAGGGCGGTCTGACAGGACGCGGAAGCGGGGCAGGCTAAACTAACTGCGATCCCATGCAGATCGGCAGTTCTGACAGCCATCCTGGCTGGCGTTCGTTCCCTTGGACAGTGATTTTTTTTTGTTTTTGTGTGTAGTTTGGATATATGTGTTAGTTTGGATATGTGTGTTGTTGTAGTTCTTGAAAATGTGTTTTTGTCTTTGTATTGCACTGCTGTGGGCTGGGGGAAATGATATTTCGTTTCATTTCATATATGTAAGTACATGAAATGAAACAACAGTGTCCCTGATTCCTGCATGTAGAGATTTCAGAAAAGGCTTCCCATTGAAAATGTGGGTACACCAATCACAGACACACTCAGTTTCACTGCTCATGATGCAACCCAGCCACAACTCGTTGCTAAGAGGCAGATAAACAACGGCAACCTCAGTAGACAACGAGGCAATACCCACAGTTTTATAAGATTTTGATTACAAATTTTTGTACAAAAAAAAGAGCAAGGTGACTTGCTGATTTCAAAGATGTTTTTTTTTCTTCCAATTTTAATTTTTTTAAATTTTGTTGTACAGCTTTTGGAGTTTTTGATGGCGTAGGCTGTTGTTCATATCTTGTCCACAACAGTGTGCTCTGACGCCTTCCGCTTGGCTGTCGGCGCATAACTGTTCTCATGTGTGGCGACATTTCAAGCAAATGCGAAACAATTAGCTTCCATCATGAGATAGCACTTCTCCCTAAAGCTGATAGTCTTTCACCAATGGTCCTAAAACTTAGTTCTAAGCCAATTGTTTTGTTTTCAGCTCTTGCAGGATCTGCTTAAGAGCGTGCCCCATTTATTTGAGAAGACCATGGAGACCCAGTCTGCCCTGGGCCCGGCACTGCAGGCAGCCTTCAAGCTGCTTTCACCCACCGGAGGGCGCATGTCCGTCTTTCAGACCCAGCTGCCCAACTTGGGCGTGGGGGCGCTCAAATCCAGAGAAGACCCCAACCAGCGGGCATCTGCCAAGGTAAGGGCTTAAATGGTGAGGCATTCTGTCCATCAGCAAACTTGATCCTTACCACTAAATAAAAGTATGTATTTATTTAATTGCTCTTTGATTTCTGTCTAAAAGTGGTGCTGGTTCTTAACACTGGAGTAGGCAACTTTGGAGAAACCAGCTAATTTTCAGCTAGATTTTGAAAGCGTGCAACCGAAAAAAAATCAAGCCCCTCCCTTAAGGCCCACCTCCAAAGCCACTCCCCCAAAGCACATTAACACACACTGCCTGACTATTGCTGGAGGACGAGTCAGTCCACGAGAGAGTGTTGCTTACGCCTACAGTGTAGCTAATGTTAGCGTTAAGCTAATATATAAGGTAGCTACATAAGTAGCTAGCTACATTAGCTATATAGTTTAGGAAAATAACAAATTCCCTCAAAGACAAAGCAAACCAGATAATTACCCGTCCAACAGAAATGCAGCAATCATGGCAGCACTTTCCAGGCCCTTCAGCTCCCTCAGTTCTCACCATCGTTGAAAAGCATACTAGTGTTGACTCTGGTGTGACCTCTTTCTTTATCCAGCCTCTTTTTGGTCATAGCCTTTCTACTTTTGTCTTTCTTTTCTTGTTTTGTTTAGCTGTTGTAGGTTTAGAGGAACTGGAAAAGTTGGCTGCACTTTCTCTGCCATTCTTGTGCAACTGGCTTCCTAGCTTTAGCCTTGCTTAGCCTTTTGGAATACTCTGGTCACACGCAATGAATGTACTGGCACGGTGCATGCAGTTAAGTGAGTAGGTATATAGACAGGCAGGTAGGCCGTCCAATCATTTTGTATGGACAGAATGAAATGATTGGAAGGGCTTATTACAGGCCTGCGACAGTCACAGATACCGCAATTGTTTTTTCGTTTTTGTTTTTTTGTCAGCGCATTTCATTTATTGATTGCTGTCAGGATGTAAAGAGAATTTCAACAAATGTGATTTAAAAAAAAATGCTTTGCCAAAAAATTGCCTACCCTAGCTTTAATATTTTCATTTCAGCCTAAAGCCCATTACACCTCAATAATATTTTAAGGAAACTGTAGATTGCTTTGTAAATCTGGTCTACTGATAATGTCAGATATTGACAACGATAGCAAATTAAATTTGAAGCAAGTCTTCAGGTACCTGTGGGGATCTGAATGGCTATTTACTTTGTATAAGCGACATAAATTCTTGCTAGTAAAGGTTGACGCTAGTTCATATGCTAGGTGTTTTTCCCCAGGTTATATATTTTAACAAATCGGCATCCAACTGACAGATTTTTCAAAATAACATACACCACTGTTGATCTTCAGCCTGAAAACAGACTGTTGAAAGTGATGCTATGCTACTTGCAGGTTAAGGATGACTCAACACTTGCGTCTTATTATGGACACACTCTAGAACATTATTGGACATTTTTTTAAGGTGATGTCACTTAATGTTGTAATGCTGTATTTAGGGCTGTCACGATTATGAAATTTTAGTTGACAATTAATTGTCATACAAATAATTGTGATTAACGAGTATTTTTTTTTTGTTGCCCCCCCCCCCCCCTCCAATTGTTACTTGGCCAACTACCCTGTTTTCCGAGCTGTCCCAGTCACTGCTCCACCCCCTCTGCTAATCCGGGGAGGGCTACAGACTATCACATGCTTCCTCCGATACATGGGGAGTGGCCAGCCGCTTCTTTTCACCAGACAGTGAGGAGTTTCGCCAGGGGGACATAGCACGTGGGAGGATCATGCTATTCCCCCCCCCCCCCCGAACAGGCGCCCCGACCGACCAGAGGAGGCGCCAGTGCAGCAACCAGGACACATACCACATCCGGCTTCCCACCTGTAGCTGTATTAAGCAATATTTTTGATATTAACAGTGAATCAGATGACTCCTATATAATGTGAATCAATCGATCACTTGTACAGTTGATAGCACTGAGAATCAACACCAGACAGTCTACAGGTTTTCTTTAACGAGAGACAAGCTTTGCTTTTACTTTCAGCTCATTGTTTACATTATCCGGCTCGAAGATACCCCCCCCCCCCCACACACACACACACACACCACCACCATGCTGTAAAACTGTAGATAAGCCGCTCACTAAATTCAGAAGTTGAGAACACTGTCCAGGGTGAAACTTGCAAAGAGGAGAGGAAGCATTGTCACAAGCGCTGCGACAACAGCTGTTGATAGAGGAGCTCTCCATTGACTCTGTTATCCCTCCCCCTTTTTTTTTTTACTGTGTCCTCACAGGACATCCAGCACTTATCCCCAGCTACAGACTTCTACAAGAAGCTTGCCCTGGACTGCTCTGGCCAGCAGGTGGCTGTGGACCTGTTCCTCCTCAGCTCGCAATACTGTGACCTGGCATCACTAGGTGAGCTCTGACCCCAGACTGGATGGGAATAGGGTTTGCCTGCCCAGAAACAAGTCCTGATCAGCACTGACCTGTCTTTTCTAAATTTAAGTTTAGCCAGTAGGCTCATGAATGCATTTAGATTCTTGGTAATATTAGTTTTTCATTTTATGCAAAGGGTTTTTTTTTTTTTTTTTTTTAGACAAAGACAGGGATTATGTCTTGTATATTCAAAATCGTGTGACGGCTTGTTTTATTTCTCAAAAGATCGTTTTAGCGCTTTAAATCCCAGACTGTTGATCTTGTGCCTGGAATAAGGCATGACTTAATATCCATTTCACCTTTAATAAGGTTTTAGCCCTTGGCTGAAACTCTTACCCAGAGTAATGTTGGGCAAGGGCAACAGTGGAATTGACTTACATTCTTATGTGAACAATGTGACAGTCAATCAGTATTGGATGAAAGGTGCAAAACGCCAGCCTACTGACAATTAAGAAATGGGAATGACACTTTGTAGAATATTTACGCATGAGTGACAGTAGCTTAAAACAAAAATATGCAAGGAGGGAAGTTTTTCAAATTAATCAATTAACTATTATTTGTCTGTCTGACTGCTTATTTATTTATAATAATAGGAATGAATGGGGAAGGATATTTACCAGAGCATATGGTTGAAATTAGATGGCACTTATTTCAACCATAAGCAGGGAAGAAAGCACTTATCTGCACAGCGCTCAAAGCATTTTGTAATCACTCTGCTCTTCCTTTGCTTTGGCTTTTCCATTCTAAACTCCACTTGCAGCTCTCCACCTGGGAGAACCCATCTCCCTGTCTGCCCAATAGTAAAATTCCTTTCTGCTCAATAGCAAAATTATTATATTGTGTGGATTTGGCTTTATTTTGGGATCTCTTGAACATCTATGCACTTAAAAAAACTATGAAAGTAAAACTTATACAATACTTTAAGAGGAGTGTTGGGCTTTATTGAGCACAATCGCCAACAGTAGCAGTGTGCAGTATATTCAGCAAATGAATGTGGCGTGGTATTTGAGTGAGAGAAAACATCCACTTTGACTCTCTGAAAAGCTACTCCTCCCTCCACTTGCATATGCACATGCTCTGATATGTATTTACCAGTCTCGATGTATGGATATCCATTTGTTTTTCTCTGTATCATAAATTGCTTTCTGGTTATTTCTCACTTCAGATAGGTAGGTAGGGAGGTTGCTGGGGAGGTATATTCATCTTATGCACAATGGTAATCATTTTGAAAACAAGATGATCAAAGTATCCTTTCTGCCTCTCGTGTCTCTTCTTTGGCCTGTCCCCCTCCCTTAGGTTGCATGTCCAGATATTCTGCAGGAAGCGTTTACTACTACCCCTCATACCACCACCAGCACAACCCCTCAGAGGTGGAGCGCTTCCAGAAGGATCTGAAGAGATACTTGACCAGGAAGATTGGCTTCGAGGCCGTCATGAGGATACGCTGCACCAAAGGTTAGCCTTCTTGACAAGTTCTTTTGGTTTCCAGATGTTGCTTTGGTGTAGCCTTTCATCTAAAGTTTGTTTTTTTTTAGCCTAGATTTATATTGGGAAGATGTTTTTACAATTTGTTGTATACATTCTGAAATGATTTTACTCCCTTTATATTTCTAAACCTCGTTTAAAGTCACAGTATGGGTCAAATTTCACTGCTGAGATTAGAAATGACGGGGCCTGCACAGCTTTAAAGTGATACTGACATCAAAATCTGAAAATTCCTATTGATAGGCTATGCTCCAAGTTGGAATGTGACCACGGAGAAATTCAGTGGCCAAAACAGCGCGTCTGCGGCCACTCAAGAGAGATCTGTGATTGACTGTAGATGGTGTCCCATGACAAATTGTGCCAGTGGATACGTAGACACCAGTCAATTTGCGTATGGGTGTGTCTGTAGTGAGGTGCTATAAAACCACGGAGAAGCCGTTTTTTCACCCCGTCCTGCTAGCTACTTGGCTGGAGTTTGTACTATTTTGCTGAGACTTTATTATCAATCTTGCGACATATTGCTAGCTATCTATCTAACAATTATTTGTATCATCGAACATATTATTTGCCAAGTTGTATTGCACTGCCATGATGTAGGCCTACCACCATGCCGTGGTCGCATGTGAAATGCGTGGTCCCTGGCAGTAGCCAATAGCTTTGAATTCATAAAACCACACCTATTTTCGGTTATGATTCAAACTCCCAATGTTAAAAAATGTGTTCAAAAAGGGCATGTCAGTCTCTCTTTAAAGGGCGATGCCAATCTGCGTTCTTTTTCGGGTTGTTCAAATGGAAATGCCCACTCAGCCGTTGGCAAAAAGCAATGACACGGGTTAGCACTGATGCCCTTCTCTCCCCTGCCTCAAGCCCCACTCCGCGCGTGCACACGCATTTCGCTGACATTGTAAGCATGGAGAGTGACGAAAGTAGGGGTCGACCGACTATCGGACGCGATTTACTTCTGGTGGTACATGGTCGGTCAGCACTGGTGCTCCTCAGGGATATGTCCTCTTCCCACTGCTCTTCTCCCTCTAAACCAATGACTGCACAACCAAAGTACCCAGCTGTTAAACTCCTGAAGTTTGCAGACGACACTACAGTCATTGGACACATCTAGAGATGTTCCGATACCATTTTCCCACCCGGATTCCGATACCTTAACTTGCGTATCTGCCGATACCAGGTACCGATCCGATACCTGTGTGTGTGTGTGTGTGTGTGTGTGTGTGTGTGTGTATATATATATATATATATATATGTGTGTGTGTGTGTGTGTGTGTATATATATATATATATATATATGTGTGTATATATATATATATATATATGTGTGTGTGTGTGTGTGTGTATATATATATATATATATATATATATATATATATATATATATATATATATATACACGTATATGTTTGGGTTTTTTTTTTTTTTTTTTTTACAGCAGTGTACTAACCCTGTATGAAAGTGATGATTGCAGTCATTGTTGTATGGCCTGGCTCAGGTTAAACCCGATATAAAACATGAACAAATACATACATACATAGAATGAATGCCATTGAACGTTCTTTTGTTTTCTAGTTTGACAGTCATAACTGAAAAAGAGCACAAATGAATAAATCTAGGAATAAATAACAATTCCTTTAAAAAAAAACTCTTAAAATGTAGCCACAATTTATTAAAATAAAAACATTTAAAAATTTTAATCGTGCAGTAACAGTAAACGGTATATCAACTTAAAAACTAAACATTCAAACATAAACAAGACATACCTGTCTTTGAAATGCGTGTCCAAGAGAGTTGCAATTGCATACAATGAATCATCCTAGATAGTTCTGAATCTTTTCTTGACAGCCTCTGGAAGGGTAGTTTTCCTCGTTTGTATACCTGTGTCCTGGTTCTCCCAAGCAAGCAGCTGTTTTAGCACCGTGACCGAGGGGATAACTTCAACTGCAGAGGAGGTGGAGGAGCCAATCTGTCTGGTCAGTTCTTCAAATGGTGCCAGAACAGCAATGGTTTTCTCCAGCAATGCCCACTGGTTGGCTGTCAGGGTTTCTGGCAGTTTGGGGTCAGCTCCATATGATGAAATCGATCTGTTCTGCTCCAGTAGACTCTCGACAATATAAAATGTGCTGTTCCACCTCGTCGCCACGTCTTGGTGCAGACGTTTGCTGGGCATTTGGAAATCTCTCTGGATATCCTCCAGGCATGTAGTAGCCAGTGGCGAGTGTTTAAAGTGCCCAATTGTCTTTCTAGCATTTGCCAGCGCATCCATCGTTCACACTTCACAGTGATGGTAGCCCTTCGTGCACCACCAGCTGGATCGAGTGGGTAAAGCATCCCAAACTTGACACGTCCATCTCGTCCTTCATGTTGCTTGCATTGTCACGCAAAACAACATAAACATTGGAGTTTGGGGATGTTCCATTTTACCGGCATCCCTTCAACTGTTTCGGCAATTGACATTCCAGTATGTGACCCACGGAATTAGTTTGCTTGCAGCACCACACTTTGAAGAGCAAATGTCGAAGCCATGTCCAGCCAGTGTGTGGTTAAACTGAGCACAGACATTGGGCATACATCGGCGCTCCAAATGTCAGTTGTAAAGCTAATCGCCTGCACGTCTTTTAGCCTATACGAAATGTGTTCCCTAGCTGTCTTGTATAGTTTGGGGAGGGCAGTTTCGGAGATGTATTTGCAACTTGGCAAACTGTACCTTGGCTGCAAATGATCCATTAAGCAGCGAAATCCCCCGTTTTCGACAACCGACAGAGGTTGGTCATCCAGAACAATGAATTCAACAAGTTTGTCAGCTATCTTTGTCACTTTTGGGCTGTCTTTGTGGAAATTATCGCGTTGTTGGAATACGGTTTCCAGCGTTTGCTGCTGCAGTTCGTGCCCCCCCGCCCCTTTGCCTTGTTGAACTCATTGTGCTCTTTCGCGTGATGTGTCTTCAAATGCTTTATAAGATTGCTTGTGTTGAAATTGGCAACACTAGTGCCACGACTTGAAATTAAAGCCTTGCAATACTGTACATGTTACTGTTTTACTCGTGGATTTTTGCAGTGTTAAATATTCCCAAATTGCTGACATTTTGCTAGCATTACACTAAATTACGTGAAACCAATTCTTTGCCGCTCTAAAACAGTAGCTGCGAGTGGCAACACAGTGCCACTTGCTGTAGAGGCTACTGTTTTAGAGCGGCGAAGAAAACTTGATTTCCGGGAAAACAGCCGTTTTATTCGGTTGAAACTACTTAAAAGTTGATCCCGTTTCGGGGTAATAAGTTACGCGATATCAGATCGGTGCATAGATTCATGTTCTCGCTGATACCAGATCCAGCATTTTAGGCAGTGTTGCAGGCATTTCCGATATTGATATCGGTATCAGAACAACTCTAGACACATCCAGTATGGCGATGAGTGCATATCGGCAGGAGGTTGAGCAGCTGGTGTAGTCAGAACAATTTGGAGCTGAACATGCTCAAGACTGTGGCAATTACACTGGACTTTAGGAGACACTCCTCGGCACTGCTCCCCCTCACATCCAACAGTCCTGTGTCAACCATGGAGACCTTCAAGTTTCTGGGAACTACCATTTCCAAAGACCTGAAGTGGGGGACCAACATTAACTCTATCCTCAAAAAGGCCCAGCAGAGAGGGTGTTCTTTCTGCGGTAAATGGGGAAGTTTGGTCTGCCACAGCAGCTGTTGAGCCAGTTCTACACCGCAGTCATTGAATCTGTTCTGTGCACATCCATCATGGTTCGGAGCAGCAACAAAACAGGGTAGGAACAGACTGCAGCGAACAGTGAGGACAGCAGAAAGAAATCATCGGCACTCCCCTGCCCACCCTATAGGACTTGGAACACCTCTAGAGCCCGGAAATGAGTGAGCAGAATCAGCACAGACCCCCCACATCCAGGACACAGTCTGTTTGAACTAATGCTCTCTGCTAAGTGCTACAGAGAAATGTGCACCAAAACCACCAGACACAGGAATAGTATTTCTCCCCACATGCCATCTCTCTCATGAACACTTAACAGCATGGTGCAAAAATGGACGCCTATGTAAATATGGCACTTTGTAAATAGCCCCATCTGGTCAAGATGTCTCACTTAGATATATCTACGATATGCACTACCTGTTTAAACTAGATGTGCAATACAAATGTACACTTGTAAATACACATACAACTGCTGTATACTGGTTACAACTCATAAATGTTATTGTTATAATTATAACAAGTATATAACAATATAATTATACAATATAGATGTATATATTTAGTATTTAATATATTAGTATATAATATATTGTAGCGAATTTGGGAGGCAACCACAGGAACTGCCATGGCTGGGAAGCGAACCCGTATCGCCCGCACCGCGGGAGACACTGCTAACCACTCGACTAAAGGGTCAGACCCGTCGGCCAGCGGCCAACGTGTCTACTTATCCATGCACATTACACTACCCCCCTCCTTCGGGAAAGCGCGTCCGCGCATATCCCACTTCTGACACCAATGTAGCGAATTCGGGGGGCAACCACAGGCACTGCCACGGCCGGGACGCGAACCCATAATCGCCCGCACCGCGGGAGACATCGCTAACCGCTCGACTAAAGGGTCCGACCCGTCAGCCAGCGGCCAACGTGTCTACTTATCCATGCACGTTACAATATAAGCATAATAATTCATAAAGATATATTAGTATATAATATAATCAATGTAATATATAAACATAATAATAAGTTATTTATTATTCAGCCATAACAAAACTTTGCATAGTTGTGACATACCTGTTGTGCATACATACTTACCTCAGTATTCTAGTTATTGCTCCATTTATCTCTTTTGGTTTTGTTTTGTTTTTGATAAGTACTAGAAGCTGCTGTAAACTGGAGGCAAATTCCTTATATGCGTAGGTACACTTGGCCAATAAAGTTGATTCTTATTCTGATAATGATATACTATTTATCATTACTCATGTGATCACAATTATCTGATAAACAGGGCTCTCCTTCATAGGCAAAATTATATAATAGGTTTTTTGTTGTTTAACAGTTATTACCTTAGACCTGATCTATCACAATGACTACTTTTTTTTTATTTGGAATCACATATTAACAGCATTTTTACATAATCATCTTTAGTTAGATACTTTTATAAAGTGATCCATCTTTTCTGCATTTTACAGAGTAGTTATAGAACTCAAAAATAGAACATGGGGTGTTTTTCCATTTGAGATAAAAGAAAAGTACAAAAACCATACAAACAAATTTAAACAAAAGAAGGACGTTTTGGGCAAATATACAATTTCCACTTCTCCCAAATTTTCTCAAATTAGTTTCATCAAGTCTCATGGAGAAGGTAATTCTTTCTATCACAAAAATGTCATAAATTATATCATACCAGTCCTCTATAGATTGGGTGTCTGGCTTAAGCCATTTCTTTGTAATTGCTTTTCTGACAGCTACATTCAATATTCCAAATAAGTAACTTGTATTAATGTTTGTGGGTGTTGCATGTCATAGACCAAAGAGGAGTTCATCCCAATTAAAAATAATTTTTGTCCCAAATATAGTCACTAATTCTATATAAGTCTTACGCCAAAAGGTGTTTACTTTTGGGCAGGCCCAAAACAAGTGGTAGTGGTTGGCTTCATGGGAGCTACAATTTCTCCAGCAGCTGGAAGAGCCTGAGTGGTGAGCTGTCTGAGCAGGTGTGATAAAATATCTACTAAGACTCTTCCAGCCAAACACTCTCCATGAGGTTGAGCTTGTTATCCTCCATTGAGATATGCAATATTTTGTCCAAACTTCCTCTGGAATGGAATTGTTAGTTTCCCTTCCCCATTTTTGTTTTATGTAGGTGATACTTGCCATCTTAATCTACTGAAGTCCCCTGTATAGCCTAGAGATGATTTTAAGCCCTGAATCCATCCTATAGGCACTAACAAAAACTTTCAATAAATTATTTTCAAATGCCTTTTGACTAATGTAAAACTGTTAATGTGATGGCGTACCTGAAGAAATCTATAAAAGTCACTATTATTTAACCCGTGTAGACTTTTCAACGTCTCAGAGTTGTTCAGCATCCCCTGATTTAAAAAAAGAAAAAAAGAAAAAAAAAAGGTACAGTATGAGGAGAGGCCCTGATTAGCCCATCCTTTATAAATCACATCTAATTTATTTGGGGTAAAGTCAAGGTTGTGAGAGCACCATCTCAGAATCTTATCTCTTCAAACCAACCATTCTTAGTGAGAGTATTTAGCCATGTTTTCAGAGATAAGTTAATCCAATCATTACCTATTTCCATTAAGTTTTTAATTAGTCTTTTATCCCCCTATCTGTGCCTGAATTGGAACTGCCCCGCACATGTTTTCTTCAATTTCTTTCCATCTCGCTTGGTAATCAGAATTGCACCAACAAAACTAAATTCTCAAGTGGGCCGATTATATAATTGTCCTTGAGGCAGGGGAGTGCAAGTCCTCCCTTGTTCTTCGCCAGCTCAAGAGTTTTACATCTTATCCTTGGTTTTTTTCCCTTGCCAAATGTACCACGATATTAATTTATCCCATTCATTGAATTATTTGTCAGTTATTTCAGTTGGAAGAGTTTGAAACAAATATAATACCCTGGGCAAGATATTCATTTTTACTGACTCTATTCGTGACTCAAAACTTAATATTTGAATTAAATTCCATCTTTTTATGTCCTTTATTTTATGACTTAACAAATTAAAGTTTAAGGCATACCACAATGACTACTTTCAGTGTAGCATATTCCCATCTAGTTTATCTCTTTACCAGCACTCTTTTTAATTCCATCCATCGTAAGCTATGTGAAACCATTTTTCAACCACCATATTGTGCCATTTAAAACACACCATCTTAAAACCATGCAGTAAACTGATACAGTGACCTAAAGCTGCTATTGAATACATCTAATACTATACATGCCTGTCTGCAACCAAGCCATAGGTACTTGTTCAGCTCACGTTTATTTACGTGCCCCCTCTGGTTTAATCATTTCCAATGTAACTACAGACATGCGAGTCACGTATATATTTACCATTGCTTCATTTAAGGTAAATGCTGTAGTTTAATCACTCATTAACCTCGGTGGTCTTACACTGATAAACATGGCATTAGGTAGCTGTGTGGGTAACCTAATTTAGCAATGGACAGCATTATAAATTGCTGTAAGCAATGTTGCCAGAGAATTTTTAGGAGTGACGAGGGAGAAATGATGGGACTGTTGTTTGTTAACTTGCTAGAACTGCCACACTGTGTAATAAATACACCTACAATCAAGTTTGTCAACTGCCTAGTTTACAGATCACAACTGCCGTAACATTAAAAGTAATTTTGATGTTTGACTAACGGTGCCGGCTTTAACATTATTACAGCAAGGGGCGCCCAGGTAGCGTAGTGGTCTATTCCGTTGCCTACTGACACGGGGGTCAGCGGTTCAAATCCCTGTGTTACCTCCGGCTTGGTCGGGTGTCTCTACAGACACAATTGGACTTGTCTGCGGGTGGGAAGCTGGATGTGAAGAGGAGGGTAATTGGCCAAGTAAATTCGTGAGAAAAATGGGGGGGGGGGTGGTGAAAATAATAATTTAAAAAAAAACACTGACCAGGAGGGAATGCAGTGCGGAACTACTGTTTTGATGTCGGAATCTTTTTCACGGCGGAACAGTCAACAAAACGTGCTTTCATGAGACAGGGAGTCTGTAGGTTCACAGGACGGAGAGGTATTTGGCAGGGACGAAAAGAAAGACAGGCGATGCTTCCGAGACAAACAAGACAAAGTGCTTAGCTGATGGTAATCGACCAAAAACCAAGTTAAGAAAATGGGACGAAGCCTATCTTGCTCTTGGGTTCACAGTGAATGTGATGGGAGATGAGAGATCAGTGTGTATTTTATGTCTGTAACCTCTGGCAGCTGCTAGTATGAGACCAAACAAATTAAGAAGACACTTAGAGACATTACACCCCATCACTTTAATAAGCCACTTGAGGTCTTTCAGAGAAAACTTTGTGCATATCGTCAGCAGGAACATTGCTTTGTAAAAGCTGCGTCAGCGAACGACAAAGCACTAATGGCATCATACAAAGTCACATACAGAATTGCCCAGTGCAAGAAACCACACACAACAGCAGAGGAGCTCATACTTCCTGCGGCTTTAGATATGGTGTCGACTATGTTTGTTGAGACACGTGCCGCAAAATTGAAGGTTGTCCCTTTGTTCAGTGATAAAGTTGCAAGATGTATATGCGACATTTCAAATGACCTTGAAGAACAACTCATTAAAAAACTGAAAGACAAAACGTTTCGCCTTACAAGTTGCCGAGGCTACTGACAGCAATAACGACTGCTTGTTTATTGCTTATGTTTGTTACGTCAGAGTCACTGTATGAGGATTTGCTGTTTTGCAAGTACGTCCCAAGTAGAACGACAGCTGATGAGCTCTTTAGGCTTCCTGACTGTTACCTGACAGAACATGGGCTAAAATGGGAGAACTGTGCGGGCATTTGCATGGATGGTGCACAGACCATGGCAGGGAAAATGAAGGGATTGCAGGCACTAATCAAGAGGGTCTCGCCAAATGCACAATGGACACACTGTGTCATACACAAAGAAGCGCTAGATAGATTAGCCCCGACCTAAACAAGGTTTTGACTGATGTTAGCGTGGTCAGTTGCATCAAAGCAAAGACCCCTGAGAGCGCTGCTGTTCTCTGCACTTAGTGAGGAAATGGGAGCTGAACATTCAGTTGTGTTGTTTCACAGCGAAGCTAGGTGGCTCTCGCGAGGTAATGTTGTCACAAGTCGTTGAGCTCACAGAGGATGTTTGGGTGTTTCTGGAGGAGTATATGCATGAAGTTGCAAGCAGGTTTAGTGATGAACAATTTCTGATGAAACTGGCTTATCAGCGATATATTTGGAAAGCTGAATGAATTCACCCGTGTCTGCGGTGGGTTTTCTCCAGGTGCTCCGGTTTCCCCCACCATTAAAAAGACATGCATGTTAGGGTTAATACTCCTGTCTGTGCCCCTGACTGAGGCATGGCAAGATGAACTGGAGTTGGTTGCTGCATGGCGGCTGCCCCTGCTTCTAGCTACACAGTTAGGCTGGGTTAAATGCAGAGCATAATTTCCCCACGGGGATCAATAAAGTATCTCAAAAGCAATGTTTAAAAAAAAAAAAAAAGGAAAACTTCAGCTTCAAGGCAGAGACAAGCACCTTCCTCCCCTGGCAGACAAGATCAGTACATTCACTTGAAAGCTTGAGATGTGGGGCAGGCAACTTGATCAAGGAAATACTGATTACTTTGAGAATCTGAGTGAATTTGTTGAAACCAGTGATTCTGGAGCCACCACAGTGATTTCATGTCTTAAGGAGCACATCTCTTCCCCGAGAGGATTCTTTCAAAAATACTTGCCAAACAACAGTGCTCAGTATGACTGGGTGACAGATCCGTTCAATGCAGCAGCACCTGCTGATTTCAGCTCTGCTGAAGGGGACCAGTTCATCGAGATGACATCTGACTCCACCCTGAGGCTGAGCTTTACAGCTCAGACACAGTGAATTCTGGCTTGCTGTGGCGAGGGAGTATCCACTCATAGGACGGAGGGCTGGGGGCATTCTGCTTCCCTTTGCCACATCCTGTCTCTTTGAGATGAGCTTTTCTGCTGTTGCCTCACTTAAAACAAAGTACAGATTTAAGCTCAACATTGAGCATGACTTGAGAGTGGCAGTATCAAGCCTGCAACCCCATTTTTAAAAAGATGTGCAGTGCAAAACAGGCTCATTGCAGCCTATAATGCAGTGATAAGACTTGAGCTCTCACAAATTGACTTGCTCATCGTGTTTCCCAAATATCTTAGTGTTATTGTTCTACCAAAGTGATTTGTAAATTTTATTTTGTTTTTCTATGATTTTGAAAAAGCACACAGACTGATGGAGCAATCTAATGACAAATGTCACAAAAACAGGTTTGATAAAGTTGAAGTGGAACTTGAATTTGTTATTTACACAACAGAAATTACTGAAAGAAAAGTGAAAGGAATGTTCATGGTCTTGATGCTATTTAAATAAAGTTGAACTTGGCCCATTTTGTCACCATTTTGTTGGGGCGGGGGGCTTGAAAATTTTTCTTCCTCCAAAGTGGGGCATGACAGAAAAGGTTTTGAGAACCACTGGGCTAAGAGGAGAAGGGATGGGGGGCATTTGTCATTATTTAAGTAATGTATTTCACGTGACAGTTATCAACTTACCATGAACACAGATGATCTCCGTCATTGGCTACTCTGCTGGACTCATGATTGTTTTGATTTGTGGCGTTCCAAACACATCTACGTCTATTGCCAACAGTGGAGTTGCAAACTATGCAATGACAACACTCCCATTGTAGGTCTCTCTGTTTCTTTTTAATTGTCATTTATTGGCCGTTATAAATGCAGTTACCGATTTATCTGCAATTAGCTCATATCGGCCGATAATAATCAGTCGGGCTCTAATTGTTTGTGCCTTAAGTAAGTGCTCCATTGGTCTGATTTAGAGGGGGGGAAATGACATGTCTTCAACTGAAGATTCAATATTTGGTGCTATGGCCACCCTTTTTTATGATGTAAAATTTGTCAGTAGGGTTTACTGTTTGTCCTTGTTTGTCTATGTTTCAACAATTTAACAGGGAAAAATAACTGCAGCAAGTGACATTACATTTTCAGGAAAGGTGGACAATGGTCCCTTGGTGACCTGATTTAAATTATGGAAATTGGGTCAAAGTTACAAAATGGTTCAAATTGTTTTTAATTAACATAACTTTCAAAAATGTTTGTTCACTTTAATTTCACACCAAAAGGTTACAGATTACTGCGCTTGTATTCCCCTGACTTCATCCCATTGTCAGTGCAGGTCTGTCCATCCACACCTTCCATGGGAATTTCTTTGTGCGCTCTACGGATCTGCTGTCCCTGCCAAATGTGAACCCTGATGCGGGCTTCGCTGTGCAGATGTCCATTGAGGAGAACCTGTTGGACATGCAGGTGGTTTCTTTCCAGGCTGCTCTGCTCTACACCTCCAGCAAAGGTGTACACACGCACACACACACACACGTATGCATACACTACATGCTTGTAGAGTATGCATACAATCACCATTTGATGTCCAGTTATCTTAAGTGTGTCAGAGCGCTATAAAATCACACACTGTTAATATAGATAATCCTAGGGGTGACTGAATTGCTAACCATAATGTCAGTGTTACTGCTGTCTGCTACCTCGATTCACGAGAGACTGAGTGAGTTCAAGTCTGCATACAGATGCTGTTTCGTCGCTCATCTAAGTGACTTCAAGTCTCTTAGAAGAGTGATGAAACATTTCTCCCAATAAACGTTGTGTCCAGATGAACTGATTCAACTTTCTGGGATTTCCTCACCTGGATTATTGAGCATGCATTAAGACATTCTCCCCTGTAGCATACCAGAGATCCTCCACGGAAGCAGGCTAGGCTTCTTTCACAGATACCACCATAGAGCATATATGGTCCCATCCACACCATTTTAGTGCCACGGAGCCCTGGAGAAAGGATACATGCTCTCATGCACTCAGTAGGCAAACCAGGTACAACTCTGGTATAGATCAAGGAAGAAAGTGCAGAGTGACAGTAATGTGTAGCCAGATCCAACACGGTGCACATCATTCAGTAATGCACAGAATTTGATGTTACATCCCTTGTGCTAATAATTGGGGGGGGGGGGGGGGGCTATACCCAGAAGCTAGTTAAATCACAAAATATGACATGCATGTCCCTCCCTACATGAAAGGAGAGGACATCGGGCAGTGCTGTCAGAAATCTCCAGCATCATTTCAGCATACCCAATGTTAATCCTTAATCATTATTGACTTCACCTAAAAGGCTCGATCTGACTGCCGCCACCAGCACCCTACAGGCCTGCCTGGTGACTAAACACCACTGGCACTGTTAAGGCCTTCCCAGTGGCACCGCTGACATGCGGGCCTCCTCGGTTGTGTGGTTGTTACATTATACTGTGTTATCTACATTGTAAATACACCTGGTTTTCTCGTTGAAGATGGAGCAAGTCCTAGGTTTTAATTGGTCTGTTTGTTCTCTCCAGGAGAGAGAAGGATCCGTGTTCACACCATGTGTCTCCCTGTGGTCAACTCTATGTCGGACATCTTTGCTGGGGCTGATGTCCAAGCCATCACCGGATTGCTGGCGAGTATGGGTAGGTATTGGATAGGGAGGATTTCTGTAGACGGTTGTATTTAGCATACAATATTTTTACACCCATTTTGATTTAAATTTGCATATGAGGCTGCACAAAAACTGAAATTATAATGCTAAATCGTCTTTTTAATTTTTGCTACTATTTCTAAATCACAAAGAAGCTGCAGTGATTTATTTATTGAACTCCTAAGAGTATAATTTTCATGTCAGTTATTAATGTTGTGTGTGCATGTATGTGTGTATGTGTGTGCGTGCATGCGTGCATGTGTGCAAATTAATATGTAAATACATTTGTAGTATATAATTGTATCTGTGCACTTAGGTGTGTATGGATTTATATATGTAAATATGTGTGGAAATAATTTTGATGTACAGATTGTAAAAACCAGAAAAATAGTCAGCACACTTGCTTAAATCCTCCCAATTAAACGTATTCTGTCGATGTTTCAACCGCAACAGGTCTTTGTCAGTACGTGAAGAAATTGAATTTTAAATTGTTCACATATTTCATGTAAGTGACTTCTTCAGTCTGAAGCGGTCACTTAGATGAGTAATGAAACCTTTCTGTCAGTAAACATTGTATCCAGATGAACTGATTCAACTTTCATTGATTTCTTACCTGGATTATTGAGCATGCATAAAAACATCTTAAGGTGTCTGTTAAACATATTTTTTTTTCCTGCTATGGTGTCTTTTCACCTTTCTTTAACGGAACATTAGTGACTGAATTGTTGTTGTTTTCACCCCTTTAAGCCCTTGAGAAGAAGATTTTGTTTGCGTAAATCAAACTTTGGGTTTTGAATGTTGTGTTTTACCTGAAAGCACCTATACAGATGTGTGGAGTTCCAGTTGTGAAGGGTTGAAAAGAAAATTATTGGGTTATGTTAACTCTTAACATACCTAAACATTTTATTAGGAATGTACCAGCGTCACTTTTTCACTGCCGAAAATTGTCCTGATTTATGAATATTTAGGTATCGGGTGACACTGAGGTGCCGATCTGATCCATTGCTTTTGTTGAACAGTGCAGACTTGGACCATTAACTTTGAGTCAAAATGGTAAAATAACTGAGATAGAATCAGTGTTTTCCACCAGTAAAGAAATACTGGCTTCCATGTGCCAAAAATGCAATAAATCAAGCCATTTTGCCTTTATTCATAACATTTTACTCATGACATTTTGTATCAGATTTCAGCCTTGGGTTAAATCTCTTGATACCGATGCTCCATTTTACTCTGGTATTGGCCCAATATCCGATACTGGTATCATTACTGGTGCCTCCATAGATTTTAGTCTGAACAGTAACTGATTGTTGCTCATGACTGTTTTTAAACCAAGTCCTCCCTGTCTCTCTCCAGCTGTTGACCGTTCAGTGTCGGCCAGCCTCAGCGATGCCAGAGATGCGATGACCAATGCAGCCATTGATTCCCTGGCGTCGTACCGTCAGTCCATACTGACCATCCAGCAGCCTGGCCTGCTGGCCCCAGCCTGCCTAAGGCTCTTCCCTCTCTATATACTCGCCCTTCTCAAACAGGTAAGCCCCCCCCCCACCCCACCCCCTTTTTACCTTCTGCTGTCCTGTATGCCCTGTACCTGTAGTGCTGTCCTGTCGCTATGCTGCAACAGGTCGAGGTCAGTCACACACACAACATGCTTTCATATGCTTTCACTGCTCCCGCTGAGAGGCTTAAACAAAGCTTGTAATTTTTCAGCATCTGTTTAAAAAAAAGTTTGACAGAAGAATAAAAACTGTGCAAGGCTGTGCTCTAAAGGCTGGGTTTCAGGTTTGCTCTTAACCACTCTGTTGACCAATTTTATGCCATGCAGAAATCCTTCAGGACTGGTACCAGCACCAGGCTGGATGACCGTGTGTTTGCCATGTGCCAGCTGAAGTACCAGCCCCTGGTCTACATGATGCTGATGATCCACCCTTCCCTTTACCGCCTGGATGACCTGACTGATGAGGTGAGGGGAGAGAGAATGCTTCTTATCAAGAGGATGATCTCAGTCCTCAGTTCTGATTCAATCACTGTTGACACTGACCAACATAACTGTGAATGAGAATATCACTTGTGCTAATAGAAAAATAACTACACACAGTGGAACTAGTTGCTTTGACGTAAAATAATTTATTTGTTTTTAAATAAAAATTGAAGTTTATTTAATGAATAAGACAGTAGTGTCTTATTCGTAGACGCTCAACAGTTGCATTGTACTGTGAAATTTTATACTTGTTAGCTGTTCTAAAATTACTGTTGCTTAACTTTATTGTTTATAGGTAGATATTTTACCACAAGGAGAAAAACCTGATTTCTGCACATTGTTAGCTACTTTTTTTTTCTTTTTCTGGCTGTTAATTTTCGATCTGAAAGCGAAATCAGAAATGTAGGCTCCTTGTACTTTCACTCCGGTGCTGTGCTATGAGTCCCATTTTTTGCTAATGAAGATGTAGTTTTTGGTGTCCATATTTTCCTATTTCAGCACATTTTGACAATTAAACTGGTAGTTTAGTTGGGTTTTTTTTTTTTCTGTCTCTGAATGCTCTTCCCTGTCCACCCTCAGGGGGCTCTGAACATCAGTGAGCGAACCATCCCTCAGCCCCGTGTGCAGCAACTGACCGTTGAGAAGCTCAACAGAGACGGAGCCTTCCTCATGGATACTGGAACGGTCCGTATGATTAAGCCCTAAAAATGTGAAAATGACGGTTGAGATTTATTCCCATCTGTAAGCATTTTTGTTTGGGTTGGAATGGATGAGCTGTGAACCAGAACAGTGATTCTCAGCCTGGTCTTTGCAAAGCCACAAGTACTGCTGGTGACATTTACCTGTTATGTAAGATTTAGAAATTCCTTGATCAGACACCTGGCAGAATAGCAGACACAATATGTAAACATAAATACTTACCGGCCAAAATTGAAAACTAACATTACAAGGTGACCCCAAGGACTGGATTGAGAACCACTGGTGTAGTCTGAGTTTGACATAAGATTAAGAATTTCTCAGGCGTGTTGGGGTTAATGGGCATTAGTAGATGAGTTTAGATTCTTGGATCAAGATTGTAATACAATCCACCGTTTGTGTGGCGTGCAGAGATCCCCGCACCAGCACTCAGCCATTCTCTGGGTCTGTGTTAATGGTCCATTCACCTGCATTTCTCAGCTGATGACTTGTTCCATCTACCCATTAGGTGTTGTATCTGTGGATTGGAAGGAACTGCAATCCCAACTTTCTCACGCAGGTCCTGGGTGTTCCCAACTACACTGCCGTGCCTCAGAACCTGGTAGGGAACTCTTCCTTCTCTCTCTTTCTACCTCTCTACAGCTCTCTCTCTCTCTACCTCTCTCTACCTCTCCCCCAAGACAGTCATATCGGTCCTGGTATCGTCTCCATTAGTAGTTATTGTAGAAGTCTCCTGCTGTGCCTTTGTCTTGTATTAGGAAAGCATATGCAGAAATAAGCCATGGTAAAAATCCCTTACCTAATCCTGCCTCCATTTTTCTTTGGCACTGCGGGGTTTTTTTAAACAACTTGCTTTGTTATGTCTACTTTTCTGAGTTTATATATTAAAGCTGCTGTTTGAGCAAGTGTCCATCCTGCTGAGGTGTCCTTGACCAAGATATTGAATCCTTGCTTGGCTCCAGGAGTCCTGGCCTGTTGCTAATCCTGATCTCCCCATGTGTTTGTCTGTGTTTTAGGGGTTGTGGTCCACAGACTAACCCTTTATTTGACTTTGGATAAACATAAAGCAGCAGTGTAGCATACACATAAAAAATGGACACTTCTTTTGCAATAGCTCCATCAGTATGCACGCATAACATTTCGCTTATTCCACACATTCATTCTTACACCAAGAAACTAGAATTCACCATTTGCAAGTGCTGCTTCCTTAGTTATTGTTGCCATGTCTGCCAAACTTTAAAGATCAACTTCTCTGTGCCTCTGCACAATTATCACAAGAGCTAACTAATCACCTAGGATAGGGTAAATCTGTAGTACAGTTTCCCCTACAACACCTGATTCACATTTCCCTTAGCCACTACATTAAAGCCGGTCTTTGTTGCTCTCAGTGGGATATCAAGAGTTCAATGTGGGAGGAAGTAGCGTGGTTCCAAACATTTATCCGTTGATAGTTGTCAGTCATTATGTTGCACTCAGTGATTTATGGCTTGAAGCTCTTGAAATCTCTGCTTGCCAGTGTTAACTAGTTCACCAATTCCCTTCTCCAACAGCACTTGCTCCCGGAACTGGACACTGCTGAGTCCCAGAGAACGAGGGCTTTCATCGGCTGGCTGAGGGACCAGAGGCCCTTTTACCCAGTCCTGCATGTCATCAGGTAGGCATCAGTCATCACAGAAGAAGAGTAATTGGTTTTTTTTAAATGGCCAGGGGGTAGAGGCATAAAATAGTGAAAGTGGTTTATGATTAATTTAAGAATTAGCAGCCGCTTTGGCCAGAGGGGAAACAAGTTAAAATTCCTGCTTTATTCGTTTGTGTATTTCAACAAATCTAAAATGAAGGGATCAGACAGAAGCACTGCTGAAAGTCTTTTATTGGTCATTTCTTCAAATTTGTTTTGAGCCTCATTACATCAGTGACAACAGTGAGTAGAATGTCTTTATGCATGCTCAATAATCCAGGTAAGAAAATCACAGAAAGTTGAATCAGTTAATCTGGACACAATGTTGTACATCTGTCTCCATCTTACAATGCTGAGCATTTTAAGATGTACAACATTGTGTCCAGATGAACTGATTCAACTTTCTGTGAGTGAGCGGAGTAGAACTTATTGTAACATTGTGGACTGCTGATAAAGAGTCTGGTTAAAGAAAACAACAACAAATAGTTCCCTGAGCTCCTAGGAGAGAAGAGTGACTAGTGTCTGCATTTTAACAGCCAAACAATAATAGGGGCAGGAAATGTCATTTTGAAGGTGGCTGGTTAAATTCACTTCTGATAGAAAGCTAAGGTGGGCCTATTTGTTTGATATTTATTAACTTTATTTACATGTTTTCGCTAAAAAACTGAAGTATTCATCTGAGGTGACAGTGGGAACCACGAGACCATAAATGTTGACTAATGAACGCCCCTCTCCCAATATCTCTCACTTTCAGGGATGAAAGCCAGCTAAAAACCAGCTTTATGCAGAATATGATTGAGGACCGAACGGAATCGGCCTTATCTTATTACGAATTCCTGCTCCACCTCCAGCAGCAAGTCTCAAAGTAACTGAATCAGTTGAATCGCTGTGTCGGGGGAAATGCTGACACAGGAACGCGTATCTTCATGTGACCATGTGTCTCCATTCATATTTTAGAACTGCACCAGAGCCACACCTGTTCTAAACTCTCCCTCAGTGTCTCCAGCTGTCCCACCACCACTCTGTCTCTTCCTCTGCCTTCCTCTCCCTCTCTGTCTCTCAAGTCATCCTTGATGACAATCTTGTCTGAAAAAGCCCTCATTTGAGCTGAACTGAACCACGCATTCGCTCAAACAAATCAAACTTTTTTTCTTTCTTTTTTTTGCCACCTAGGGGCAAGGATGGCAAAATGAGAAATCGTGATTCTCATACTGATTTCGCACTTTTTTTTCTCAGCTGGAGCAACTTGTCAGGAAATGAAACCTGGGGGGTGGCAAGAATCCTACAGTGATGATGATTCTATATGTCAATGATGGAATGAAGCAGTGTTTATTCTCATAGAACAATGAATTAAGATGCATTAAATACAATGGATGTGTGAAGGCTTTTTGTTCAAAAAGCACAGTGGTCTTTACCTATAGATGTTTATGTGTTGTGCGTGTGTGCTTACCAGGTGGATGAGGAATTTTGTCTGCGCTGAGACTGTTATTGCGTGTCACCTTGAGCATTTGTATCCGGTGCACCTCAGCTATAAACAACACTATCTAATATAGTTGTGAAAGACAGAATTGTGTGCTCATTTATTTCATCCGTCATTTTAACCGTGTGTCAGAACAAATCTCACGACATTGATGAAGGCAGAGATAGTAAACGATCACATGTGAAGGCAGACTGACCTTGCTGTTATTAGCTGCCTTGAATGTGTTGACTAAGCCATGGAAAGTTGATTCACTAAGTCTTGGCCTGGTGTGTTGTTAAGCGATTCGCTTTCCTTTCATCTTTTAATTTCCTCATTTTCCCTGTACATTTACAATGCCTCGAACTTTTTTTTTTTGAGTTTAATTTATGAAACTCCCAATCTGATTACATTCTGTAATTGCCTTGTATGGAAACTCACTTTTTATCAAGCCTCTGTTTAAATACGGACTATATAAGAAATATTTTAATATAATCGGATATGGGAAAATTGTTTAACACAGACATAACGAAGCCATTGTGATCTTTTAACCATACTTAATGATACTTGTATATTGAAAAGACTACGTTATATAATGGTAAAAAAATTGCTGATGATTTTAGTATGAACATGTTAAGAAGAAATGAAGCTAAGAGAATAAAATGTTGGGTCTTTTTAAAATGTAGTTTGTGTCATCCATGAACAGCATTTTAGCGGTGTGAACTATTGTCAAAAAAGACTGAAAATTTATGTGCGTGTTTTGTTTTACCAAGCTTTGACATACAAATCATTTCATCTATATTAAAAGATAACTTATCTTAAACTCATACATTTGTTTAACTCTAACTAAAGAAGATGAAATTGGATTTCTCTGCTCAATGTGTGATAGAAACTAATTAAGGAAAAACAACCTGATTTCATTTTTATTCATTTTATTTGGGGGGTTTTTCAGTGGCTGTTTGTAGCACTTGCTCTTCAGTGAGTACTGAACCAAGTTCTCCTTTAATTTGAAGGGCAGAGCTTGATCAAAAGGTCATCGGTTCAATATAGACTATTGAACCAATGACAGTCCAGTCAAAGGGTGATGGGAGACAGTGACACTCGGAAGGGTGTTTCTTATGTCCAGTCTGTTCCGCAATTCTGTTTTCGCTGCATTCATTGCAGAAACCCCCGCTTCACAGAGATACGATGTTGGAAATGGAAGCAAAGTTTTCATTGCTTTCGTGGCTATCTCAGGATATTCAGCCTTGACTTTGATCCAGAATGTCGGCAGAGATGTTACGTCAAACATACTTCTCAGCTCACCACCATTTGCAACCTCAAGGAGTTGATCCTCTTCCCATGATGACATGGACGATTCGCTGGGGACATTCCTTTACATTTCTTGCACAGCACCGGACCTCTTTTCTGTTCAGACTTTACCAGACCACACTAAATTCTTCAATTCATGAAGAATTTAGCGTGGTCTCGGGTTTAAAAATGAATATTAGTAAATCTGTCTTATTTTCACTTAAGGAATGTGATATGACAATACATGGAATTCCAATCGAAGATATGGTAACATACCTAGGAGTAATAATATGCAAAGATGAACAACAAAGGAGTAATTTGAATTTTAAACCAATTGTTGAAAAAAGAATTAAGAAATTTAATGACTCGTTAGTGAGAGACTTATCTTTATATGGTTGGGTACCATTATCTAAAGCAGAAGGAATATCAAGATCTGTAATACTGCTTTGTCACTTGATATTCGACAATGTTATTAAGGACTTAGAGAAGGTGCTTTACAATTTCATTTGGAGGAATAAGTCATTATTTAAAAAAAAGTGCTTTGTAACACCAAAGACTGTGGAGGTCTGGAAGATCTAGATTTTAGCTCTCTTAATAAGTGGATTATTGAATGCTTAAAAAACAAGGATAGTATTTGGAATAATTTCCCTAATTACCTGTTTGATCCAGTTGGTGGTATGAAATTCCTACTAAAATGTGACTTTTGTGTGATAGAATCCCTATTAAGTTGGCAAAATTTCATCAGCAAGATCTGACACCTTGGTTATTAGCTTACAAACAATTTTTCGCCCCATATGGAACAATATCAATATAAAAAATAGGGCTATTTTCTATCACACATGGATCAGTAGTGGAATACTGACAGTTGGCCAATTACTTAATCAAAATGGTTATTTATTATCTTATAAAATGTCTTGATAAATTCAAAATACCTATAAAACCAAAGGAGTATGCTATTGTTTTCGATGCTATACCAGAAAGTGTCCTTATACTTCTACGAAACTCTGGTGCTGTAGACATACCTTTTCATTTTGAAGATTGCGTAGAAAATATTTATATTGGTGAAACCAATATATTGGAAAGAGAAGTGCTCTAACAAAAATATTAGGAACACAGTGGTGTCACTGTCCCATCATCTAGGTGTTTTTGGTCTTCATTATTTAATGATGTACGGTGGAAGAAAGCATGGACAGTTTATGATAAATACAGTATCAACAAGTTTAAGGAAGTGTCTTTCAAGATATTGCATAGAATTTATCCGGTAAAGCTTGTGTTAGAAAGATTCAAACTAGATATTGATTATAAGTGGGATTTTTGTGGACTAGAAAAAGAGAGTATTACCCATCTATTCCTCGAATGCATACAAGAATGTTCTGGTTTGATGTCGCCAACTTCCTAAAAAAGAAACTTAAGCTGATATTGAAATAGATATATTTAGATGTAATGCTATATTTTAGTAAAGATAAGATTGGAAATAACATGCTGTATATCATACAACCAGTTATTATTTTTGGAAAATTCCATATTCGTAAGAAAAAAGGGTCAGGAACCAAGCCACATTTCCTGCGCATTATTAATGAATTTAAACAATATAGCACCATCTTATTTAAATTTAAGAACAAAAAAGCAATTAAGACTTTTAAGTTTCTAGACGAATTTAATATGCTGCATATAACACAAACTCTGGCATTGTAAAATGTAAAAAAAAAAACTTGTCGCCTTTTTATTTTTGTTTTCTAGATGTCTGTGATTGTACCGGTGTACAGGGAAATTTGTTCAATAAAGAATGGAGGAAAAATAACGTCACCTGATGATGTCATCACCGTGCGCACCCAGTTAGATAAAGAAGGCTTTGAGCTGCTGTGTAAAGTGATGTGACCACCCGAGGATTTGTGATCTTAATAGCCTTAATAATTCAGAACGAACCTCGCTTTTATAGGTGGTGTGATTAGACCTCTCGGGTGATAATTTCACGATGGAGTCGACCGTAGCTAATTCTAATAATCAAAAGAGTGCCGAGGAGAAAAGCACCTTGTCGGCGGCGCAAAGGAGAGCTGAGATACGAAGGCGAAAATTGCTGATGAATTCAGAAGACAGAATGAACAGGATCGTTGGTTTTGCCAAAAACGACACTGAAATCGATGGTAATTTGTAATTGCATTGGTTTGCAAGTGTGAGATTGCTTTGCAAGTGTGTCTTTCTTTTATAAGTCGTTATGGTTAGCTTATTTGCCGTGGCCGTCATCAGAATCGTATTTTTCCTCGATTCGTGTTCAAACATTACAGCTTCACTTTTACGTCATCCAAGATGTATTGATTTGCATGATCTCATCAATCTACACGCTATCTAATCTATTGTTTAATCTAATCTATTTAATTGTTTACAGACCATTTCTGTAATGGTACCATTTAGCAAAAAACGTTCTTACATTTCATAGATTTAGTACTTTGAGGTAATAATTTTATTTTATTACTTTCTCTTTTTGCCCCAAATTTTCATTACTGGACATGCAGCAGGGGCCTCCCGGCGTCTAACAGAGCCCAGATTCCATCTTGATCTTGACAGAACGGAGACATGGCCTGCATCATCCTCAGCCTCGCCCAGACCGTCCCCCTTCCTCCCCGAAGCCTCTGTTCTTAGTAGCCACTCACACAGTAGCACCCCGGAGAGGAGGGGTTCCCCCCTGCCGGACTGCACTGAGCCCCTGCTGGAGGACGATGCGGGAGTCAGACAGAGATCCAGGGGCGAGCGGGGAGTGGACGACCCCAGTGGATCCCCTCGCCGAGGCCTGCAGAAGTACTCGTCCCGTTTTGATGATACTATGAAGCTCCGAAGCCAGCTGGCGAATGAGAAACCAGCCCAGGGTGGCGGTTCTGACACAGAGGAATTTGATTCCTTTAGAGTTTTCAGGCTCGTCGGAAGCGTCCTCCTTGCCATCTTTGTCAGGGTCTTTGTCTGCAAGTATCTGGTGAGCTTGGTCACTATAGGCACTTTTTTTCAACTGTCCATATCAATTAAAGGTGATGAGTCTTCATGGCCACCTAGATTAAATGCTGTTCAACCGTTGTTCAACACATGGAAGTAGAGTACAAGTTTAGGGTCATTGAACCAGGATGATTGAAATATCTGTTGTCTTCTATCAGATGAATTCCTTCTATATAAATGTGTTGGACATCAAAGTATTTTGATTGCGTCTGACATGTTAATTCTGAAATGGAATTGTCCCAGTTTACCAGTGTCAGTATCTATGGGTGTGCTCCTGACAGTTTGTGCTGGATAGGTATGGCTTCCATATTGACAGCTAATGCGGCAAGTAAACAAAGAACCATATGTGCCAATAATAATAACTATTTATATAGCACTTTTCTAAAACAATGTTACAAAATGCTTTACAAAGAAATAAAACCAGACAAGGTGAGAGTAAAAATAAAAATGGTATGAATGAATAAAAATAAATATCAAACATTTGTAAAAGATTTCATAAAAAGTTTTAAGACGCGATTTAGAAGAAGCTAGAGACTTGGTTCGTCTTAGTTCAACAGGAAGAGAGTTCCATAGTGTCCGGGCTGTAACAGCAAAAGCCCGACCACCCTTTGTAATAAACCGAGACCTGGGAATAACCAGCAGGGCTCCATCTGCATATCTTAATGGTCGAGGGGGCATATACCAGGTCAATAAATGACAAATGTATGTTGGAGCAAGACTGTTTAAAGCCTTAAAAGTGTGCAGTAAATTTTTTAAATCAATTTGAAATATACTGTGATGGCCTGGCGGCCTGTCCAGGGTGTCTCCTCGCCTGCCGGGCAATGACTGCTGGGATAGGCTCCAGCATCCCTGTGGCCCTGAGAGCAGGATAAGTGGTTTGGATAATGGATAGATGGGTGGAATTTGAAATATAACAGGGAGCCAGTATAGGGAGGCAAGCACAGGAGTGATATGGTCATGCCTCTTTCTTTATGCCCTTGGCATTTTGTACTAACTGCAGATGATGGAGGAAGCCCTTGCTGATACCAGAATAACGTGCATTACAATAGTCAAGCCGAGAATAGAGAAAAGCATGTACAACTTTTTGCAGATCGGCAATTGACAAAAATGACCTAATTTTGGAGATTAGCTTGAGCTGGAGAGAGCATGACTGAACAACATATTTGATCTGATTATCAAAACTGAGGTTAGCATTGAATATTACCCCAAGATTCCAAGCAGCCTGCTTAAGACTACCTGACAGACCACCAAGTTTAGTACCGAAAGGGCTGATGGAATTTTCGGAACAGAATGACCTCAGACTTATCATCATTGAATTTGAGAAAATTTTCGAACATCCAGGATTTAATGTCAACAAATACCAACAGCATGGCATACAATACAATGGAGACTGTTAAAACACCTTTCTTTTCCTTGGTTTGGCATGGTTTAATCAATTTTATATTTAGGCAACTCATCCATAACAAGGAGCGTTACACCAACTTCTTCTCAGTCTGCCATTGTTTGATCATCAGCTGATAGGGTTTCGATGTAATACCTGCCAACGGCGGCTATTACATCAGTTTACATCAGTTTAAGAGGTTTTCACTACCCTTTCTGCTTCGCAATATGTGACAATGCTGGCAAGGCCAGATGGAGTGCACCCATATTCCCTTACTTACCATTTCACACTTTTTGTTCAGGGCTGTGAGTGATTGGTATTGTTTTTAAAATGACAATGATATATTCTTCATATTCTTTTGTTCCAGTCAATATTTGCTCCATTTCTTACCCTTGAACTGGCTTACATGGGGTTGTACAAATATTTTCCAAAGGTGAGTTGACACTAGACTGAACTTTGATACACACACGCACGCACACGCACACACACACACTATGCTGTCAAGCTAAAGCAGACCTAGCTGATATTGATGTAGTACAAGGTCAAACTACTGAGAGCAAAACTGTTAGCAACAACTGTAATGTGTATTTTGTAGTTGCATATCATTTCAAAGGTGAAATATTGCTTTAATTGTATGTCCTCATCTCTGCATATTACATGTAATCCTGCCCCTTTACTCCCCAGGCTGAGAAGAAGAGCCAGACCACTGTGCTAACTGCTGCCCTGTTGCTGTCTGGTATTCCAGCTGAGGTCATAAACCGCTCCATGGACACCTACCGCAAGATGGGCGATGTTTTCTCTGACCTCTGTGTCTACTTCTTCACCTTCATTCTGTCTCACCAGATCTTGTTACTCACAGGCTCAGAGACTCCCTGATCAACGGCGACAACCTCAAAAACCTTCTTTCTGTCCTTGTCCCCCCCACTCCTATTTAAAAAAAAGACATGCTTATTTATGCAGGCTGTCATAGGCTTTGGATTGACGGGGAGGAAACTTGACTCTGCCCTTCAGTCAGGGCTGTATGTATGAGACTAGTGCTCATTGTGCCAGTGCTTCAGCTTTCACCGAGGCAGTGGTACTAAATCATGTTCCATGCAAGAGCCAGACGTGTGCATGCAGGTTTTCATTCCAGCTTAACACTACAACAACTGATTTTACTAAAATGCTGTTGAAGTTGTGCTTATTTGTGAAATCCAATGGTGTAGTGTTGTTATGAAAATCCACTTACACGTGGCCCTCCATGGCACATGATTAAGTACCAGTGCACAAGGCAAAATAGATGTGATGAGAGGGTCTAGTATTTCCCTACATATCCTTATATCATTTGTGGTGACGCCCTCCCTGGAACATGAGTTGAATAATAGAAAAATATAATTGCACAATGAAGGTATGACACCAGTTATCGTCCGGAGGGTAAATTAATTTGTAAGGCCTATAAAGAAAACATGTATCATATATAAGCAAAAATGCAACACGTTTACTAGAGTGCAACTCTCCCTGTAGATACAACTGGCACTTTTTATAAGTGTCAAATCAACGTTGGGCTGTCAAGTTGTGTGTCTGGGACAGGGCTAACCTGTCTGATATGAATTGGGGAAGCCACAAAAGAAAGTTTATGTATGGAGAACACTGGAGTCTCTACATCTTCCTTACCTCCAGAAAGCACATAAGCAGGGACTGGATGTGTCTCATGGTGAATCAATGTCATCTTCAAGGAGCACCAACACCAAACGTCCAGCCAAATACTAGTCATATTAGATGTTGGCTAGTCAGTTACATACTGCAGTATCCATTAGAGCAGTTAACCAACGATTGAGGGTTCCCCTATTCTAAAACCAGTTCTGCTGTTAAATTAGATGGCTGTAAAACTTTGGAAAATCCCCACCATCAAAGGACAGAAAAAAACAGTATCCTACCCAACATACAAGACTACTAGTGCTTGTCAGGTCCTGGGCTCTTGACACATGTCATTTGGCCCTGAGATGTGAAATGCATGGTATGTCAAAAATTGAATAACAATCAAGTCCAAAGGGCAAATCATATCATGGGATAATGGTAACGGAATACTAGACCCTGAACATTTTGCACAATGCATTGAATAATTGATCATGGTAAAAGACATTTTCACTTCATTAAGTAATTGCCATGTCTTACGCCCAAGGATTAGACACTGTGGGGTGGAGGGGGTCAAAGAGTCTGTAGAAAACATTCTCAAATATGTCCTGGTTAGGAACAAAAATGAGTGGTTGCAGTACCAGGCAGGCACTTAGTACAATACAGTAGTGCTCATTGTGAGAGGATCCACTTGAAAAAGGCCCATTCTAGACTATAGCTCCCAAGCTGCAATTTAAAAGTGCTGTGTAAACATGAGTTTGTTTGAAGACGGTGGTCTAAATCTTTGGGCAGTATCAAACAAAAAACAACCCGGCCAACGTGTTTCTTGTGTCACACAATACAGAAAAATGAGGATGGAGTTATTTACTCTTTTTTTAAATCACTGCCACTCAGCACACCTTGTTGACAGAAAGCTGAAATGTTACACATGGCACCCATAAAAACGCTTACCTCGGGTGTTAGAATGCAGAATGTAGCTACTTTTAAAAGTGAATACAGGACCCACAAGGATTATTAACTCTCTTATAGAATATTGATTATTACATACAAGGCCTCGAAAGAATTGGCATTTTAAAGAAACTGGTCTGGATAAAATTGACTTAGAAATTTGACTTAAATTCTGTGGGGGTTCTCTTTTCACCCATTCCCCTTACAAAGGGTGTTGAGAGCACCAGTTAATCTACAGAATAACTCCTTAAGCTGGTTGGGATTCAATTCAAGACATTTCAGTGGCGTCCTCTGTTTATTAGTCCCCTCTGCTGCGCCCACTTATGGTATGGCCTCTGATTAAAATTTGTATATGCAACTTTGCAGTTCTGTATTCCTGTTGACTTACGCTAGCAACATAAACTCATACACTGATGTGTTTAGCCTTCAACATCCCAAAACCCCCCCCCACACACTTTTTACGAGAATGGCTTTTTCGATTGCGTGTGTTAGTGATCAATTTGACAGGCTTCTTAAAAAAATCTTGAACTATGCCTTTAACAGGTAGACGTCCATGAAATTCATTGGTATTATTATATAGCTTTCAAGTCCAGAGCATGCTCTCGGTTTAATTTACTGTTCGCTCTTTTACAGTGTCCAGAAGGGTCCACCTACACTACTTTGTGGAAAGAACTTTTTTTTAAAAAATTTATTTATTCATCTACAATGATAAAGCAAGGAAATGCATTTTGTCCCTCAGGACACAGTGAATGTGGTGTGTTATTTGCACCGTTATATCATGAAATGCGCAGTAAGGTTATTACATTTATATGTCATGTAGAAATGTGCGGTCCGTTGGAGAAGGAATATTTTGGGTTTACTGGAAAGTGTATTGTCACTGCAATTCAGTTTTTAGGCAGTGGGGTCTGTGTACATATGTGTTGGGTTATTCTGATGAAATGTCAAATTTTGCTTTGGTGTGTCCCTGCTTCACTAATACATATAAACTCTATTACTGTGATGTTATAACGACTCTCCATTCGCTAGATTTCATCCAAATTAATTTATTCAGTTTGTCTGTGCAACTTTTTTGTGAAAACCAGTTAGTGCTATTTACTGCAACTTGTTGGCTTTACTTGATTGTTTGTTTTTTTTTTTTTTGATAATGTTTATAAACGCAATTGTGCTCATTTATTGAATTATCAGTGTTTTTGATGGGTCTTATATTGTATTTTAAAATTCACTATTAAATCAGTGTCAACAATAATGCAACAGTAATGCCTAGAATCTTACTAGAACGGATAACACAAAACATTTCAAACCAAATAAAGACTTGGGTAATAGTTCACGTTGCTTCTGCTTTGGTGCACACGCGTAGTTTTAAGGTCTGTTATCGGGTATTTATTTTTCACCGTTGCAATTCTGACCTCCCACCACAGGCGGTACACGCTCTTACGTTGCGCCTACATCCAGATTAAACACGTCGCACTTTTGTGACGTATACTCAGCTTCATAACCGTAATAGTTTCCCTGAAAGAAAGTGAGTTTTCAATTACTTCTCCAGGCACAAACTCACCATGGGACGGGAGTCAAGGTATTTTAACGTGCTTGCGTTTATTCATGGATATGAGTAAGATTTCTCCCTGTTCTCTAGATATTTTTAGCTTGTTACCCGTGAATTTGACGGCTAACACAAGTAAGCTAACTCAAACTGAAACCGTCCATTTGACGTTAACTGTCGAATGTGGTTTTGGAACCAGAGTCAATTTTTTCAAACACCAATGGGTTTGTTTTGTTTTATTATGTTTTTTTATTTAAATCCCGAATTTCTGCTAACCGCAGTTACTGTTATTTTACAGACATTACAGGAAACGCTCCACGTCCAGGGGCCGTTCTGGCAGTCGGTCAAAAAGCCGCTCACCGGACAAACGGTCTAAGAAAGACGACCGGGCCGCTAACCGTGACAGAGACCGTAATCGGAGAGAGCGCTCACGGAGCAGAGACCGCCGTAGGTCACGATCCAGGGACAGGAAACGACCCCGGTGGGTGGGAGTGAAGGATTTGTGTGTCTGTGTGTGTGTGCGCGCGCGCGCGTGTTGTTGACGTTTAAGTGGATATCTATGGTTGTGGTGTTGATGGCATCTTTATCAAGTTTAAAGTGTTGTCTGCCACAAAGTTTAATTCGTTGAGTATACTAAGGACGTTTAGATTTGATTTTGGAGAAAGGAATAAAAAAAAAATGCATTGCCATCCAGTCATTTTGAATAAGATGACCCGGTTTTACGGTTTCCCCAATAATGTCATGCCACAATTTTCCTTGACTATGCTTTTTTTGTTATGTCTTTGTATTAATCTAGCATTATGTATGTGTATTTCATCAGAGTTGTTCCTAGCGGGACGGCGTAAGTCGGAAGAAGTAGAAGTTGCTAAGCCCTGGCTGATGGATGTCTTCATTTATACACATTTTCAAAGTGGTCTTTTTTTTCCTTTTTTCCCCCCTAGGCGTTCTAGGAGCAGGGACAGGAAGCGCTCCAGAAGCCGGGACAAGAGAAGATCGAGAAGCAGAAGCCGGGGTCGCAGGTCCCGATCCTCCAGCCCTGGAAAAAGCAGGAGACCAGATGAAAAGTGAGTCTAAAACCAAAAAAACTCATGTTCAGAATTGGTGTCTTTTAATCCCGAGCATGGATAGAATTTTAGCCTTATTATTGCAATTGCTGGCACAAATTAATTCCTCAGAAATGTATATGCTGTCTAATGACACACCATACAACATTTTATAATGGATATTTTCATGGCATTATAGCTCTTTCACGGTAATTTGTGGGTGTTTCTGCCCTGTTGATATGGTCTGTCTAACTCCCACAAAAAGTAACTGGTCTGGCTGTCCAGGTAGCGTAGCGGTCTATTCCGTTGCCTACCAACACCGGGTTCGCCGGTTCGAATCCCCGTGTTACCTCTGGCTTGGTCGGGCGTCCATACAGTCACAGTTGGCCGTGTCTGTGTGTGGGAAGCTGGATGTGGGTATATGTCCTGGTTGCTGCATGAGCACCTCTTCTGGTTGGTCGCGGCGCCTGTTCAGGGGGGAGGGGGAACTGGGGGGGAATAGCGTGATCCTCCCATGTGCTACGTCCCCCCGGCGAAACTCCTCACTGTCAGCTGAAAAGAAGTGACTGGCAACGCCATATGTATCGGAGGAGGCATGTGGTGGTCTGCAGCCCTCCCCGGATCAGCAGATGGGGTGGAGCAGAGACTGGGACGGCTTGGAAAATAGGGTAACTGGCCAAGTACAATTGGAGGAAAAAGCAAAAAAAACAAAAAAACAAAAAACAAAACAAGTAACTGGTCTGCCAGACAATATCTATCTTGAGTGGTTATACTCGGGGATTTCAGTTACGTTCTCTGCATGTTCAGATATCCTCAACAATAAAATTGTTCATTCAGAGTATATATTACAGGCCTTAATGGACCATGTTACTCTTTTTACTCTACACTATTTTGTGTTGGCTTTCTTGCAGCAAGATTATTACTGCAATAACACATCATCAGTCGTGTACTGATGAAGCCTAGCTCATGTTCTTTTTTTCCATTTTCATATGTCACTGCTGAGGATGAAACCCCATTACCGCCAGTCTTCTTCTGTTTGTTTTTAACAGATCTAAAAGCAAGGAAAAAGACAACCTGGATGCCTTGGCAGAAAAGAAAAAGGCAAAAGAAGAAAAAGAAGATGAGAAGGTTGAAGATGTAAGTTTAGCTCATCTACTTAAAATTGCCAAAAGGGGTCACCAACCTGTGGTCAGAAAATAGGACAAACGTAGGTCAACCAGTGGTCAGAAAAGTAGGTCAACCTGTGGTCAGAAAATAAGGACAAATGTAGGTCAATACATTTAATGCAGTCAGTTAAAGAGAGATTGTGTATTGTTGACATTATGCATTATGATCCAAAAGGGTATTTCCATGATTTAATTTGTAAAGTTGTTGGGGTTTTTTTCTTTCTTTTTCTTTTACCGAAACATGGTGCAAAGAAAGTCTAAGCTAACAACATCAGATGAACCTTTTGGCAGAGTATTACTTCAATTATTACTCTTTTATTCAACTATTATGGGTTCATTCATTCAACATCCAAGCTTGGCTATGCCAAGACACAAATACCAACATATTTGTGAATTGTGGGTTGTTAATGAAATATAAATCTGGGTTTAACCCGCTGCCCCCATCTACCCCCCCAAAAAACATATTGCAGTTAAACCTCTTGTGTTCTGTTTTTTGTCATGCAGCAAGACTTTGACCAGAACAAGCTGGAGGAGGAGATGAGGAAGAGGAAAGAGCGAGTGGAGAAATGGCGAGAAGAGCAGAGGAAGAAGGCCATTGAGAACATTGGAGAGATCAAGAGAGAGCTTGAGGAGATGAAACAGGGAAAGAAGTGGAGCTTGGAGGATGACGATGGTGAGAAATAAGGATGTACAATATTGAAATTCTTGACGATATACACTTTTTCGTTTCTCTGCAATACCAACTATAAAGGAATTCCCTGTAAGATGCTGACCATCACGCTCAAGTAAAAACAATTTTTAGTAAATATCAAAAGGGCCCATGTTTCTTTTTAGGCTGTATACTATGACCTGTCTTTCCATCAAGGCCTGTAGTCACTGTTGGCATGTATTTTATGTCATATTAGTGTGACATATCAGGCATAATTTTGATCTCTCCTGAATATTTTAAGCAATTATTGGCCAATACTAATGAGCTGACTGATTCTACACCCCTAGTGAGAAAGGAGTTACACTACTAATTTTAGCTCTAAGGTCCTGCCTGCATTTACAGAAAATGTTTTAACGGTGAAACCCTGACGATCATAAGTATTTAACATAGCGACACCTTCGGTGATGATGGTAATTGCAGCCGTGTTTGACCTCTCCAAACCCCAGAGAGCCATTCAAAGAAAAAAAGGTATTCCCCACTGCTTCTGTTTCAGGCTCTTTTCTACCTCAAAAAAAAAAAGTGTTTGAACCTGGGTTTAGTTAGTCAGGACTGAGTTCAGGTGTTGCGAAAAATTTGGCAAGCAGACAATACCTTAGAAACATGGTGGTCTGCAGCATGATCGATTTGAACCACTAGTTTTGCCACTTGGATCACATTTCTTTGTCTTTAATGTTTTAAACTACTCAGCCGTCATAGTAATTAGTAAACCTGGCAATAATGTTTTCCTCCTCAGAATGGTACAAATGTTGAATTTATGACCAGGGTCGATTTAGTTTTTACCATCATTTTCACTGATCAAAACTTTAAAAACCAAAGTGTTTCTAGTTTTTATTACTTTTGAGCCCTATTGTTCGGATCCTCTTATTGCAGATGATGATGATGATGGGCCAACACCAATAGAGGGAGAAGAGGATGAGGAGGGGGAGGGGCAAGGGGAGAAGAAGGAGAAGAAGGAGATCAAGGAAGAGAAGAAGGAGGAGGGAGAGGAGAAGGAGATGCCCATGGAGCAGGAGGCCGAGGAGGATGATATTGATCCACTCGATGCCTACATGGAGGAGGTGAAAGAGGAGGTGAAGAAGTTCAACATGGGAGCCATGAAAGGAAACGACAAGGTTGGCATTTGTGACTTATGCATCACCTTAAGCCTACACAACCCTTCAATCCAACCAGACTGCCTATAAGGCCACAAAACACAGGCAACATTTTAAAGTTAACTTTAGAACTGATTTGAAAACCGTATCAATAATTTTCAAGGTACAGGTACCAGAGTACATAGCTGAGCTTATAAGCCCAAATGAGCTGGCATTCAGGCTGAGATCCTCAGTCTAGTCCCTTCTCATATTTCTGAGGTCTTAGCTCAGATGTGCAGGTGACCGTGCCTTTGATATCAGGTCTCCTACACTTTGGAGCAGTTTACCTGAGGAGGTCAGACTAACCTCTTCATTATTTTCTGTTAAATCTCTTCTAAAAACACAAAGTTTTTAAACTTTGTATGGCTTTTATTTCTTTCAAAATCGAATTTATTGCCAAGTACAAGAACATACAAGGAATTTGGACTGGTATGGTGGTACAAGAGGGAAAAATTAACAGTAAATAGCATCAGTTTCCTCCCACAGTCCAAAGGCATGTAGGTCAGGTGAATCGGCCATACTAAATTGTCCCTAGGTGCGTGCATGCGTGCGTGCGGCCTGTGATGGCCTGGCGGCCTGTCCAGGGTATCTCCCTGCCTGCCACCCAATGGCTGCTGGGATAGGCTCCAGCATCCGCTTGACCCTGAGAGCAGGGTAAGCGGTTCGGATGATGGATAAATAAAATATGTATACAAGGTAAAATAAAAGTAAGTTGCAATCAACACCGGTTCAAAGTTGAACGTGAGACCACGTGGCAGCTTCTGATGCCCGGTACTGGTTGGCAGGAGCTATATTTACAGAAAGTTAAATGAGAATTGTAAGAAGTTATTTACAGAATAACAGTTATTTTACCGGTTAGTGCAGGTTTTATGCAAAGTGTCCATATACAGAGAGCACAGTAGCGAAGATAAAAGGTGGTGGGGAGTGGGTGTGTGGCAGTGTCAGGATCTTTCTGTGTCTGGGGACTTGTTAGAAAGGCCTACTACTGAAAGGAAGAAGCTGTTCTTGTGGCGTGAGTGTCTGGTTTATATAGACCATAGCCTCTTGCCAGAGGGGAGTGTTTTGAAGAGACCATGGCCTGGGTGGGAAGGGTTGGCCAGGATCTCTCCTGCGCCAGTACCCTAGAGGCGTACAGGTCCTGGAGTGACAGGAGGTTGCAGCCAATCACCCTCTCAGCAGAGCGAATGATATGCTGCAGTCTGCCCTTATCCTTGGAAGTAGCAGCAGCATACCAGATAGTGATGGAGGAGGTGAGGATGGACTCAGTGATGGCGGTGTGAAAGTGCACCATCATTGGCTTTGGCAGGTTGAACTTTTTCCACTGCCACAGGAAGTACATCCTCTACTTTGCCTTGGTCAGCTCCCATTTGAGGTCCTGGGTGATGATGGTTTCCAGGGAGCGGAAGGATTCCACAGTGTCAACTAGGGAGCCACAGACACTGATGGGGGCGGGTAGGACTAGGTACTCTCTAGGGCTAGGCGGTACATCGACTTTTTACGTTATGTCAGTATATTTTCAAACACGATATAGGATGAGACAATACCGTTTATATCAATATAGTTGATGTTGCGTTAAAATACGTAACCCGTTTCTTAACACTAGAATGACTGGGATTTCCCTCCTACCTAAAATGACCATGGGCGGTCAAATTGATGGCTGGTGTTTAAAGTCTATATTCTGTCAAGATAAATACTCAATTGAGATATTAATGCACTATGTATGTTAGTATGTCTGTTAGGAAACGACTGACACCAAAATTAACATTTTAACAACTATAATACTATTTTTAAACAATTTAAACTTCAGAGAAACATGGTCGAACTTGAATAGCAAAATTGATAAAGTGAAAATATTACCTGAAAAACAAAACGGAAAACACATATTGCTAATCTAACAAACGTAGAAAGGCCTATAAACATGAAACGTAAAAAAGAACTGAAAATAAATATTGAAACAGTCCCAAACAACGACCGGAACTTAAAAACTACTAAATACCCAATTGAGATATGAATGCATTACATAGTATGTTAGTATGTCTGTTATGAAACTGACACCAAAATTAACATTTTAACAACTTTTAATACTATTTTTCAAACAAGCGTCAAGACATGATGGCAATAATCAAAAATCAAATGTAGACTATTTCTCTGCACCGGAGAACGCTAGTTTTTTTTCTAGGACAGAGCAGTGAACTTTGCAAAGGAAATGATGTGACCAAAACATGTCATAAAAAGTGACATGATGCGCACGATCACATGCAAATTACGAGTGGCCGCTCATGGTCATTTTAGGTAGATCTTATCATAACTTTTTTTGTGCAATTGATCTAAATCATTTAAATATATGCAAGTTTAGGGGAATTCAGCGAGTGGCAGTCTGTATCTTTTTTTCCTCAAAGTTATTAAACTTTGAATGACCATTTTGGAATGCGGTTTGCGTTCTCAGAGATAGGCCTATTTTTATTTAATATAGACTATTTATTTTAGATACTTTTTCATTTACATGTTGATATATTGTGTAGCTGTATATTTTAAAACAGAGAGGGAAACCCTGTCTTTGCATTTTATTTTGATCTTTTTGATCTGTTTTAATAAAAATGCTTGTGACATCTCAAATTTGGCTTTCACTTACAACTGAACATTTAGCTCACTTCGTAGAAAATACTGAGATATATATTGTGTATCGCTATTCAGCCTAAAAATACCGAGATATAATTTTTGGTCCATATCGCCCAGCCCTAGTACTTTCAGTGGTATTTAGAGCGTTGAGCTCTAAATACCACTGCACCAGTACACCAGATGTTCAATCTCCCACCTGTAGGCGGGACTCATCCCCACTGGAGATGAGCCCAATGAGGGTGGTGTCATCAGAAAACTTAAGGAACTTGACTGACTGGTTACTGGAGGTGCAGCTGTTTGTATACAGGGAGAAGAGTAGAGGGGAAAGGATACAGCCTTGAGGGCAACCGGTGCTTGGTCCGGGAGTCAAATGTGTTTCCCCAGCTTCACGTGCTGCTTCTTGTCAGATTAGAATAGTTATTTGATAGTTAGCCAATCCCTTTTATTATGTTCTTTGATTTGTACAACTGTTAAGTAAACCCTGTTTTTGAAAAGTGCTATGTGAATAATCGTTTTGTAATTGAATTATATTGGAAATTTCACTGCAAGCTGTACAAACAGGCGGTGGTCTTTTTATTTAAATCTATTTATTAACCTTAATTCATTCAAGGGAACTCAGTGTTAAGCCAAAGGGCACCTTGGCAATTAGTTGTGAGGAAGTTCCCTTTTCTCAGCCAAATTTTCCCAGCTAGTACGGGCATTCAAACTGGTGGACTTTGTGGCCATAAACCCACTTTAATTTGTACTTTGTGGCCTGTCTGCACTGTGCGCTATGCACCGAAATCAAAATTTTTGGCACAAAAAAAAAAAAAAAAAAAAACGACAAAAAACATTTAAGACAGTACTGAAACTGTAACTGGAGTCTTAACTCATCTATTTCAAAATGTACACCCTTGTTGAAATTCAAATGCAGATTTATGCTTTTATGTTGTGAATAAGGCCGCCTGATCCTGGTTTAAATTGCATTACTATCTTGTCTTTTGCCCATGTGTCATAACTTCTGTTGTCCAACTTTTCTGTTCATATAATTTTCTTACTAGTGTAGTATATCACTACTCTAGTTAAAGTTTGTTTCAATTTCAATAGAAGGGAGGAATGATGGTAACGAAAGTCGTGACCGTCGTTAAAACCAAGAAAGGCCCTCACACCCACAAGAAGAAAGGCGAGCTGATGGAGAATGACCAGGATGCAATGGAGGTGAGATTTTTTTCTTCATTTAAACTCAAGCAGTGTTGCTTTCGCAACCCAGTATATTGAAAAGAGCAGAGTCAGGTCATTTATTCAGTTGTGGGTGAGATGCCGTGTGTGGTCTTTTTAAAGGAAAAGGAATCGCATCGTGAAAACCTAGTTGGGAAGATGGAATGTGATATAAATTTATGGGGATTGATTGAAAATAAAGAGCTCATGCAACTAAGGTCTCTCTCCAAAAGTCCGTTTTAAAGCAGAATTCATTCATCATCGCCAGTTTCATGAATGTCCCCCATTGAAACTATTTCAACCACTTTAGAGAGATCCCTTGGATCGCTAATGTAAATACTCTGAGGTCACACAGACTCTGCACATGAAAGCTTCACTGCAAGTAAGATTTGAAGCACTGGGATTGTAGGCTAGTCCATCAAATAAGTTTTAGTTGCGGCCAGCAGCTCTATAGCTCGCTATGTCAATCAGTCGGTCAGTCCGCAAAAATTTCTCCAATTTTTGGCGGCCACAGTTCTTGCCCTAGGAGGCTAAAATTTGGCATGGAGGTCAAGTGTGTGTGTGTGTGTGTGTGCGTGCGTGCGTGCGTGTGTGCGCGTGCGCCAAAAGGGGGCATGGCAATGGGAGTGGCCTATCACAATAAGGTGTATAACTTCCAAATGGATTCACAGACTTGTACAAGAGTTTGTGGAAAGGTTGGTCATGAGACAAAGGACAGCTGTCCCGAGCATCTGTCCTCCGCACATGTCCAGACCATCTCAATCTCACCCTGTCTTGCTTTGTCTCCAAACTGTCCAACCTGAGCTGTCCCTCTAATATACTCATTCCTAATCTTGTCCATTTTTGCCACTTCCAACAAAAATCTTAACATCTTCAACTCTGCCACCTCCAGCCCCGCCTCCTGTCTTTTCGTCAGTGCCACTGTCTCCAAACCACACAACATAGATGGTCTCACTACCATCTTGTAAACCTTCCCTTTAACTCTTGCTTGGTACCCTTCTATCACAAATCAATTCTGACACTCTTCTCCACCCACTCCACCCTGCTGGCACTCTCTTCTTCACCTCCATTTCACACTCCACTTACTTGGAACAGTTGACCCCAAGTATTTAAAGTAATCCACCTTTGCCACCTGTACTCCTTGCATCCTCACCATTCCGCTGTCTTCCCTCTCGTTCACACATATGTATTCCGTCTTGCTCGCACTGACTTTCATTCCTCTTCTTTCCAGTGCATAACTGCACCTCTCCAGGCTCTCCTCAACCTGCTCCTTACTCTCACTACAGATCACAATGTCATCTGCAAGCATCATAGTCCACAGAGACTGCTGCCGGATCTCGTCTGTCAACTGTCTTATCACCATTGCAAACAAGAAAGGGCTCAGAGCCAATCCTTGATGTAATCCTACCTCCACCTTGAACCCATCCGTCACTCGTACTGCACACCTCACCACTGTCACACTGCCCTCATACATATCCTGCACCAAACTTGCATATTTCTCTGCCACTCTCGACTTCCTCATACAATACCACACCTCTTCTCTCGACACCCTGTCATATGCGTTCTCTAAATCCACAAAGACACAATGTAACTCCTTCTGACCTTCTCTATACTTCTCCATCAATACTCTCAAAGCAAGCATGACATACGTCTGTCGTGCTCTTTCGTGGCATGAAACCATACTACTGCTCAGTAATCATCACCTCTCCTGTTAACCTAGCTTATATTACGTTCCATTCTTTCCATTCTTCCTCCTCTTCATAGCTGCCCTCACTTCAGCCTTGCTAATCCACCGCACTTCATGATTCAGTCCCCATATCATCCAAACTTCTTTCATTCATCAACCCGTCAAAGTACTCCTTCCAACTTCTCAACACACTCCTAGTTTGTCAGCAGATTTCCATCCCTATCGTTCATCACCCTAACCAGCTGCACATCCTTCCCAGCTCACTCCCTCTGTCTAGCCAATCGGTACAAGTCCTTTTCTCTTTTCTTTAGTGTCCAACCTTGCATACAACTAACCATATGCCTTTTCCTTTGCCTTTGCCACCCCTCTCTTCGCCTTACACCACATCTCCTTAAACTTCTGTCTACTTTCTTCATCTCGCTGACTATCCCACTTCTTTGACAACCTCTTGCTCTGTATACTACATTTCTGTATTTCCTCATTCCACCAAGTTGCCTTGTCTTCCTTCCTCTGTCCAGATGACACACCAATTACCTTCCTAGCCATCACCTTCACCATTTCTGCAGTACATGCTTAGCCATCTAGCAACTCTTCACTACCCCCCAGTGCCTGTCTTCGCTCCTCCCTGAACGCCACACAACAGTCTTCCTTTTTCAACTTCCACCATTTGATCCTTGGCTATGCCTTCACTTGCTTTCTCTTCTTGATCTCCAAAGTCATCCTACAGACCACCATCTGATGCTGCCTAGCTAGGTTCTCCCCTGTCACCACCTTGCAGTCTCCAATCTCTTTCAGATTGCACCTCTTGCATAAGATATAGTCCACCTGTGTGGACTTTCCTCCACTCTTATACGTCACTCTGTGTTCCTCCCGCTTCTTGAAATATGTATTCACCACAGCCATTTCCATCCTATTCGCAAAATCCACCATCATCTGTCCTTTTACATTCCTCTCCTTGACAACCATACCTACCCATCACTTCCTCATCAACTCTATTCCCTTCACCAACATGCCCATTGATGTCCGCTCTAATCACCACTCTCTCCTCCTTGGGTACACTTTCCACCAGTTCATCCAAGAGGACATCAGTTTATTTTTTCAGCATTCAGTCTTTGTGACGGCACACGTCACTCTTGCAGCAGACTGCATGGTAGCTTCCTAGTATATAGCGATACAAAAACGCTCTCAGTTTTCTAAGAAATGCCTAAAAATTTTCTTACAGGTCCTTAATATGATAAGCTAACAGCCCATGGAAATGTTTGGTACATTTTATATTCCTTGAATTAGCCGTGCCATATTTGATTAATCTGAAAGTGTAACTTAACTGTGAATCATTGCACCTTAGACACAAGTCCTCACACATACTCCACACAGCACCTCAAATCCTATCATTAGAAATTCATGTGTCCCTGTCACAAATGGGACATTAAGAATCATCTGGCTTTTCTCACAAGTGCTCTGTCAGGGAAAGAGGGTAAGCAACGCTCATTTCTCTTAGGGTTTTTCTGTCATTGTGAACAGAAGTCCTAATGAGCTTTTCTCGCTATACAGCTTCAGCACATTCATAACATGCCTCATCTTGAACTATATATAGCCATAGGTTTTCATTTTCACTCTGTATTTCATTAAAGTGTAGAGATATCACATTCTGACTGTAGACCAAGCGTAAGGTTGTTCACTGATACTAGTAGTGGGTACATTACTCGCTGAGTTTGGGAAAATTTTGTTAAATCAATACCTGGAAAAGGTTCTATTTAACAGTAAGTTTAAATGATTTAAAAATGCTTGCAAACACAGCATTTTATTAATGCTGTTCGTTTTAATAGTTAACCATCACCAGTCTTTATCTTAATTTATCATTTAAGGCAGTGAGGATGGTAGTAACAAAAATGATAAATGTAAAGGTGATAGAATAAATGTGAACTGAAGAACGGTGAGATTAAAATTTCATATGGATTGAAAAGGAGGGTGAGGGATGAGTGTTTCATTACATTTATCCCTTTGCTGGAGTAATTTCTGTTACTTCCACACATACATTGTTTAATGTTGAGTATGTATTTCACTCAGACTGTTCGATGTGATAATTTTTATTACTCCTACAAATATACCTGAAATAATTTTTATTTCACCTACCTTTTATTGTTTGATTATTGCTCATACCCCTCATATCCTTATTTCTTGTCTTGTGTGATGTATTTTGCAGTACTCATCAGAAGAAGAAGAGGTGGACCTGCAGACAGCACTCACAGGTTACCAGACCAAACAGAGGAAGGTCCTGGAGCCCGTGGACCACCAGAAGATTCAGTATGAGTCTTACCGCAAGAATTTCTATGTGGAGGTGCCCGAACTTGCCAAGATGACCGTAGAAGGTACATTACTAAGAATTGAGGTGGCTACTATCTGGGTATATTTATTAAAATGCAACTAGATTGATTATTGATTGATTGATTGATTGATAGCTTGTTTTGGTGCCATTTTTGTGAAGCTCTATCCATCAGCTGAGCATCTGGTTTATACAGTAATATCTATGACGCTAGAATCGTGCCTTATATACTACAAAGAAGTGCAGAATATGGTTTGCGCTTGTAAACGGTGAACTTTAAAAGGGAAAGACTAATCGCAACTGTAATTCACAACTTGCGAAACAGCATTTAAAACAAATTGCAAGCTGGTGACTCAAGGAAGCATGTGGTAGTCTGCAGTCCTCCCCAGCTCGGGAGAGGGGGTGGAGCAATGACCGGGATGGCTTGGAAGAGTGGGGTAATTGGCCGGGTGCAGTTGGGGAGAAAGGGGGGGGGGGTCCAAAAAAATAAAAGAAATCACAATTGTAATTTCATACTCGCAAAACTGTACCACGGGATTTGCATTTGTAAGTTCCACTCTTGATTTTTGGCCACTTTGTCTCGCAGTTCTGTGTGCCAGAAATGACAGAAGCGTGACTTACTGGCTGTTCTAACTAGGGATCGAGTGATTATTGGCTTAGATATTTGTCATTTTTCATTTTATCATTATCGGCATATTTTTATCAGCCAAGCCAATATTTTTTTCTTTTAAATCACATATTGAAAATGTTTATTATTTCCTTACATACAGAAAAAAGGTTTTGAAAGAATCACATGAAGAGGAGAGATGTGAAAAGAGGAGAAAGGGGAAACTTGTAAAACGGCAAGCAAGAATGGTCAGGGTGTGTGTTCAAAAGCATAACTACGGCATTATCAGGAGTAAAATCTGTTAGACACTCCAATAAATGCAGCAATCAAATTTCGCTGCATAGGAGCAAGGTTATGAAGATAAACTTCAAAATGATGCTTATATTACCTTTTATATAGCTGTAACTCACCTGAACATTTTTCAAGGCATTGCTGAATTTTGCAAAACTCTTTAAACCTTCTCAGCATTGGCAAAATACATTATTGACAGTTGCTTTTAAAAACTGTCATAAACTTTCATAAAGGGAGAGAGCAAAGGCCAACTCTTTGTTAAACTGGTAGGGCTGTAAATGAATGTTCCAAATTCGTATATAACTGAATCGTGGTGGTGGGGGGGCAAAAAAACACATGGGAGGGTTTTGTCTGTCCCATTCCTCAACTTCCGTGCCGGCTACTCTTGCTGAATCTCCAAACTGGGAGCGCACAGACTCCCATCTGCTGTAGGTAATACACTGACTATTGATAAGTACCTCATGCAACCTCACTTCAGAAAACCCAAACTATCACTTTAAAGAGAAGAGAAAGGGAACATAATGACACTAATGTATAGATTTTTCCATTCAGTTCAGTCAAAGCCTGCTGGGAGCACTTTAACCAATTTATGTGGAATTATTTTAATATTATAATTATTCAGTTTGATCAAAGTTTACTTCCTGGTGTCCATGCTGTTTAATTCATTCCATTTTCATGTTTTGGAAGTTATTTATTTTTAATTAAAAAAGAATTCCACTCAGATTGTTATCTAGTGCCTTGAACATCATGCACTTTATTTTTTCAAATATTTTGTTTTTTGTTTTTTTTACACAAAATTCAATCAAATATATGTTTATTTAAAAGCAGCCTTGTGTTGGGGTTTGTGTTGCTGTAAATTTTGGCACAACATTTTTTACATTTACTGCAACCGAATAGCGGCGTCAAATATCGGTCGTCACAACTTACCAATAATCGGTATCGGACCTGAAAAAAACCCCCATATTGGTCAACCCTTAGTTCTAACACAAGCATCAAGTAGGTGGCAGTGTATGTGATTCATTGTATTGAGAGATGCAGACTTCACAACAAAATCGACTGTAACTCGCTTATTTCTGAACGGATTTTCATGACATTTGATTCTTTATAAATGTGAGAAATTCCATAAAATGACTTTTTGACCGTCTTACTCACTGTCCGTATCAGGTGCGCTTGTGATGTTTAGGTCTGTGATGTAATTCTTGTTTTCAATGCACTTTTTGTTTTTAATATTTATTGTGTATTATTTATTTTTATGTGGCACTGAGGTCCTTGTGAAACGTAATTTCATTCCCTTGTATGTATGCGACATGCATATAAGGTAATGACAAATAAAAGCAGTCTAAGTCTAAATTAAAAATTTTACTGGTTATTTTAAATTCAGTTACTGAGGGCAGATCTAATCAGCTCTATTCCAAAACAATAACCGTCTGAATAGCTACAACTTCCTCTGGGACATGCAGGCTTCAATCTATGAAAAGGCAACATCAAGTGGAAGTTATTTATAATTTCAGCTTTTGTGAGTTTCACCAAAAATGTAGATTTCTATATCTAATATATTGTTATAAAGCCACCTGTTGCTTTTTATTGTAATAATAATTAAGTCAATTCATTAATAAAGTAAATAGGACTATTTTTGTTCCCCAGACTCCAGTTAAGAGAATAACATCCAGTCAGTTCATCCGTAAACCACAAGACAAACAGAAGTCCGCTTCTGCAGGCTGGATGGTTGCCATTACACAAACAATGTCACAAATACTTAAAATCTCAAATATTATGTTCATCTTAATTTATTCAATTTAGACACTGACAAATAAAATACTTAATATAGTAATACAGTACTATAATGTAATAATACAATACAATAGTACAATATAATACAATACAATACAATGCTTTAATGTAATATCATCATCTAAGATGGTACCGCAGACAGCAGCCTCAGTCCTGCGCTCTCTGGTAGTTTTTCTGTTTTTGTTTATTCATTTAGTTTCCAGCTCTCAGTCTGTGATCAAATTCAACATGGAAGAACTTTTAAACCCCCCACTATCCACGAGTCAATTCTTTTTGCCATTTCCCATTGACCCAGAAAGTTTTACCGAGCTTTTAGTTGGAGGAGCAGCAGCTGTGTATGTGTTTCGCCGGAGTTGACGACTGGGGAAGCAAGCTGGAATGCTAAACTACGATAGCAGGGATTTCGAACCAGGCTCCCGTAAATCCACCTGGCGAATATCTACTCTCTGGTCAACAAGGTGGACGAACTGTTGCTCCTCAATGGAATAAACTCAGACTTTTCCAGATCTGCTGCCCTGTGCCTCACTGAAACCCGGCTTGGTGAGCATATACCAGACAGCACACTCCATCTGCCGCACTTCCAACTCCTCCGAGCTGACCGTGAAATGGAGTTAATGGGGGGAAATGGGGAGGCGGAATCTGTTCCTATATAAACAAAGTTAAAGAAGGTTGAACCGGTTCATCTGCATACAACGTTTTTTGACAGATATGTTTCATCACTCAACTAAGTGACATCTTCGTTGAGTGATGTCCAATCGACCCACCCGGCGGTATAACTGGGTGGGTCAATTGGACTTGTTAGCCTTGGTTGGCAGCCAATCTAGGAGAAGGACAACTCTGATTTCAAATCCGGGTAGATGAAGCTCGTTAGCCTTGTCAGGCAGTTCATTTAGGAGAAGGAAAACTCTGATTTAAACCTCCGCTGCCTTGCGGGTATACTCATATACGGGAAAGGCTTCAGGAAGAAACCCTGAGAAAAAATCTGCATCCCTCTCAATTGCCAGTCGTCTTGCTTGGTCTTGCCACTGGTAGTAGGTGGTCTCAGACAAGAGAGTGGGGCTGAAGATGCGCAACTCTTTCTCACTTTAATCATTGTGCAAGTCATCAGTCATCCATCACAGGATGACTAGATGGTCCTCGTCATCGCGACGGACGAATAACACAAAATTACATCTTCAGTCTAAACTGAAGATGTCACTTAGTTGGTTCAACCTTCTTTGATTTTCTTACCTGGATTATTTAGCATGCATCAAGACCTATAGAAACAAAGGTTGGTGTACAGATTGTCAGTGTTGAAGAAGTCATCCAGCCCTCATTTAGAGACCATTTTCATTAACTGTAAACCTTTTTATTCACCACGAGAGTTTTCCTGCTTTATTCTGGTTGGTGTTTACATCCCACCTCAGGCCCATGTTAGTGAGGCATTACATAATCTGCCCGACCAGATAATAAACATGGAGCATAAACACCCAGACTCTTTGCTCATTGTTTTTGAGCAAGGATATAACAAAGCAAACCTCAGCTGTGAAGTGCCAAAATACTGATGGCAAATAAAGTGTCCCACCAGGGACAAAAACACACTGCATCATTGCTACACCATATTAAAGGCGCTTATTACTCTGTCCCCCGTGTTTGGTTCATCTTCTCCCGATTTACAGGCAGAAACTGTGATCTTCTAAGCCTGTGGTCAAGACTGTGAAGAAATGGACCAACGAGGCAAAGCTAGAATTACAGGCCTGCTTTTAATGCACTGATTGGCTCATATTTGAGCTGCTACTACAGACCTGGATGAACTTAGCCTTATGGACAGATTCAGCTGAGTATCATTCACATAACAATGGAAATTTATTCCATGACTCTGTAGAATTTAGCCAAGAGGTGAATTATCAAGAGAGAAAAGCAGAGGGCCAAGAACTGAGCCCTGAGGTACGCCATGTTTATTGTCAGAGAATTTTGATTTAATATTATAGCAGACACAATGTGTTCTTCAGATAAGTAGGACTTAATTTGGGAGAGCTAAGCCAGAGACACTAAAATTAAAAGTTATTCTGTCTAATAGTATACAGTGATCACTGATGTCAAAGGCTGCTTTGAGGTCCAATAGTAGAAGCACAGAGGTGGAATCAGAGTCCATAGCTAGTAGAAGGTCGTCACCACTCTGGTCAGAGCAGTTTCAATGGAGTGACAGGGCTTGAAAGGCAATTTAAAAGGTTAATTTTGATCATTTTCTTTTATATGGGTCAAAGTTGTTGATACACAACTTTCTCTAATACTCTGTAGAGACTGGTCTATAGTTATTAAGAGACCCTGGATCGAAGTGCAGTTTCCTAAGTAGAGGTTTAACCACAGCTCTCTTAAAACTGCTAGGAACAGTGCCCGTAGTAAGTGATAAATTAACAATGTCTAGCATCGCAAGTCCCAGGAAAGCTTTGCTGGTAGGGGCAAGGGTCAAGTAGGCAAGTAGTTGGTTTAAAAGCTGGCATGAGCTTAGTTAGTGTATCAAGAGAGCTCTCAAAAGCTGTAATAACAGGGACTATCAGTGTCTCATTGTATAGATATTAATTTGGTAAGACAAGATCTGCGGGAGTAGCTGGAGTTGAAAAACGAATTTTATCTCATCAACCTTATTGCAGAAAAAGTCTAGAAACTCATGAGCCATGAATGGTGTGCGGCTAATAGACGGCTGCTTTCTAGTAAATTTAGTTACAGTGTCAAAGAGATATCTGGGATGATGTTTATTAATGTTTGTTAAGCGAGAGCGTTATGCTGCTTTTGCAGCAGATAAAGCATGCTTGTATTTCAATAAAGACTTGTGCAAAGATTGGTTAAAAAAAAGTCTTCCAATTTTGATTTTCGCCATTTACGTTCTAGTCTCCTGCAGGCTCACTTAATAGCACGTGTCTCATCGTTAAACCAGGGTGTAGGCCTCTTTAGCCACCTAGCTCTGGTAGTGAGAGGTGCAACTGAACCGAAGAGACTAGAGGGTCACATTTAAGTCACTTGTGAGGTTTTCAACAGTGTGTCTCTACAGTCTTTTCTGTCTTTGCTGCATCCAGATTTGAAGACTGGATTTGAATCCAGATTTGAAGAATGCAGCAAAGACTGTGCAAACTAACGCACAGTAAGCCCCATTAGTCACACAAGTAAAATCATGCTATCCATCTTGTTGGACAGGATGATAAACAAGATGGAATCAGAAATATCAGATGAGCAAGCAGGTTACAGACAAGAGTGTGTGCAGAAATGCTGGTAACACTGCAAACACTAGTTGAAAAGGTATCCAACGCAGATAATAAGGCAATGCTGATTTTCATTGGTTATTCAAAGGCATTTGATTCAGTAAGCCACGCACAGCTCTTTAACATAATGCTGGAAATGGGTTTCCCTAGACACCTCGTTGCGCTACTTCAAGGTCTATATATTGGCCAGACAGCAGTGGTGAGATGGAATGGTGAGAACACAGAAGCTTTTCCAATAGAGAAGGGTGTACGTCAAGGTTGCATTGTATCACCATGCTTATTCACACTATACACAGAAGAAGTGATGCGTGAGGCAGATATAGATGAATATGGAGTGAGCATAGGTGGTTATAAGATAAGCAAATTTAGATTTGCATATGACATGGTGCTAGCAGCTGATGGACAGCAAGATCCAAACGAAATGTTGAGTCGAGTAAATGAGGCAGGGAAAAAGAGATTGCTCAGTTTGAATGTGAAAAAGACAAAGTGCATGAAAGTGGGTGAATCAGATATTGCAATCTCAGTAGATGGACAATGTAGAACACCTAGAGAGCTTCAAATACTTGGGTTCAGTTAAGAAAAATGACGGTGATTGTACAGATGACATAAAAATCAGAATTACCCTAGCAAAGAAAAGAATGACGGAGATGTTACAAATATGGAAAGATAGGGAAATAAGAAAAGAAGTGGAAGTCAGTCTACTTAAAGCCCTCATTTGGCCAGTGTTGTCATATGGAGCTGAAAGTTGGACATTGAAGAAAGCGATGGTAAACAGGATTGAGGCTGCAGAGATGTGGCTTTATCATAGGATGCTTCGAATAAGTTGGACAGAGAAACAAATGAATGCGAGCGTCCTTAATGAATTAGGAACAAAAAGAGGACTAATGGCACATATAATGAAAAGAAAGTTCTCATTCTTTGGGCATACCTGTCATCCAGGTGGAAGTAAATTAACAAAGACAGCAATTTTGGGAACTACACCAGCAAAGCGCAAGAGAGGCCGACCAAAAAGGCAGTGTCATGATGACATCAAAGAATAGCTTAGTCTGAAAATATCAGAGGCAACAAGATCAGCTCAGGACAGAAAGAAATGGAGGAGACTTGTTTGGCAAGCATGTCATCCTGATGGTGCTGGCAACCCTCACTAACGAGGAGGCCTTGAAGACGAAGTCTCTACAGTGAAAGGAGCCAAGGCTTCAGACAGCTGCTGGCCAAATGCAGATACAGTGCACGGATCAGTGTGGCGAGTGGCAATTACATCTAATATAATTAGGACTGTTGATCGATTTAAAAAAAAGAATTAATTGCACAATTTGCTGTGATTAATTGCATTTTTCTCAAGACTTAATCTTGTAATGATGGATATTTAAATTTTAAATCATGGGAGGACTTCCGGGTCATAGCAGAGTGAGGATGTCATTCCAAAGCTCTCCTCGTCTTCTATATAATTTAATTCCTTCAAAACACGCTTTTTTCTTCTTCTTTTTTTTACTTAAACCTGCGCTGTTTTATAACTAACAGTGTTATTATCGTCACAATCATTGTTTGACCTGTAATGTCTACCAAAAGCGGCAGGCTTAAAAACGCCAACAAGCACGAGCAGACCTCACCACCTAAACCATGTGCAAGTGGGCTAATGACGGACTTGACTAGCTTAGATACTGAAGGAATTGAGAGAGGGTATCAAAGCAGACGTGGTGGTAGTGAAGGAGGAAATATTAGCAGAGTTACGTTCTTCTGTATCAGTCTTCCAAACTGCTGTCTCTGCACATGTTGAAAAAATTGCAGACATTGAAAACTGATAGACATGCACAGGAGAGTCACAGAGCTTGAAATGTAACCTACAGCTCTGAAGGCAGCGAACGCCAAACTATAGACCAAGCTAGATATTCTAGAAAACTTCTCGAGGAGGAACAACATTGGGGTGACTGGACTAGAGGAGAAAATCTCAGGAAACCACCTCTCTGCCTTCATGGACAAGTCCCTGACCGAAGTTTTCAGGGAGGACGGCTTTACTCAACCACCTGTGGTGGACTGCGCTCACTGGACCCTGAGACCGCCGCTGTTGACAGGTCGTCTGCGGGCTATGGTGGTTCGTATGCATTATTACCAGGCTAAGGAGTAGATCCTGTGGATGTCATGGGAGAGAAGACAGCTGACTTATCGAGGAAAAAAGATCAGTTTCTACCCCGATCTCAGTGCCGATTTATTACACAAAAGAGCTGCATTCCTCCCGGTGAAGAAACAACTTCGGGAGGTAGGAGTGAAATGCTCCCTTCTACACCCAGCAAAACTGCAGCTTGTTTTCAGTGGGACAAAGCACGTATTTGAAACTCAGACAGAGGTGAAAAAGCATAGTAGAATATCCAATATTCTCTGAGGGGATGAGGGCTGGGAACAAAGCCTGCTGTGAAAAAGTGGAGGCGAAGGTTACACCCTGTAAGGGTAGGAGAAAAAGACAGCTCTCCATGCACCAACAACAAGCAGAAGGGAGAGCGCAAAACTGAATCCCCCGATATGCCTGTGAAACAGCCACCACACGAAGTCAACAAAACAGCTGCATTAATTGAGTTAATTGTTTTTAACGTGTAAAATATTTCAAATTAATCGCAAGATTAACGCATTAATTTTTCCAGCACCAAATATAATACAATGATACAATACAATAGATCCGCCCTCAGTAACTGAATGTAAAATAGCCAGTAAAATGTTCAATTTCTCACGTTTATAACAGACCACATTTCATGAAAATCGGTTCAAAATTAAGCAAGTTACAGTCGATTTTGTAGTGAAGTCAGCATTTCTCAATACAATGAGTCACGTATGCTACCACCTACTGGATGCTTGTGTTAGAAAAGCGACAGTGAGTCACGCTTCTGTCATTTTTTGCACACAGACTTGAGAGAGAAAGCGGCTAAAAATCACATGTTAGGATTATGCTCCTGAGCACTCAGACCGGAATTTACAAATGCAAAGCCTGTGCTACAGTTTTGCAAGTATGAAATTAAGATTGTGATTTGTTTTAAATGCAGTTTCACAAGTTGTGAATTACAATTGTGATTAGTGATTCACTTTTAAAGTTCACCATTTGTTTACAAGCGCAAATCATACGCTGCGCTTCTTTGTATATAAGGCATGATTCCAGCTTCATAAATATCTAACATCTACTACTACAGTGCTATGATGTCCCTGCTAGCAGCCACGTAGGTCAGAATGACCAAAGAGATGAAACTATAGTGACAAGATGGCTGTCTGTTTGAGAACACAGTGAAATCACCCTAAGCATTAGTGGCCCCAGCAAGAATTAAATCTCTGACTCAGACAGTATAAGTGGCTTGTTCTACCCATTAAGCTAAACAGGACCACATATTTTAAGTTGTGTTAAGAATTTTAGCCATTTCTAAACCTCCATTGACTGTATAATCCCTGTCCGTTTGTTTTGAAACCATCCAGAGGTGAATGTGTACAGATTGGAATTGGAAGGAATTACTGTCAAAGGGAAAGGTTGTCCCAAACCAATCAAGACATGGGTGCAGTGTGGCACATCTATGAAGATCCTCAATGCCCTGAAAAAGTGAGTACCAGATATTGTTTATGGTTAATCGTTGAAGACCCTGTGGTGGACGGGGCAACGCTTATTGGGTTGTAGTAGTTGGACATAAATGGGGAATGATAGATAGAAATTCACTTAGCAGGATGCCAAGGGACCTGACTTCCACTTGCTCCTGCTGGGATTCATGTTGCCTGTGTTACCTCTGCTATAGAAACAGTCTGGTTTGATGTTAAATCTAGAAGTGAAAATTTAGGATTTGGATAAACCTGGTCAACCTCTAGTCACACAAAAGGTGTCTTTTTGGATGGACAATCTGGCTGAAGAGGGTGGTGCTTTCAGATTGACATATTAAAATATTAAGGTAATAATAATTTTATTTATATAGCACTTTCCTAAAACAATGTTACAGAGCGCTTCACACACACACAAAAAACAAAAAAACAGATCAAACCAGACAAGGCAAGAATAAGAGTAAGATCAAATAAGAGTAAAAATAAAAACCGTAAAAATAAAAACAAATATCAAAACATTTATAAAAGCTTTCATAAAAAGAAAAGTTTTGGGACAAGATTTCAAAGAAGCTAGAGACTTAGTTTGACTTAGCTCTGCAGGAAGAGAGTTCCATAGTGTGGGGGCTCTAACAGCAAAAGTCCGATCACCCTTTGTAACCAACCGAGACCTGGGAATAACTAGCAGGGCTCCATCTGCAGACCTTAATGGTTGGGGGACATACCAAGTCAATACATCACAAATGTATAAAGGAGCAAGACCATTTAAAGTCGTAAAAGTGAGCAGTAAAAATTTAAAATCAATTTGAAATATAACAGGGAGCCAGAGTAGAGAGACAAGCACAGGAGTGATATGGTCATGCCTCCTTGTCCCGGTAATGAGCCGAGCAGCGGCATTTTGTACCAACTGCAGATGGTGGAGGGAGCCCTGGCTGATACAAGAATAAAGTATATTACAGTAGTCGAGCCAAGAAAAGATAAAGCGTGTACAACTTTTTGCAAATCAAAAATTGATAAAAATGACCTAATTTTGGAGATTAGCTTGAGTTGGAAAAAGCATGACTGAACAACATGTTTAATTTGATTGTCAAAACTGAGGTTAGCATCAAATATTACCCCAAGATTCCTAGCAGCCTGCTTAAGACTATCTGACCGACCACCAAGATTAGTGGCAGACGGACTGATGGACTTTTCAGGACCGAACAAAATGACCTCAGACTTATCATCAATAAATTTAAGAAAAATTTTGGACATCCAGGATTTAATGTCAGTGAGGCAAGTTGTGAGATTTAATAGGTGCTAGGATCTGTGGGTTTTAGTGAGATGTATAACTGAGTACTGTCTACAACTGATGCACACAGTGGCTGACTGCCCCTCTTCTGCCATTGTTTTGGTCAGATATTCTAAATTTATCCAAATTTATCTAGTTGTTGATGTGGGATATTTCTGGGATGCTTTTAAATCTGCTACAGAAAAGAGCCACTTTAACATTGAAATAAAAACCATATTTTTTTAGGTTGCCCTGTCTCAATGCAACACAGCAGCTATGAATGTTGAGTTTCTTCAGTAGTGAGACAAACCATTTATCTCAAAATAAGCATAATTTGAATCCATTTCCCCTTTTCTAACGCTAACATCAGTTTATCAATCAGTCAAACTATATAGCACATTTCATGTATTAGAATGCAATTCAATGCACTTTACATTAACCAAAAGTGCAATGAAAAGCAGAGAACAGACAGACAGAATTAAAGCATCTGGTCAAGCAGGTGATATCAGTAGGTAGATGTCTCGCTGATCTGGGTTTAATGATCCTATCACCTCTGGGACACAAATCCACTTCTTTCTTTTTTTGGTGGGAATCAAAACCCCAGTTGTGGGACTCCTAACCCAGTACTGTTTAAGCGGGACCGGAACCTCTTAACATCAGCCATGATGGGCATCAAACCCATTCAGTAACTTCTTACAATGACAATATATATGATCAGTCACCCAGTTTGAGTCGAGTGTAAATCATGAGAAACTATCCAAGGGTTTTAGGGTTTTTAAAAGACCACCTTACTATATTGTAAGATGAAAGGAAAAAAATAAAACGGGCATCGTTATTGTAATTGGCAGAAATGTTAATAATAATAATCATTACATTTATGTTGACTTTAAAATACTCTGCACTTGCATCTAGTGAGTAGCACATAGTGTTGGTCTGCAGCTAATCTTTCACCACCCCCAAACCTACTCAGGCACAGTTATGAGAAGCCCACCCCGATCCAGACCCAGGCCATCCCAGCAATTATGTCAGGTCGCGACCTCATTGGCATTGCTAAGACAGGCAGTGGGAAGACCATAGCCTTCCTGCTACCCATGTTTCGACACATCATGGATCAGAGGCCCCTGGAAGAGGCAGAGGGACCCATTGGTAAGGACCTATGCTGTTTCTATAAATTTTACTGAATTCAGAACTACTTTGTACCTCTTAAATTTCCCCATCCCTTGAGAAAAGGATGGAAGAAATCAGATGCGCAGACAGGGAGAATATGAAAAAAAAAAAAAAACAGGATTGGGTAAGGTTTGGGACTGAGGATTAACAGAGGGAGATTTTGGTTGGGATAGGATTTGGGGTTTGCTAAGGTGGTGTGTTTTCAAAGAACATGTCAGGGCCTAAATGTAGGTTGCAGTGATGTTAAATGGGCCTTTGGTATTTTCTGGATGATAATCCACTTTTTTAAACTTTTTTTAGCTACAATATTAAGTAGGTGGACAGAATTTGCTGCCCAACAACTTAAATTGGTAACTTGAAGATTGAGTGAATTTTCCTGACTTGCAGACCCCGAAGTGTTTAAACCCAATCTATTGTAATGTTGTAAGCCCAGTTCCAGTTGAAATATTGTATTTGCAAGAGTTTATCTCCTCAGAATTTTACAAAAAAAGTTTGATTGCTCCTTGAATTTCAGTGAAGTTTTAAAGATCCCATTTTTATCAATTCCCTCTTCTCCAACAGCTGTGATCATGACTCCCACCAGAGAGCTTGCGCTACAAATCACCAAGGAGTGTAAAAAGTTCTCCAAGCCTCTGGGTCTCCGGGTGGTTTGTGTGTATGGAGGCACTGGTATTAGTGAACAGGTAAAACCACTGGTCTATCAGAAGTCTGTACTTGATGAGAGGGAAAATGTATGTGACGAGAAGAGAAAACATTGTAGTTTCTTTGAACGTTTATTAAGAGTATTGGGTTTTCTCCTTTTTGTCCAGATCGCTGAGCTTAAGAGAGGAGCTGAAATCATTGTGTGCACACCGGGAAGGATGATTGACATGTTAGGTGCCAACAGTGGTGAGTTCCACACACCTTACCCCTTTGTTAGTCTGTTTTGCCATTGCACACAAGCCCTTAGTTTTTCTCTTTAGCGTGTTGATTAATGCTTTGCATGGAATAATTATGATGTGACATAGTGCATACTGAACCCAGTCGTTGCCACTTACTAAACTGTTGACATTGTTTAATCACCTGGGGGATCAGTCATTTCTACAAGACAGTGGTGTGTTCTTTGAAGAAGAGGGCAAATACAGGTAGGTGGAATCGGTGCTGCCTGTGTGGTTCCTGAATCCCCAAGCCAGAATGGGTCAGAAATGTTCTATGACCCGTGTTGTGACATGAAAGTAGGTTGCTCAGTTTGTGTAATTTTGTCCTAATAAGAGAGGATGAATAGTGTCCTGAGGTGTTACCATTTCATAGTGGCAGCATATGCACACAAAAATCATGCTAAAGTCATGCTCCTGAGCAAATTTTTAAAAAAGGGGGACACATGAGCTCTTGAGATTCAATGTAAGGTTAGGCAATTCTTACTTATCTTAACAGGTCATGCGCCTTCATATATTCCTGTGGCCCTAATTATCTCTGAAGAGCACAGGTGCTCCTTGGGTTGAATGTCACTGTAGAGCCTTGCAAAATGTTGAACATTTGCATATTTGAAATGTGTGCATTTTGAATGTTCTTAGAAAATAATAGACATTATTCCTGATAACTTTGATCATTTGGAGAAAATCTAGATTATTTAATACCTGTCAGTTAGAATTAGGAAAAAATGAGTTTTGTTGCTTCCACACATGCGAGGTAATCTCTAATATGTTTCCCTTGTAGGTGAAAAGGCGCTTGGTCAGATAATGGTTGATGTGGCTCCATCTCTTGTATTGTATCTTGAGGCTGTTTTCTGACTTTTACAGGTCCCTCATTGTTCCTGAGATGGTACGCAAGCCCAGAGAGAACAACAAATGTTACAAAGAAAGAATTTAGGATAAATCAAAACAACTTGGCCACTTTTATCAGTCTCGAAAGGAATATGCTACATTTAGGATGCTTTGATTATGTGCTCAAGTAAGCTAATTTTGGAAAGGGTGTTAGACCAGCTGATGTTTTCTGAAATGGAAAGGATGGATGTGCACACTGACCCCTGGCTGCCTGAGGTGAACTGTTTTCCCTGTGCTCCTCTCCTGGACTGTATAGGCCGTGTCACCAACCTGCGGCGAGTTACATATGTGGTGGTGGATGAAGCAGACAGAATGTTCGACATGGGCTTTGAGCCACAGGTGAGAGTCAGCTTTGACTTGTCATATGATAAAATGAAATTGATATAACCCAGCTTCATCATTAAGTAGATAAATTAAGTGAAAGGAGTTTTCTGTCAAAGGCATATGTTGGATTTACAATAATCAGAATTGGTATTGATTGTCATGCAAGTTTTCACTTGCCAGAAATCTGACATGATGCATTGCTCACTGTGGCACTTGGACGAAACACAAACTTATATTAAGAACAAAGTGAAATTATGAATACACGTTTGTTGGGCGGGCATTATACATACCATATACAATACCAGTCAACAGTTTGGACTGGCCTATACATAGTAGGGTTTTTCTTTATTTCACTTAAGTACTAAATGAAACAAATTGTTGGGGTGGGGGGCATTTCAGACTGTTTATTTTTTACATTTAAAATTGTTTTCAAATGAAATTCAGAAATAGGCAGTGACTTAGATATTTTGAAAACATACATTCAGTCAGGTTTGTCCAGACTTAAAAAGGTAATAGGAAAGATTGACAATGGCAAAGAAATATGAAATAGTGGCTCTCTGATACAGTATCTAGACTATGCAGTATTATTGAGGATAGTTCATTAAGTAATGAAATGAACAAGACAGATGGTATTTACTTGCACTAATTGTTTGCACACTCAGAGATGCTATTTCAATAGACATAATGCCATCTTTATATACATATTTATTTTACATTTCAGATTACTTGTTGCTTTTTTTCTTTCACTGATACTACTGAGGCAAAGTACTGCTACGAGTAGGGTTCTTGAGCATAGACACAGACAAATCCTGGTAGTTGAGGGCTCAACAGCAGGTTTATTAAAATAACGCAAAGATAAAAACACCTCCCCCGTGTTACCTCCGGCTTGATCGGGCATCCCTACAGACACAATTGGCTGTCTGCGGGTGGGGAGCCAGGTGTGGGTATCTGTCCTGGTTGCTGCACTGGCGCCTCCTCTGGTCAGTCAGGGCTCCTGTTCGGGGAGAGGGGGACTTGGGGGGAATGGCGTGATCCTCTTGGGGCAGTGGTTCACACCCAACTCCACAATTACCATTACTGTATCAAGACAAACTTCATTGAAATGTTAAAAACTTTAATGGCAGATAAACCAGATTTGGATTATTCTGGTACTGTTTCCTCCACCAGGTGATGCGTATTGTGGATAATGTGCGTCCTGACCGTCAGACGGTCATGTTCTCAGCGACCTTTCCCAGAGCAATGGAAGCACTGGCCCGCAGGATTTTGTCCAAGCCCATTGAGGTCCAAGTGGGCGGTCGCAGCGTGGTCTGCTCCGATGTGGAACAACATGTGGTAAATAAAAAAAATAACTTCATATGTCAGACTGAGGGGGTTATTTGAAAGGGTTTAGACTAGGGCTGTGCAATATGACGATATAAATCATGTAACGATAAAAAACGTTTTATCGTTTCATATTAAGCTCTATCGTTTATTTCGTTGTGTTGCAAATCGCACTCTTTACGGCAATATTTTTTGTCATTTGGACGACCCTTTCTGCACTTTGGAAAGCATGGCCATAGGCAGGAAATTTGCATGAAGGCAATACAAACAAACATGGAGGACAGTGAACGTAACGCAGAACGGGGTAATTCCGAGCAGAAGGACTCCGACAAGCCGGGACAAAATAAGGAGCTTGTACCTAAAAGAGGGGCTAGTTCTATCGTATGGACGTGGTTTGGGTATGAAAAGTCTGACACGGACCAGAAAATCATACTTTGCAAAATATGCTGCATGGCGGTCCCCACAAAACACATTCAAAATGTAATAAGAAATACGCCTTTCCATGTGGTCATTTTATATAAACTATTTATTCATTGAATTTACAGAAAATGTACTACATCGTAATTTGTATCGTTATCGTGATATCCATCCATCCATTATCCGAACTGCTTATCCTGCTCTCAGGGTCGTGGGGATGCTGGAGCCTATCCTAGCAGTCATTGGGCGGCAGGCGGGGAAACACCCTGGACAGGCCGCCAGGCCATCACAGGGCCGCTATGGTGATATGAATGACCTATATCGTGATATGAGATTTTGGTCACATCACACAGCCTTAGTTTAAACTGTATATATAGAGAACCGACCAGTTAGGGTGTAACGGTACACAAAAACCATGGTTCGGGGAGGGAGACAAAGCGAGAACAGAAAGAAACTGAAATGATTTAAGAGGCATTGGATTATTTACATGATGTTGTCATATATCTATTATTAACATGATATCAGTATTTCAGTTTTTAAATATCATGGTTATCATCAATACTAGTATATCGCAACACCCCTATTTCGCACCAAAATCTATCCCAGCAAAGACACAAGATTTCTGTTTTCATGGCACCCCTGACCCCCTGTTCTCCTTCTTTGTGCCTATTGATATTTCTGTCTCACTCTCCCTCTCTCTCCTTCTCATTTTTTTCCTCTCTCCTTAGCTGGTGATTGAGGAGGACAAGAAGTTCTTAAAGCTGCTGGAAATTTTGGGTCACTACCAGGAGAAGGGCTCTGTCATTATCTTCGTGGACAAACAGGAACATGCTGATGGACTGCTCAAAGACTTGATGAAGGCTTCCTATCCCTGCATGTCCCTGCATGGAGGTAATGGGTTTGATTTTGATCAGTGGTGTGCCACTACCACCTCTTCACTGCTCTCTACCTGAACTGATTTTGGTGACATTTATCTGTCATCATCTTTACAGATAAAAAGAAAGGGGTGGGGGACTAGGTCTGAAATAGAGACCTGCTACCTTAAAGTAATGGCAAAGGGTTTGAGTTGGGTGAGAATTTCTGCTGTAGTGAGGTGCTATTGTTCTTGTGTGTGTGCGTGTAAGTGTTTGTGTTTGTATTAATGGCCTGTGACACTTAGCATTAACATTCACTAGTCGTGTTACGTAAACAACATGTCTGCTGCGTAAATCGTCTAAACAAAGGCAATGCCTCTGTTTGTGTCCAAACTGGTTCTGTTTAAGTATTGCATTCAAAAGTGTTAGGCTGAGGGCAAAACATACAGAATAAATAGTTGTTACTTGAACGAGAAGAAAAGATACTGGAAACTATAGGCTACTGTAAAGGTTTATAGACATATATTTGCAAAGGCAACAGTCATAATGAAAAAAATCGCCCAGATTCATTAGGATGAAGTATTTAGTTTAATCCACCTATTTATTATGCAGGAACAATCCAGTTCTCTTTTTCCTCTGTTGTATTAGATATCTTCTTATGGCAATGATTGTAGACTAGGGGTGGGATTCTGATGTGCAGTATATAGGGCATCTCACACTCTTATATAAACTATATGCATGTGGTGTAACACGCATGTAAATCCTCTTTTCTTTCAAGGTATCGACCAATATGACAGAGACAGCATCATCAATGACTTTAAGAATGGAGCATGCCGGCTGATGGTCGCCACCTCGGTAGCTGCCAGGGGGCTGGATGTCAAGCAGCTGATCCTGGTGATCAACTACAGCTGTCCCAACCACTATGAGGACTATGTCCACCGAGCTGGACGCACAGGCAGGGCTGGTAACAAGGTCAGACAACTTAAATTCAATTCAGTACAAAACGTTTCACTTCTTTTTGAAAACCTGAAGAAAAAAACTAACATTCTGTCTTTCTCTCCTGTTTTTGTCTTCCTCTTAGGGTTATGCCTACACCTTCATCACAGAGGAGCAGGTTCGCTATGCTGGGGACATCATCAAAGCTCTGGAGTTATCCGGCTCTCCTGTCCCAGCTGAACTGGAGCAGCTCTGGGGTTCCTTCAAAGACCAGCAGAAAGCGGTAAGAGGAGGGAGGCAAGGATTTCTATTTGTAATCACATTATGTGGCAGATTATGCCTTTAGGATTATCTCATTACACTGTGCGATGTTACAACATTAGATTTTCAGATTGATTAGGTACAATGACCAAATTGGCAGAAATTATAATGACACAATCTGCCTTTACCTTGATGCTATGTCAGTAGACACAGCAGCATCAAAGGGCATGTGTTGCTCATATGAATGGCTGTTGTTGTGATCCTGGTGGTATTTTGTGAGAAAACATTAAAAAAGAAATCAAATGGAAAGTGTCCCACTTGGCCATGTTTCTCTTCATTGAAACGATACGCATTTATGTTTACAATCAAATACCTTGGCGCATGTAACATCTTTTTTGGCAACCGTCTAACATTGGGATTGTCTCGTAAACTCTGCCACACAACACACAAACGAAAGCCAAAAACGCTGCTAGATTTCTGTGGCAGTCTAAGACGGCATTCCATTGGCAGTATTAGACTGCGTCACACTGGAAGACTGAAGAAAATGTGTAGGACCAAGGATTTTTCCCACAGTACAAAGCATCTTTTGGTGTTTTTAAATGGTGACATTTGACAGGCTGAAATCTCAAAGGCCCTGAAAACCTGTTCCCTTAATCAGCTACCTACTATAATCCAGAGGGTCCTATGTAAACATACTACTGACTGCAAATGGGAGAAAAATTTAACCATTTCTGTGAAATGTGCTTTCTCTGTTCTCCTCTCACTGGTTTGAGATGGGCGGAACTTGACAGTTTGCGGCATTTGACACTGTAGATCACAGAAAACTGTTAGGCAGGCTGGAACATTGAGTAGGACTTTCCAGAGCAGTACTTAATTGGTTCAGGTCTTATTTAGAAGATCAGAGTTACTTTGTCACCGTTTGCAGTTATGAATCTGATAGAGCGGTAATGACATGCGGAATCCCCCAGGGATCAGTTCTCAGACCTCTCATATTTAATCTGTACATGCTGCCTTTAGGCCAAATTCTTCAGAGCAACAACATGGATTACCATAGTTATGAAGATGATAATCAGATATATCTGGCTCTCACACCTGATGATCTCAGTCCAATAGAATCACAGTGTCACTGTTTTGAGCAGATAAATAATTGGATGAGCCAAAACATTCTTCAATTAAATAAGGAAAAAACAGATTATTGTGTTTGGCAACAAAAAGAGAACCATTATAAATGAACAACTCAAGTCTTGAGCTCTAAAAACCAAAGACCAAGTCCGAAATCTTGGCATTTTAATAGACTCAGATCTCATGTTCACCAGCCATATCAAAGCAATCACTAAAACAGCCTTCTATCGCCTTAAAAATATAGCCAGAATCAAGGGTTTGGTATCCCAAAATGACCAAGAGAAGCTCATCCCTACTTTTATTTCCAGCAGAATTGATTACTTTAACAGTCTCTTCTCATCCGTGCTTTTAATGCCAGTAGAACTGATTACTGTAACGGTCTCTTAACTAGTCTCCCCAAAAAGACCATTAAACAGCTGCAGTTTATTCAGAATGCTGCTGCTAGAGTTTTAACCAGCACCAAGAGAACAGAGCACATTACTCCATTCCTGAAATCTTGTGGCTTCCACACTGGCTTCCAGTTAGTTACAGAATACATTTTAAAGTGCTGCTACTTATCTACAAATCACTGAATGGTGTAGGCCCAGAATACATTACTGACATGCTTGAAGAGTATAAACCGGGTAGGGCTCTAAGATCCATGGACTCAGGTCAGTTAGTTCAGCCCAGAGTCCAAACCACACATGGTGAAGTAGCATTTAGCTGTTATGCTGCATGCACCTGGAACAAACTACCAGAAGACCTTAGATGTGCCCGAAATATTAAAATCTAGGTTAAAAACATTTAAATTTTCTTGTGCCTATGATTGAGCATTAAAACTTGCACCTTATTCCTACTCCACTTTAATTCTGGAAGTAGAAATCTTGTCACTCCCGGCAAAGAAGTGATGATGTTTTTATTCTTTTTTTTTTTTTTTTTTTACACTTTGTATTTTCTTTTTATCGTACCTGTCTTTTAATTATATTACTCTTTTAATTACTATTTCAAAGTACATTTTATGTACTTTGTACTCTTAATTATATTTTATGTATGATTGTTCCTATTTATTTTTATTTACTCTCTTTTAATTATATTTTATATGGTTCCTTTTCTGTTTTTATTTGTGTAAAGCACACTGAATTGCTCTGTGTATGAAATGTGCTATATAAATAAACTTGCTTGCTTGTCTTTACCATGCTCCAGCAAGACAGTTTGTTTCCCATACTATTATCCTCTTATATGCAAAGGAATTAGAACGTGGAAGCAGAACTTCTGGTTGATCCTCAACAAAATCAATATCTGCTGGTTCAGACGTGTTTGGCTGCACCGTACCAATCCTATCTGATGCTGCCATTGCTAGCAGAACACTAACAAGCTGTCACTGACTGCCCTGTCATTTAGTAGTTTGTTTACATTGCCAATGAGTCATCACTGTTGATCATTATGTGATTGAATCATGCCAACATAGTCAGATCAGACTGCCTGTTTGGCAGGGAGTTGTTTTGTTTTTTGTTTCTGTTTTTTTGTTTTTTTAGCGCATTTAGCTATAGTTAAGGGTGTTTTTATTTATTGAAGCCATGGTTGACACTTTTAGGTCGTACTCTTGTAATATCCTGTAAATATTCTTGAGATATGAACCATGTTGACAGTGGACATAAGAGTAAAAATATCTATGTGTGGTTAGTAGACTGATTTAATCTTGAAATACAAGAAATCAATGCAGATGTATATTTGAATAGATTTTTATTCTAAATACTTGAAATACTTCCCAGTGAATGTGAATAAAGCATCCTAAATATGTCTATGGTGACTTGCACATGTCAATCGTCTTCACATGCTCACCCTCCATTTTGATATCAGTAGCAGGGTATGTTTTCAATTTATACCAGACATTACTTCTTCCTTTTTTTTTTGGCTTACATTCTCCACAATTTCTAATTTTTCTCTCCACTTCTCTGTGCCTTTCTCTTTCTCTGTTTTGCTTCTGCATTTTCTATCTTCCTCTGACAGGAGGGGAAGACCATAAAGAGTAGCAGTGGCTTCTCAGGGAAGGGGTTTAAGTTTGACGAGACAGAGCATGCCTTGGCCAATGAGAGGAAGAAGCTCCAGAAGGCTGCTCTGGGACTGCAGGACTCTGATGATGAGGACGGAGCCCTGGATGTGAGTAACAGGCGAGAGAAATTTGTTTGTCTTTGTGACTGAAGTTGCATTTCACCAAGCTGGGCATTTAAAACCATTAGTTTTAATTTAGTTAATTTATTAGTTTAAAACGCAAAGCTAGAAAATGAAGATAAAAATCTGTAATGACATCACAGGCTGTGGTGGAAGCTTGTGCAGTGGTGTGTAATATCAGAACTAATACAGTGGTAATGACTTAACCCCATCAATACCAGATTTGTTTTTACAAAATCAGTGAGCAGATTATGGCTACAATGCTGATTTTTGCCAACTATGGTAAACCAATAGACATGGTAACAAAATGCCTGTTGTTCTGATCACAAATCAGTAACAGTTACAAAATAGTTGGTATAATTGTCCAGCCACGTGGCATTGTATCATGATATTGCATAACCTCAGGTCAGCTGCAGTCTCATGCAGAGATATTTGCAATAGGGTTAGATATGACTTGTAGTTCTAAAAAAAAAGGGGTTTTGTTAGTGTTGAAGTATTAAACATTTTAAGTATGAAAGTATAAAAGATTGGCAACAGTGGTTACACCATGGTAGCAGAGTTGAAGATAAACGGTAATACTCAGTATGTGCCCCCCTTAACTTGCCATACGTCTTCCTTCACTTACCAGATCGATGAGCAGATTGAGAGCATGTTCAACTCCAAGAAGAGGGTGAAAGACATGTCTGCCTCCGGGGCTGCTGGAGCGACAGCAGGAGCCGTGTCCTCTGCAGCAGCTGCTGCTGCTGGGCTGACCAGCCTCGGGGCCCCCTCTGCTGGGAACATCCAGAAACTGGAGATGGCCAAGAGGCTGGCACTCCGGATCAATGCTCAGAAGAACCTTGGTGCTGAGGCTCAGGTAGTTGGTCTATATGGCAGGGTAGAGAGTTAAGAAGATATGAGTATCTTTCTCTGGGCACTGCAAAGAAAGCCACTGCTACTGAGTGTTTATATAGATACCGATATGATCTGTTATGTGAATGTGACATCCTGCTTGTTCTTGTGCTGTAAGCTACAGTTAGCATCATGTTATATTTTGCTACTTAAGACTTTTTTTTTTATCGGTCTACATTTATGTGATGTGAACATGTAAATTTATAATTTATTGTTGAATGTGCCTCTGCTGTAACTCATTTGACATAATGCTGCTTAATTTTATTTTATTTTTTTACATTCATTTAACCAGGTTGTCCCATAAAAATTAAAAATCTCTAGAGATTTGAGAGACCTGACCAAGAAAACAGCATTACAGACATAAATCATAAGTTAAAGGCAAATAATATTCAACAAATGTTAAAATCTTGCCCAAGTCTCCTCTTAAATACAGATTCTTATTGGGATAAATCTAATGGAAAATAAGAATGAAGAAAAATGAACAACTTTCAGTATCTCAAAAGATTCCCTCGCCACTCTGGACTGTCTCCTTCATCTTTGTCTCCATGGACAGGATGTGATGCAGCAGGCAACCAATGCCATCCTCCGTGGCGGCACCATCATGGCACCCTCTGTGTCAGCCAAGACCATTGCAGAGCAGCTGGCAGAAAAGATCAATGCCAAGCTGAACTACACCCCAGTGGAGAAGATGGAAGAAGAGCGGCAGGCTGCTGAGCAGTCAGAGACTGTCAAGAGATATGAGGAGGAGCTGGAGATCAACGACTTCCCTCAGGTCAGTTGGTTCTCTGGTAAATGTCTAAGGGATTCCAGCATAATTTGTATTTTCAAAGATAATTATTGTGTTACATGTGCATGTACACACACAAATGCACATGCGTATGCAAGCCGTAGTCTTACCTGTGTTCAACCTTCGCCAATGCCCATCAGCATATGTGTGCACACACATGCACTTATGTCTTACCCCAACCTGGGCTTGTGTCCTCCCTGCCTTTTGTCTTTTTATGTCTTTCATTATTTAGTGTCAGCTTATTTGTGTGTTTTGTCTGAAGTGCTTTGTAAACATTTTTTTATGAACGGTGTTTTACAAATACGTTTTTTGTTCAAGTTATCACTATTGTGGAGGAGAAAACGTTTTTCTTTGGCCACTATAATAACTCAATGACTTGTTAGGACTGTAAACATTAAGCCCAGTGCTCATTAACGCAGATGGGGGTACCAGTGGCTCACCAGCTTTCAACTTGTTCTCCTTTGTGTCCCACACGATAAATAAGAGATTTGGGGGGTGGGTGTAGTCTCGAGGTATGCTTGAGGCAACATTTCACTCAGTCAATCGATCAATCAATCAGTCAATCAATCAGTCAACCAATCAATCAGACTTTATTTGTGGAGCACCTCTCATACAAACAAATGTAACACAAAGTGTGTCACACAATAATACAATAAAATCCCCCCCATAAAAAAAGAAATATTTCACTGTCATAGAAATTTATTTTTCTCAGTAATCAATTGACATGATTGCATCAACTGATGCCTACTCTATTATCTTTTCATTTAATATGTGTCTACCTCAGTTTTCAGGCTTATTCTTTAAAGAGGAAAGGCTGCATTTAGTGTGGCAAACATTCAGAAGATTGTTCTAAATTATTTTTTTCTGTTGATCATTCAAAGCTTTCTTTTAGTAAATTTTTATATACTTTGTCTTTTAATTTGAGAAATGGGCTCCAGTCTACTAATACTAGTACAATTGCATATGGAGAAGGATGTTGCTGAGATTTTTATGTTCCGTTCTCCCCTAGACTGCCAGGTGGAAGGTGACATCTAAAGAGGCTCTCCAGCGGATCGGAGAATACTCGGAGGCAGCAATCACGATCAGAGGAACCTACTTTCCTCCAGGGAAGGAGCCCAAGGAAGGAGAACGCAAGATCTACCTGGCTATTGAAAGTAGGGATCAAAAAAGAAATTCAATTTTTCCAAAATATTTTCTAATTTTAGAAGACACAGCCCATCTTTTTTTTTTTTTAACTAATTGTTTTAGGGAATTGAGCAGTCTAGTCAACCATCAGTACTTTTATTCAGTCTTATAAACAGAGGGAAAGTATAGGGAGACACGGGAGAGAAGGTTTTATTCGATACATGTACATCCAGGGACAGTGGGTCCTTAGCACGTGACTGCAGCTGGGCACAGCCACCATCTTTAATATTCACAGTCCAAATGTATAATTGACTGTAGCCCTGATACCTTAATACCCATACTGTTGAAAAGGGCTGGAAAGAATTTTCTGTATTTTCTTCAGATCAGCAATAGCAAATCAGCTCAACACCCTACAGCAGGGGTGGCTAACCATGTGCCATGGAGAGCCATGTGTATGCAGGTTTTCATTCTAGCCGGACTCCACACCAGGTGATTTCACTGATTAGCAAGGCTCAACGTTTTCGGTTGTTTTTTTTGTTTTTTTAAGAAAATCCGTGAATGTATCGGTGTTTAAACCGATCTGCTCCTTTTAAAAAATCCGGGTATTTTTCGGTGAAAATAGGTAAAAACCGAAAACACTGAGCCTTGCTTATTAGCAACCCTTCAACCAAAGAGGAAGAATGTATCAGTGAAATCACCTGGTGTGGAGTCGGGTTGGAATGAAAACCTGCATACACTTGGCTCTCCATGGCGCATGGTTAGCCACCGCTGCCCTACAGTTAACCTATATGTCACTGAGGGGGACAGAGGATGGAACTGACCATGACTCATATGATACCCTGTCACTTAAAATTACCCAGGTCTAATTTTCTTTAATGTTATCAGCTCCACCCTTGAGTTAAATGCAAATACATATCCTACTGTAGCGGCTGCAGGATCTTAATGTTGAAGGAGGCATAGTTCACTGGATCAAAGACTGTCTGGCCACCTACACAGATTATGCAATAATGGTATACTCTCTGAGATTGTTTTATGTGCAATTGCCTCTCAAAGCCTCTTTTATTTTCTTAAATCATAATTCATTTCATAAAGGCTGGCATGGTGGCCCAGTGGTTAGCACTGTTGCCTCACAGGAAGAAGGTCCTGGGTTTGAACTGCAGGCCGTCCCAGGTCCTTTCTGTGTGGAGTTTATATGTTCTCCCCGTGTCTGCGTGGGTTTCCTCCAGGTGCTCCCATTTCCTCCCACCATCAAAAAGACATGCCTGCTGGGGTTAATACTCCTGTCTGTGCCCCTGACCAAAGCAATGGAAAGAAGAACTGGAGTTGGTCCCCGGGCGCTGCAGCTGCCAACTGCTCCTATACAATAGGATGGGTTAAATGCAGAGAAGAAATTCATTGTAAAAATACAATTCATTGTAAGAATACAATGTCAAATAACGTGGCTCTAATAAAGCGGCTAAAACAAAGAGGCTGCGTGACATTTCTGTATAGTCATTTCAGTATTGTGTTGATATAGCCCTTACTGGTTTATTTTGCAAGACATTTAATAAACAGCAGGCAGGCCAACAGATGTCAGCAACAGTGCTTGTTCCCCTCTCTGTCAGTATAGATAATTTTCTCTACACCATCAGAAAATAAATGTAGTTTACCTCAATGTATTTATTGATCTTCTGTTTTTCTTTTCAAGGTGCAAATGAACTGGCTGTGCAGAAAGCCAAAGCAGAGATTACCAGGTTGATCAAGGAAGAACTCATTAGATTAGTAAGTGCTTTCTTCTGCTGCTTAAGAACAGAGATCCACTGATGTCCATCTTGTATTTGTCTTGATGCATGCTCAAGATGGCTATCAGATGGATAGCCATCTTGATGCATGCTCAAGACGGCTATCCTTCTGATAGCAGACTCAATGGCGTCTACTTTAGAATATCCCTGCCATACAGTTTGATGTCAGAAACTGCATGTAACGATCTCTATCAAGGAAATTTGATTCAGTGTTACACGTTTTTCAGTTTTGGATCCTCAAACTGACAAAATGGATTATAATTTCTAATTTTGTTCTGTTACCCCTAACCAGTTGTCTGAATGTACTACATTCTTAAGTAAAGGTAATAGATCAGATCAAAACATGGTATTCCCTCATTTAAAGTTCAGTGCTTTGATTTGAAGTTAGTGGTATGGGAAAATAACATGCATCCCTGTGTTGGGTAAAAAAATCTACTTAAATTTTGCGTGAGTCAAGTTATCTCACATGTAATTAATTTGGATTCCTGCAACAGAATTGTTGCACCACTTTCTGAAATACTTACACAAAAGTGATCAGTGAAATACGTTGATCAATGATTTTTCTTTTCTTTCTGCAGCAAAATTCCTACCAGCCAACAAGCAAAGGCCGATACAAAGTGCTATAGAGGATGAACTCGGGCGCCAAGGATTTCTCATCTTTGAGTCTACAATCACTTTTCCAACAGTTTGTCATTAGATTGTTCCAGGATATTTTACTCTACCCTTTTTTTTTTAAAATAACATTGCGCTCTAATACTTAAGCTTTTATGCATTTGTCTCCCTTTTCCTCACGTGTTATTGTATGCTACCATTAAGCCACCAGTGATTTTTATGAATAGAAAATGGAAATGCCATGCAAAGGGTTTATCTCTTTTTCATCCCAGTTTCACTTTAAAATTCTGTAACCTGGCTGAGCCCATTTAGATAAATTTGTAAGATAATTTTTGTTCATTTTTACATATTTTTGATGAGTTTCTGTATTTCCTCAGTGCAAGTACTAGATCAAACATTGTATGAAAATAATTAAGGGGTAAGGTGTGTTATGTTTTTTTTGTTTTTTTTTACTCCCTCATAATAAAGCAGTGTGTTGCGAAGACATTGGAGAAGGGGTGTCGTGTCGGTATTTCACCAAAACAATAGTTTGAATGACGATATACTACTGGACTGATTCTTGGAAGATTTGGTTTAGACAAACGGGATGTTTAATTTATAAACGGCCCGCCGTTCGTGTATTATGCATTAAGGGCTGTTGGGTCGCCTTTGAAACTGACAGGCCCTCGTGTCCGTCTCTGTGCTAAATCTAAAAGTCTCACTCAATTTGAAATGAATGGGGAGGAAAAACGTGGTTTGATTTTAGTCGGCTACCTCGGATTGTGAATTGAGGAACAATGAAGATGATTTTTTTTTTACGGCGGTGGAAAATCGTGAACCCTTAAGGCGGAGTGCGCATGCGCAGTGGTGTTATTAATTTTTAATGGAAATGGCTGCGTTCCTTATCGAAACCCCTCGAGCATGGAAGTAACTGCTTAAATTCGGCATTGCTAGGCTTTCATAGGAAAGTAGTATTTGCTAGTTGCTAACCAGCAGTTTATATCCCGTGGTCCCTTTCCAAAAACGGATCGTCTCGTGGTTTGAAGGATGAAAGATCTATCGTTTTCCCTCTTAACCCTTTGCTTCCTGTGATCTGCAAACAATCGAGGTACAGTTGTGCTAATGCTAGCTAGTTGCATTGATTTTTTTTTTCCCCCCAGAAAAAAAAAACGCCTGTCCTAGATTTACGAAACCGCAGGCGAGTTCTCTATGTTACTTTTTTGTTGATATATGTGCTTTTTAGCCGTTCTCTGTAACTGTTTTAATTCGGTTACTTTTTATTTGGTACAGGCAAACGGTGCCGAGCGTTAAAAATCTGTTGGGTTACACTAGAGAAACCAAAGCTGTTTTGGAGCTCTTTACAAGACGATTCAGAACTCCCTGCTTTTTTTATTTTTAAGATTGACATTTACTATATTGTGGTCTGGTAGTAAAGTGCACTCCTCCCCCTCTATGCAGGTTTTCTGACAGCAGAACAGAGCCATTGGTTATCATCTACAGCCACTTGCCCCCTTATAGGAATTTATAAAAATTTAATGCTGTGCTTATTTTGGCAACGCGTCAGCTTATGTGGCTCGCCATTTCCCGCGATCATAAACGAACCGATCCCTTTTATTTTCAAGTTTTAACTGCATTCGTTTGGACTGTTGCTTGCATATCACCAGATTGGGGAGTGATTTGTTGAGAGGGGTCTTCGTCTTTTCCCTTTCCTCCCTCCGCGGGAAGGTCAAAGCCCAGGGTTTCTGTTGAAGCGGCGCCCCCGAAGCTGGTAGACGCTCAAATGTCTTGCTTAAAGACCCCCTCCGATGAAAATCAAAATGTTTAACCTTGTTAACACGTCAGAATCAGAATCAACTTTATTAGCCGAGTGTGCTTATGCATACAAGAAATGTGACTCAGGTTTACAGAAGCGTCTAGCACTTGCATATATTAGTCCAACAAAAAAAAGCAACAAAAGGGAAAAATAATTAGGAGTAATAAATAGAATACTGGAGGTGAGTATGTATGCACAACAAGGTATGCCACAACTATACAGAGTGTTGTTATGGCTGAACAATTTACAACTTATTATACTTATGTATTATTATACTAATAATACTTTATTATATACTTATGTTATAATTATAACAATCAGTATACAGCAGTTGTATATGTATTTACAATTGTACATTTGTATTTTTAAATTAGGTATCCCACATCTGATTTAAAAAGAGGTAAAGCACATTGGAGATAAGTGAGACATCTTGAGAGAGGGCTATGTTGAAAGTCATGTTTACATAAGTGCCTATTATTGCACCATGCTGTTACAAAGTGTCATGTTAACATAATAAGCGTCCGTTTTTGCATCATGCGGTTAAGGGTTCATTAGAGAGATGGCCTGTGGGGACAAAACTTCCTATGTCTGGTGGTTTTGGTGCACATTGCTCTGTAGCACTTGCCAGAGGGTAGTAGTTTAAACACACTGTGTCCTGGGCGTGTGTGTGTGTGGGGGGGGGTCTCTGTGCTGATTCTGCTCACCCATTTCTGGGCTCTAGAGGTATACAAGTCCTACAGCGTGGGCAGAGGAGCACCAATGATTTTTTTCTGCTGTCCTTACTGTTCGCTGCTGTCTGTTCCTATCCTGTTTTGTTGCTGCTCTAAACCAGTCCGTCATGGATGTGCACAGGACAGATTCGATGACTGCGGTGTAGAACTGGCTCAACAGCTCCTGTTGCAGACCAAACTTCCTCATTTGTCGCAGAAAGAACATCCTCTGCTGGGACTTTTGGAGGATAGAGTTGATGTTGGTCCCCCACTTCAGGTCTTTGGAAATGATAGTTCCCAGAAACTTGAAGATCTCCATGGTTGACACAGGGCTGTTGGATATTGTTAGGGGGAACAGTGCTGAGGGGTGTCTCCTAAAGGCCACTGTCATCTCCACAGTCTTGAGCATTTTCAGCTCCAAGTTGGTCTGACTGCACCAGAGCACCAACTACTCAACCTCCCGCCGATTTGCAGACTCGTTGCCATCCTGGATGAGTCCGATGACCGTAGTGTCATCTGCAAATTGCAGGGGTTTAGCAGCTGAGTACTTGGAGGTGCAGTCGTTGGTGTAGAGGGAGAAGAGCAGTGGGGAAGAGCACCAGTATTGACCGACCGTATACCAGAACTGACTTCCCCCAGCCTCCCCTGCTGTTTCCTGCCTGTCAGGAAGCTAGTGATCTGCTGATAGATGGCGGGGGATACAGCTGGGAGTGTAATGGCAATGTGTACTATTCAATATTGCCATTGTGCGTTGCCTGTACTGTACTATTGTCATTAAAACTCTAGTTAATGGTCATGGCAATTTGCATATGAAACCGATCATTGCTTTTGGTCGTTACGCCAGCGTAATGTTTATAAGGGTGGGGATACCTGCACTCAGATGAGACTGAAGAGATCACTTACATGAGCGATGAAACGTTTCTCCCAATAAAAGTTGTGTCCAGATGAACTAACTCAACTTTCTGTGATACTCTTACCTGGATTATTGAGCATGCATAAAGACTTACCTGGTCTTCTGTCTCTGGAAAAGACAAATCCCATCCTCTACATGTATATTGAGTGCAGCCTGAGTATCGGGGGGAGTAGAGGGGTTACCAGAGGTGTGAAGGGGGCTGTGCCATTGGCCTGGAGTGGGTGAGGGGTATGGATTTGTCTCTTTCAAACCTGCAGTAGAAGACATTCAGGTCGTCAGCCAGGTTTTTGTTTCCCTGAACGAGGGGTGTTCTTCTCTAGTTTGTGATGTCTCGCAGCCCCCTCCATACTGACAGGGTCATTGGCTGAAAACCTGTTTTTCAGCTTTTCAGTGTAGCTTCTTTTAGCCACTCTGATCTCCTTTGTCAGTGAGTTTCTGGCCTGCTTGTACAGGGCACTATCTCCACTACTGTAGACATCCGGCTTGGCCTACTGAAGTTGTCTTAGTTTGGCTATTAACCATGCTTGTTATTGTTGAATGTGCAGAAAGTCTTGGTAGGAATAGACATGTCTTCACAAAAGCTGATGTAAGATGTCATAGTCAGTCAGTTCATCCAGGTTGCCAGTTGCAGCTTCAAAAACACTCCAATCTAAATCATGTTACGTCTCTCTTCACATGTGTTCTTGTTGATGAAGCACTGGAGGTAGTTCATATGAAATTACAGGATGACCCCACCCCTAGCAATAGGACCACCCTTAAAACTGACCAAGTGTGTCTGCTCCTGAAGCTGTGTCTTCAGTCCACATACTTCATACAGAGGGCAGTACTATAGGCAGAGGCATGGGTGTGCTATGGGTTCCCCAGTTTCACCTATAGTGGCCAACTTCAATCAATCAATCAATCAATCAACTTTATTTCAGACAAGTATGAAAAAAAAACAATTTATACATATATAATACACAAGATGGTGTGAGAGGGACACCCCAAGTAAGCTGAGGAGAGCTTATGGAGGGGGGCTCGTACTTTGAGCAATTAATTTACATAAAAAGTAACAGACATAGAAGGAAATAAAAATAAAAAATAAAAACTACAAAAAATAGAAAATAAATAAATCTAAAGTCCTAGCCCTATAATTAGCAAGTTTTTAGTATATCAGTCAGCATTATATTTCTGAATTGATTTTTGTTTTAATTTCTTTTTAAAGACATGTATGGATGATGACATTTTCAAATCGTCACTTAACTCGTTCCACACCTGTGGGCCTTTACGTGCCACACCAAGGCTCGTGAATCTAAGCCTGCGCCACTTGCCCGCTATAAGGTTCTTATTCCTGGCGCTAAATGCATGCGGAGGAAGGCAAATTTGAATGAGGTCAGACAGCCTGTCATTGATCCCATAGATAAAATGGTACATCAAACAAGCATTATGAAAATGGAAAAATAAACTTGAAAAAAAATCGTTACATTCAGCAAGCCTTAAAAGACCATAATTACGGATAAGAGGGTCCATGGGAGCACAGACCCCAGACCATGATATGGTGCATATAATTTTCTTTTGCAGAATCTGTAGTTTTTTTTAGATGACTGGGAAAAGTGTTGCACCAAATAACATTGCAGTAATTGATATAGGGCTCAAATAAAGACTTAAGTAAGAAATGCTGCACATGGGAGAAAATGTCTTATCTTAAAAAAACAGACCAACATATTTAGATAATCTTTTTGTTTAAGCATCAATATGGCCCTTAAAGTTTAAGGATTCATCAGTAAGGACCCCTAGTAATTTTGTGGACTTTACTCTTTCAGTAACCTGACCATTAATTTTGAGACAAACATGCTCCGCATTATTCTGATTTTTGTTGGAACAAAACGCAATATAGTTTGTCTTGCTGATATGTAGGGATAATTTATTACATCTGAACCAAGTGTTCACTTTCACCGCCTCCTCGTTTAGAATTTGTTGAGGATCATTTAGACTATCATATGACAGGAACAAATTTGTATCATCAGCAAACAATATTTTATGTAAAATGTAAGAGGAATTTACAAAGTCATTTATATACAGGATAAAGAGGAGCGGCCCTTAAATGGAACCCTGGGGGACCCCATACCTGATGGATTTACATAAAGATCTGTGGCCATTTATAAGTACATATTGCTTTCTCCCATAGATATAGCTTCTAAACCAGTGAAGTGCTATACCTCTGACCCCATCATGATACAATTTATTTTAAAGATTCTCAAAATCAATAGTGCCAAATGCCTTTGACAAATCCAGAAAAATACCAATGCCACAGTTTCCTTTATCAGTAGCATCATTGATTTTCTTTCAATAAGTTCAAGAATCGCTATGCATGTGGTGCTCTTTTTCCTTAAGCCATGCTGAGACAGAACAAGAATATTAAAATTTTCTAGGTAATCACTTAATCTGCTATACACAACTCTCTCTAGTGCTTCAGATATTGTAGGCAATATAGATATTGGACAGTAGTTGTGCATATCATTTTTATCACCAGATTTAAAGACTGGAACAATTCTAGCAATCTTTGCCATATTAGGCACAACCCCACAAAGTAATGAGAGGTTAATAGAGTAGACAAGTGGCTCCACAATTTCATTCACAATGGCTTTAAGAATTTTGCTAGAGATTTCATCTGTGCCAGCTGTATGTGAACTTTTCATAATCGTGATGATTTTAGACACTTAATTTTTGTCAGTGGGCTTCAAGAAAAACTAATTCAAATGATTTTGTTTTGTAGATATTGGCTGAAAGTGGCACCCTGTGGTGGGCTAATTTATTGGAAAGATTTTCACCTATAGAGGTAAAATGATTGTTAAAGTTATTAGCAAGATCAGTATTGCTAATATCAGAATTATTAATGTTATTGCTGGTGCTATTGGCACTTTGTATAATCTTGGTGTCAGGAAGCACAGCGTTTTTGCAACCCCAGCTTAGGACTTTGTTTAAAACCTTCCAAGATTTCTTTGAATCCCACTGTGATGTTTTAATGAGTTCTGTGTAATAATTTCTCTCACTAGTTCGTATAATATGTGTAAGTTTATTTCTGTATTTGGTATATTGTTCCTTATTAGTATCACTAGGGGTTTTAATGTGGCGTTTATAAAGTTTGTTCTATGTTTGATGGATTTTAGGATTCCCTTTGTAAGCCAGAAATTGTGATCTATTGTACTGCTTCTAACGATCTTTTCGGGTATGATGCGTTCAATGGAGTGTTATTTCACTAATTAGAGCATTATATGCAGTATCTGGGTCTTTACAATCATAGACTGAGTCCCATGTTATGGTTTCCAGGTTTTCACATAATTGTAGCAGCATTTTCTCATTTAGGACTTTAACTTTTGTTTTAGGACTTGAAGTTGTAGTCTTAGCAAGATCAATGAATAACACAATAGGAAAATGATCTGAAATGTCGGAAAGCACTACACCCGCGTCAATACAGGCATCACGAATGTTTGTGATGAAGTTATCAGTGGTAGATTTGCTGATTTTTGTTAGTACTCTGGTAAAAGTGTTTATGGTGGGGAAGAAAGAGGAGGAATAAAATGTGTTAATAAAATCATTTTTTGCAGTATCCTCTTTAGAAATGTCGATATTGAAATCCCCAAGAATAATACAATCTTTGTTATTTCTATTTATGGAATATAAAGTTTCTTCCAGTTTAAGCCTAAAGGCATCAAGATTGGAATCTGGGGGTCAATAAACTACACCAATAATAAGATTTTTACTATTGTTTATATTTATCTTAATGAAGAGAGAGTCGAAGTGATCATCTTCAATGATAATATCATCACAGACACTCACTGAGTGTCCAGAATTCACATACTGACATACTCCACCAACTGTTCTGCCTATTCTGTTTTTATTAGAGATGTCCCGATACCACTTTTTCACTTCCAGTACCGATGCCAATACCAATATCAATTCGATATTTTGTTTTACTCTTGTACTACTACTACTACTACTTTCAGCTGCTCCCGTTAGGGGTCGCCACAGCGGATCATCTGTTCCTGTCCTCTGCAAAGTATGATTCTGATTCTGATCTTCCTCTGTCACGCCAGCCACCTGCATGTACAAATGATATTAATAATAATCATAATAATAATGATAATAAAATACACAGAAGCACTTTGCTTAAGATAGCCAATTACCAATCTCAAAACATCTCACTCAAATGGAGAACAAACGGATACTTCCCCAGTATATAGTCCACAACAACAGTTGGTTATGAAAGACTGCCGCCCTTTATTCAAACACTTCAAAAACAAACAAACAAACAAACAAACAAACAAAAAACAGGTACTGCAGTACTTAAGGCGACCAACAGGTTTAAAGTCAAAACAATCAGCATTCAGCATTGTAAAAAACTTATTCAAAACTATCCCTTACAGTGCAGCTATGTGCAAATGGCACTGTAAAACACAACTTAAATATGTATAACATTTCCAATAAATAACATAACATTAACCAACACAGTTTAAACTCACTTTATTGACCTAGCTGCTTTATTTTTAAATTTTGCATTCAGCTATTGGATTTTTTTCCTCTGAAATACTTCCACACCACTTACATGAATGTTCCACAGGTAGTTAACGTTCATACACTATTACACTACATACATACAGACACGAAGAGTAGACAGATGGAGAGCTTTCCCAGTCTTTTTCCAGCGTATCTCATGCCCCTTCCTCCCTTCCCCAGCTCCACTTCCTCGCAGTGACAGCCACCCGGCGGTGGCCCTACCCAGAAGGGTGTGCTGTCCGTGGCACACATGGCATCTCCCTCGATCCCATGCTGACGGCCCAGCACTCCCCCACGGCAACGGTCAGCTCCAGCTCTCCCTCCTTCCCTGTCTCTCCGTCCGTGCCAGCCTGCTGTCTCTCTCGTTTGTCTCAGTTGTCTGGTACATTCGCCTCCGCCCAGTGTGGCGGTGGTAGTAAGGCTCTGCTTGCCATGCTGGCCCAAGAGCGAACCAGTGGCTCAGCGGGGAGGGTAAAGGCTCCACAATTGCACCAACTCGTCTCCTCCTCCCCGTTGGTGCTAACAAGCCACAGCGACCCTGTCCATTTTGCTACTCTTCTTCTTTGGAATCAGTTTCCGGTTTGAACATGTATGGCTGAATTATTCCTATATTACCACTTGCCATTGTGTAGCATACAGTAGCAAGCAAAGCAAAAAAAGAAGAAACCAGAGTTGACGGTGAGCAGGTATATGCACTGCTGTCGAGTGGCTGGGGGCGGGGGGGTTACGTAGATTTTGGATTTTCAAGATAATTGAACTTAGTTTGCTGAAAAAAACACATTGGACAATTTGTTATATCAAGCAGCATTGTATGTCTTAAAACATGACTGAAGGGGGACTGTCAGGATACTTCAGCAGGCCTGTTTCATCCCCACACAACCTTGCCACCTATTTGCTGTCATAACTAGGAGATGGTTTTGACTTTATTCGTCTCTCTTCGGACACCAACAACCTAAACGCAGCTGAAGTTGGTCATAGGCAGCTTAATTGCAAATCTAGAAATTCTTAGCTAATTATGTGGATGAAGTTGTGTGGAAACTGGAGTATACTGAAGAGTGTACCTTTTGGATGAAAAATAATATTATATCTCCTACCCTGATCTCTAGATTATATTAATCCAACATTTACTGCATTTGTCCAACTCCTGCAAGAGACCGATGTGCCAAGACTTGAAACGTGATCAAGGACTTTGCCATGGTATATATCTGTCTGTGTTTCAGAAATGTGACAGTGGAGCTGAAATCATAGGGAAGTCTGTACAGATTGTTCAAACCCTCTGGGAAGACAAGAAGCCTATTGTAATACCAGTTTCAAATACACGAGTAATATCTGTTGGATTATTGAAAATTTCCTGCTTTAGTTGTGTAAGAAGGTATGCGTGATTTTCAAGTCTAAAAGATTATTATGCTGTTATCACAAGGCTCACATGTATTAAGATGCATCTGTGGCCATGCCCACAAGCAGGGCTAATACTTATGGCAAATGTCTTATCTGACACTGATATTAATTCAACATTTACTGTATTTGTTCAATTTTCAGCAGAAGATGATGCGCCAAGTGACAACCGGTGACTTCTGTATGAGTAGCAGGCCGTCATGCCTTGCAGATGATGGCCATCACCCCACCAGCCACTTTGACCTGTGCACCTCTCAGTCTAACAAGTTCTACCCCCCTCCCCCTCCACCATCACTCCAGATGACACTGGCCCCGATGCCCTTAACCACCCACAGCCCCCACAAGTCCATGGCCTGTCAGAGACAGGAAAGTCTGGGGGGTGATCCTTGCCAGCAAGGAAACTTACCAGTGGTCAAAACTCCCAGTCAGCCGCCAGTGGCGGACTCCAAGAAGAAAAAGGCTGGGAAGTCAGGGAGACGTGGGAGGCCTGCGGGAACCACTAAGCTAGCCGGGTACCGCACCAGCACGGGCCGACCCCTTGGTACCACCAGGGCTGCTGGGTTCAAGACCAGCCCAGGGAGGCCACTGGGTACCACTAAGGCGGCGGGGTACAAAGTCAGCCCTGGCAGGCCCCCGGGCAGCATTAAAAGCCTCTCCCGCCTCAACAAACTTGCCTATGGCACCTGCAGCGGAGCGGCTTTCCCCTATCCAATACCTCATAAAGAGATTCTCTGTGAATCCACCTGCAAAGAGAAGGCAGCTAATGAATAATGTCTGTACTTCATTCTCTTCTTAGTTGGCCCTCATCAGCGTATTGGGACCCACGTGTTTTTGAAGTGGCCAGCAGTTACTGAGCGTGCTTGTCCCAGTCTGCTGGAAGGACAAGGAGAAGAGATATGAATATTTTTTTTAAACTGTGTTGCTGGCATTAGTGTGCCTGTTGGCTCTGACCTTAAGGGATCTAAAGTGTATGAAAGATTTCGTTCCAGTTTTTTAATTCACTTAAAAAAACTGGACTAATCTTTATTGTTCACTCGCCACAAGTCTTGTCTGAATTGCCTGTTGTGTTGTGTGCATGTAGATTTCATCCAAACAACTGAAAAATCCATTTGATAAGTTGTAAAGATTAACACTATTTGGTTTGAATCAAAAACAAAGTTAGGGATTATTTTCTGAGCAGATTATACGAATAGTAATGGATGCATATTGTCATCAAGTCATTTCTGTCACTGGGTATCCATTGATTTCCCCCAGTGTGAGGAACTTTGGCCCATGTTACCATGGCAACTAGGATGGTATTGCCTTTCAGCAACAAACCACGGGCGATCATTGCTGTAAGTACATCCTATTTTGGCAAGTTTTTCGAACTGCAGCTAGCAATCAGTTCAAATCAGACTAAATTAGCATGATATGCTTGCTGATGGTCTGAATACAAAATGGTAGGAGCTGTAGGTGCAAATGGTTCAGTTACAAATTTTCTTGCGGTTTTATTAGCCTGCAGTGCAATGGGCCTCATTTATAAATGTATCTTACAAGTGAATTTTGCCCCTAAAAGTCTACTTTAAGGTGGACGGCAAGTGTCAGTACTCAAATGCACCCCCTAAATTGTAAATGCTATATTATTAAATGTTGTTTGGAAAAGTCGTGCCACGATACATTCAAAAGGTGAAAGTAAATGGAGTAAACTTAAAGCAGTGAAGTTTTTTCTTTTCCATATTTCTTTCTCTTATTTGGCATTAATTGTTATTTGCCTTTTGAGAGTTGTATGTAAATGAGGAGGCGCGGCCACCGGTCCATGGGGTAAGAGCTTAGGGGGAACTGTACAGTGGGATCTCAAACACAAGAGGGCGCCAAACGCCACAAGGATGCAGTGACGCTGTTAAATTTTGAATAAGACATATTCCATCAAGCATTTGCATTTTAGTATTGATCCTTTCTGTCCTCCATTAATCTTACCTGCTTTTCTTTTCTTTTCTTTTTGTGTTATGGAAAATTGGCCTTGGTGCCAAAATTTGGTATGTTACGTAAGAATTGCCTCTAGGATGCATTACAATAATCCACTTATTACAAACCTAGCCACGATTTACGATTACTGCGGACTTAACTTCAAATTTTTTATCATCCTATGAAGCAGTCATCCATAGGAATTGAGTGAAATTGAATAACTTTAAAAGTCAGTCCATTGTGACTTTGTCTTATGTAAATGTAAAGTTAGTGCATTGATTTATTATTGTTCTTCACTAAACATTTATCATATTGGAAAACACTTCCAGTGGGGAATAAAGGAAATTGTGCTCCTGAGTGGGAAAAAAAGGAAAACGGACTGAGATCAGCATTTTCTACAAAGGTGTTACAGATTTTGCCTGAATGTATAAAAATAAGTAATGTCTATGAAGTCAGACAGCTAGCTCATAACCATAACTTATATAGTTGGGGAAAAAAACAATTTGCTCAGTGTGTACTTGAGTGACGGTCATTAATCTATTGTCTCCAGTATGTTATAGTCTTTCCTGCTCACAGGTAGAAAGGGGAACCAAAAGGTGGTAGTGCTCGAAATTTGTAATTTAATTTTAAGACAATCCTTGAATCATCCTCCACCTGGTTTACAGTAGATCTGTTACGTTTTTGACTTTTACATTGAAAAGTAAAAATCTACTTTTTTTTAACAAAAAACTATTATCTTTGGGCGGGGGCTGTTGAGACTATTTACACAGAAACTATTTCTATATTCTATATAGGCATAATATTGAAGGAACTGCTGCATTGTTGATGGTTTTTTTTTTTACTTAGCCATGTGACATCCTTTACATACAGAATACGTGATTACCAATTTCTGCTTTAGTTCATAGTAAAAAAATAAAATGCTACAGAAGTTTTCTTTGATGTATCAAAGTACACCAACCTACAAAATGTTAAAGATTACAGCAACATTGATCCACAATATTTCATAGTAAATCGGAAATCGAATGTTTATCATGGCTTTATTGAATTGTTTCTTCACCCAGACTTGTGCAACATTTGAAAGTGTAGATCAACAGGCAAACTTGATAACTTTGGGTGCAATATTCTGTTGTATGTATTGTACTTTGTGGTAACTTTGATACTATCAAATTTTGATATTGTTGTATTTTGATACTTGTGTACAAGATCTAACACTCACTTTCTGGATGTGTGTAAAAAAAAAAGGATGTCGATGTAGAGGACAGTGATGGTGGTGTGGGTTAGACTGATGGTAACAGTGTTGTAGTAAAACATCTCGCCCCAACCTCTCTCTCACGAGTCTACCCAGAGAGTTTAGCTGGCTAACGCCGGCATGTCACCATTCTACTTGCCTCATGTTTTATTGGTCTAACCCGCTGGACCCCATGTGTTTGACTATGTAACATGGGTTTCGGCACCTTTGGTGTGACGATGGCAATTCGGAGGGGGTTAATTGTGGCGTGTGTTTTCCTCCAGAAGAGAGAAAAATTCTAGATTTTATCCCTCAGAATTGGCTGTGTGATGTGCCTCATTTCTTCTCAGAAAGTTGAATCAGTACATCTGGACACAATGTTTATTGAGAGAGAAACATTTCATCTCTCATCTAAGTGACCTCTTCAGTGATGAAACGTTTCTCAATAAACATGTCCAGGCGAACTGATTCAACTTTCTGTGATTTTCTTACCTGGATTATTGAGCAGACGTAATGCCTCATTTCTTGTTGAAATTGTCATGAGGGCAATAAGTTGTACCATCCTAGGCCCATACCAACATGTTTTCAACTCTCAAAATATATATATAAAAAAACAAAAACAACCAAAAAAAGAAAAACAACAAAACAAAACAAGGTTTTCTACCTCTTAAACACTGGGACCGAATTGTCATGTCAAAACACGTTATCGCCCTCCTTTACCAAAGACGTTATGCTTTCTACCTGTAAGCTAATAAGTTATGTGTGCTAGGCTGTATTTGATATCGAGTCAGACCATTTGGTGACCATGACATGGGAATTTAATCTTGCAGTGTGACTAATATGTAGCCAAAAATGCATTCAGAAAACAACAAACCACTAAGAGATACTACCATCCATCCATTCATTAAACACACTCAACTGGGGAACTGGAATATGAATTCCTTACTTGTATAAATGATATCCAGCAAACATATATACATAATAGTTACAAATAATTCACATCAAGGTAGCTATTTCTTGAATACATTATAAAATGATATCCAGAGGCAATTAACATTTATTTCCTCATACTGCATCATTTTTTATTTCAATTGCTCTGAAGATATTCTTATTGGTACAATACTTTTTTGTTAGTTTTGTGTTTTGCTATGTAACCTTGGTTTATTTTCACTAATAATGGTTTTCAAACACAATTCCTGTTAATGCATTGGGAAATTTGGTTCGCACAGTGTATGTCAAAAGTTATTTACAGACCGTTTTCATGTGTCAACAAAGTGTAAAATGATTAAAACCCATTACTTGGTAACAGTAAGTGGCATAAAAACCATTAAGGCTGATTGGTAGCATTACTAGCTTATTAGCAGGGCTTTTGAAGTGTCCAGCATGCCTGTATGTATATACATTTCCACCGATTTGTTTGACACCTTTACATAGAATTTGATGACATGATTGGAGAACTCGAGTGTATTTTCTGAACTTTTTCATCAGTTTAAATAAATGGAAGGTATTGGGTTAGTTGCACTGAGATTTCCCACCAAGTAGGATACCTGTCGCAGATTAATGTGACCTTGAAAAAGGGAAGTAAACTTTATGCCAAGGGACCAGTAAAATGTATGTAACTGAGTGTGGGCTGTCTCAGCTTGGAACGATTGGCACCCCCATTGTTGATTCAAATCAGTACATTCACACCATGGAATTGGTTTATATACTGTAGTCCCTAGTATTTCCTAACCAACTTTACCTTTCACTTTTTTCAAAGGGGATTTTTTTTTCTTGCACTCTCCCACTTCCACCAAGATCTACACGTGGTCTGCAGTGTGTAAACTGTGGTTTTAAAGACTGTTTTTAGGGATATGTATAGCCAGGTTACTTCTATAGTGTTATCAGCTAGGACCATAAAGCTTTGTGTAATCCTGATTTATTCTTGCATGTTTGTTGTGGAATGTTGAGAAGTTGTGTAATAAATTTGAAACGAAGACACTTGACGTGAGGATTATTTTTGTAAGCACCTAAAGTGCGTCATGTTTGGTTGCTGCACAACTATATTAATCCTCTAGTTGATTTAAAAAAAAGTCATGTTCCCTGTGGTGCTGCTGCTGCTCACCACCAGTGCTTTTGCTGTACGCAATGGGACAGTGAGACGGTAATAGCTTCACGCATTTTTAGTCAATCCATGCTCAATGTTACTTGTAAGAGTTATTTATTTACAATGGTTAAAGATTCAAAATACAATTGCAATCACGTTTTTTGTGGATCATCTTTGTCTGTGTCATCCTCATGCTGTGACACTCCTTTACCGGACCCGTCCACCACTATCTCTAAAGTGGCATCTCCTGTCGTATTCACAGTCTCTCCTTTGGCTGCGAGGATTTCCTCGATGTTTCTCTTGCCTTCCAGGTCGGAGAACCAACCCAGGTTGTCAGCGATGATGTGATGCTTCTCACATCCCGGACATGTCACTATGACCACGCCGTTGTGGTACGCCACCTTGGATATCGTTTTGGCCGATCTGGTGGAGCAGACCTTGCACGTGTAAATCAGATGGTAGTGGGTTGACTGAATCTTTCCCACGGCATCACTTCCAACATGAGAAGTAAACGAGAACCCCCTGTTTCTCAGGCCAGGTTGGTGTTTGTGGGTGAATGACGCAGTGGGACGGCTGTGTCTATCCCGTGTTGACAAATGTCTTAGATTAAGCGCTGCTAACGCAGGTCCTGGTGAGCGGAAACTAAGTCCAGCTTTCAGACTCGACAGAAGTGCAATTTCGTGATAATACCGCGATATCCTACTTGCTCGTAGCATCGTTACACCAAGTCGATAGAAGAGTTGCGGTTGTCTCCCAAGTGCCACCGGTAACAACCCGGAAGTCGAATAGGAGTGGTACGCGTTTTTATTTTTCCGGTAGGGAACCAACCAACCAACGTACAGGTTCCTCTGCTAATGCGAAGAGTATTTCTGAGCTTCAAATGACTTGAAAAAAAAAGATTATATTTATTCAATGACAATATGACGGGGATTTTGAATAACATACGATTTATTCTTGTTTTAATCGCTGTTGTTTATCTTCTTAATATGACAAGTTTATCGTCTGTGACAGCACAAGGTAAGCCTGAACGTACAACTCCGTGTTTGGCTAAACAGTGCTAGAGAAAAAATGTTATAAGGATTATGCTAACGTTTGATATCTAACTTTAATTCTATTCCCGCCTTTAAAACGAAGCAAGCCTTTATTAGCTACACAATAAGGTGTTTCTCTTTGCACAGCCGAGTTAAGATTTTAGTGAAGAAAACGGGTACCCATAGCCTATAGAGTAAAGACGATGGATCCTATTCCCTTTAAAAGTCGATCGACCCTTCAGCTGTAAGACCTCATAGTTGACGTTTTAGTGGAAGGCCAGAGAGTATCCAGATGAAAGTATTGAGCTTGATTGATTTCCTCGAGATAGAAAAATGACCAGTGTTTGAAGCCAACAATGTAAGAATATGAAATCGATGTACTTTTTCCACTATACACAAACATGATACATCACTGTCAGTATAATGTCACGCTACCTGACATCACGCTTATTTTACTCTCACAGAGACTGATGACCAGCCTGAGTTAAAATTATCAGATGACATCCACTCTGATTTGGAGAACAGCCCTAAATTTGTTGAGAAAGAGGACTTCGAGTCTCAACCCAAGAGACAGTTCAAAACAGCTGAGATTGCAGATGCGGTGATGGGGACCGAAATACCAATCGATAGGAGTGATATTGAATCGCTCTTCCCCAAAAATGTGAAGGACTTCCAGACTGGCTTCTCACCGCCTTGTGATGAGAACGATGTGCAGTGTAGTGGTGGGTCTGCGTTGGCTATGGATGAAACAGCACTGGAGAAGGACACGGCATCACCAGAGCAGGTTACTTTCCAGACTTGAGGCTCTAATAGTCATGTGTCACTGAACACCAAGACGAAGGTTTTCAGACCAATCAAGCACTACACAAGCTGATTTTCCTAATCAGCACACCTTTATCTATTAGTGGAAACAAAGGATTTGGATGGGGTTAAAATCTATAGATATGGTTCTTGTGGTGCATGATTGCCCATCACTGCTCTTGAAGCAAAGAGAGGTTAATGTTGTTTATATACACTACCGTTCAAAAGTTTGGGATCACCCAAACAATTTTGTGTTTTCCATGAAAAGTCACACTTATTCACCACCATATGTTGTGAAATGAATAGAAAATAGAGTCAAGACATTGACAAGGTTAGAAATAATGATTTGTATTTGAAATAAGATTTTTTTTACATCAAACTTTGCTTTCGTCAAAGAATCCTCCATTTGCAGCAATTACAGCATTGCAGACCTTTGGCATTCTAGCTGTTAATTTGTTGAGGTAATCTGGAGAAATTGCACCCCACGCTTCCAGAAGCAGCTCCCACAAGTTGGATTGGTTGGACGGGCACTTCTTTGAGCAGACTGAGTTTCTGGAGCATCACATTTGTGGGGTCAATTAAACGCTCAAAATGGCCAGAAAAAGAGAACTTTCATCTGAAACTCGACAGTCTATTCTTGTTCTTAGAAATGAAGGCTATTCCATGCGAGAAATTGCTAAGAAATTGAAGATTTCCTACACCGGTGTGTACTACTCCCTTCAGAGGACAGCACAAACAGGCTCTAACCAGAGTAGAAAAAGAAGTGGGAGGCCGCGTTACACAACTGAGCAAGAAGATAAGTACATTAGAGTCTCTAGTTTGAGAAACAGACACCTCACAGGTCCCCAACTGGCATCTTCATTAAATAGTACCTGTTAGAGCCTGTTTGTGCTGTCCTCTGAAGGGAGTAGTACACACCGGTGTAGGAAATCTTCAATTTCTTAGCAATTTCTCGCATGGAATAGCCTTCATTTCTAAGAACAAGAATAGACTGTCGAGTTTCAGATGAAAGTTCTCTTTTTCTGGCCATTTTGAGCGTTTAATTGACCCCACAAATGTGATGCTCCAGAAACTCAATCTGCTCAAAGAAGTGCCCATCCAACCAATCCAACTTGTGGGAGCTGCTTCTGGAAGCGTGGGGTGCAATTTCTCCAGATTACCTCAACAAATTAACAGCTAGAATGCCAAAGGTCTGCAATGCTGTAATTGCTGCAAATGGAGGATTCTTTGACGAAAGCAAAGTTTGATGTAAAAAAAATCTTATTTCAAATACAAATCATTATTTCTAACCTTGTCAATGTCTTGACTCTATTTTCTATTCATTTCACAACATATGGTGGTGAATAAGTGTGACTTTTCATGGAAAACACGAAATTGTTTGGGTGATCCCAAACTTTTGAACGGTAGTGTACATGTTTTTAAACTGAAACAACATGATTGGACAGGTGGAATAGCAGCTACTGTAGCAGCCAAATGGAATTTTAAGTTTTGCCTGTGGCTGGTTTAGCGCTTTCCTTTCCTAGCTCTCTGGCAGGGAATAAAACATAGTTTGGAGAATATTATATGCACTAAAACAAATTTGTTGGTTAAGAGGATAGGGGGATGCCACAGTTTTTGAAACCATCTCTAAATGTTGCAAGGGGATGAAAATATAATTTTCCTGCCTTATTATTTGGATCAGAAGAGTAGTACTTATAATCTTAGAGTTAAAGTGCAACACAGGCTGTAGACGATACTGAATAAGAAGTTGAGTAGAAAGTCCCCCTTATGTGTCAGTCACCTAAATAGCAGGTATTTATATAATGGTCTTTTTAGTTTCCCTTTCTTTCTCCATATCCCAAATCTTAGAGTTTAATTAATTAAGTTTCCTTTATTAATCCCCTTGGGGAAATTCAGTTACTGCAAATTAACCCATCCTAGCTGTAATCTGTGTAGCTAGGAGCAGTGGGCTGGCGCCTTCATGCTGCGCCCAGGGACCAACTCCAGTTCTTTCCCATTGCCTTGGTCAGGGGCACAGACGGGAGTATAAATCCTAACATACATGTTAGGATTTATACGGGGGAACCCGGAGCCCCCGGAGAAAACTCACTGCAGACACAGGGAGAACATGCAAACTCCACACAGAGGACGACCTGGGATGACCCCCAAGGTTGGACAACTTTGAATCCAGGACCTTCTTGCTGTGAGGCACAGTGCTAACCACTGGGCCACTGTGCCGCCAGCTTTTGTAGAGTTAGCAATACCTGTTACTCCAAATTTTTTTGTACTTGAGTGATTTTTTTAAAATTAGTATCTTGATTAATTCTGAGCAGTGTTTTATGTGCCTGATTTTGTTTTAAAGATACTTTTTGTAAATTTAAACTTAAGCCAAAACAATGTCCATTGAGAAGACATAATGCAGCACAAACAGCACTGCTAAAAATTGGTCAGAGACAGATGGAAATTGGCATTCAGGCATTGTGGAAACTATATGCAGTTTGTTACCTAATTATGTACAATATTTCTCTTAGATGATCACCCAACAACCATAGCATGAAATGGAATAAATCACTTCATTTCTAGTGCAGCATCTTTGTTGCTCAATTTAAAAGTTAACTGAATGGTCAGATGCCCACATTGTAGGCTTATGGTGTTTATGGCTGTTGCTGAACCAATCTGGCTTCATCATTCTATTACAAGCACGTTGACTTTTCTGTGTAAACTCTCTCTCTTTCTCTCTCTCTCTCTCTCTCTCTCTCTCTCTCTCTCTCTCTCTCTCTCTCTCTCTCTCTCTCTCCCTCTCTCTCAGTCTCTCTTTCTCTGTCTCTCTCTTACTCTCACTCACACACACTACATACACGTCTCTCTTCCTTCTACATGTTGCCATGATGTAGTGATGCTTTTATGTCTATTTTTGTGATTGAATTGCCTCAAAATAACTAATGTTTTACTATTTGGAGAACAGTTTTACCAAAAACTTTGTGTTTAAACACATGTGATGATTCATTCTGCAGTTTCCCAAAACCTGAAAACCTGGCCCCCTACATTTATTAAATATAAATAACGGCAATATACATACATAGTTGCAACTGACCCCTCTTTGTTTTGTTTTGGGATATTTTTGCTGCTAGGTTACTTTAGACATGGTGCACGTGGAGGTGGAGGATCAGAACTCGACAGAAGCAGCCAAGACCTACAAAGTCAACTGTGACAAGAGGAACATCACGGGGATGGGCTACTTCACAGTGATGGTCCTCAATGCTTCACAGGTATTTATCCTGCCCTGTTAAGCCTATAGATCAAAGGACAGAGAGAGCAGTGGTTCCTAACTGTGTGCGAGGGGCCAAGTGTGCAGTGCCTGGCAAAAGTATTCAACCCCCTTGACAGTCATCACTAATTTCTGGATTATAAAAGATACTCGCACATCTGTTCCTGAATAGTATTATTTTTGTGAATCCATAAGCTCTAACAGCATGTTCCCAAAGCCAAAATAAGTTATGTTTCGCTGAATCTTAATAAATTAAAAACTAAAATATAATGCTTGCATAAGTATTCAACCCCTTGTGCTCTGAAAGCTCCAAGTTTACACAAATGACAAATTATTCCTAAAACAAACTCGGGTAAACACATCCATTCCATCCATTCATTATCCAAACCACGTATTCTGCTCTCAGGGTCACGGGGATGCTGGAGCCTATCCCAACAGTCATTGGGCGGCAGGTGGGGAGACACCCTGGACAGGCCGCCAGACCATCACAGCACTATAATATATAGTATAGTCTATAATATATAGTTTAAAAAAAGGGAAACACAATTGGACATAATTAGTGTGCACCTGTAAGGTATTAAAGTGATGGTCTCATTTATAGGTATAAAATGCACTCTGTGTAAAGTTCATCAGCCGGGTGTGAACTCCATCAGAAAATGAAGACAAAGGAGCATAATACTGAAGTAAGAGACAAAGTGATTAAAATGCAGAAGGCAGAAAGGGATACAAAACAATATCCAAGTGTTTGGATGTCTCATGGAACACTGTTGGATCCATTGTCAGAAAGTGGAAGCTGTATCACACCACCCACATGCTTTGTAGGACCGGCCGTCCCTCAAAGCTAAGTGTCCGAGCCAGACATGGGCTGATGAGGAAAGCCACAGATGATCCTGCGATCACTTTGAAGGAGCTCCAGAGGTCAGTGTCTGAAACTGGAGTAAATGCATGAGTCAACCATATCACAGGCTCTCCATAAATCTGGCCTGTATGGGAGGGTGGCAAGAAAGAAGCCATTTCTCAAAACTATGCATATAAAAGCTTGCTTGGAGTTTGCAACCAAGCATGAGAGAGACCCAGTTAGGATGTGGGTAAAGGTTTTGTGGTCAGATGAAACGAAAGTTGAGCTTTTTGGCCAAAACTCAAAAGTGTTGTGTGGCGCAAGCCTAATACGACTCATGCCCTAAAAAACACCCTCACTACAGTGAAGCATGGCAGCGGCAGCATAATGCTATGCAATTGCTTTTCATCTGGAGGCACTGGGAACCTTGTTCAAACTGAGGGAAGAATGGATGGAGCTACTAAATACAGGGAACTATTGGAAGAAACCCTGTTGCAGTCTACCATAAAACTGAAGCTTGGGAGAAGGTTCATCTTCTAGCAGGACAATGATCCAAAGCACAAGGCTAAAGCAACAAGGGCATGGCTCAGCAACAAAAAGGTGAACGTTTTGGGGTGGCCAAGTCAAAGTCCGGACTTCAGCCCCATTGAAAATCTGTGGCACAGACTGAAAATTGCAGTCCAGAGGCACCATCCGACCTACTTTCAAGACCTGTACAAATTCTGCCTAGAAGAATAGGCAAAGATTACCCCAGAAGAATGTGTAAAGCTTGTACATACTTACCCCAAGAGAATCATGGCTGTTATTGCAGCAAAAGGGTACTGTACAAAGTATTGATTGTGGGGGTTGAATACTCATGCAGGCACTATATTTTTGGTTTTAATTTATTTTAAAAAAAGTCAGCGAAACATAATTTGTTTTGGCTTTGGGAACATGCTGTTAGAGCTTATGGGTTCACAAAATAATATTGTTAAGGAAAGGATGTGTGAGTATCTTTTATAATCCAGAAATTAGTGATGACTGTCAAGGGGGTTGAATACTTTTGCAAGGCACTGTATCTTGATGTTCCCCCCGATACTAGGATACACATCAGCTGGTTTCATGCAGTAAGCTGTTTGGGGAAGTCTCAGTCCAGATCTCTGTCTATGTGCTTTTTTTTCCCTCACAGGACTTGATGGAGTTTCTGAATGCCAACAGCACAGAATGCTCTGTGGTGTTGTTCTTTACCACATGGTGCCAGTTCTCTGCCAGACTGGCCCCTCACTTCAATGCCTTGCCCCGCGTTTTTCCCAGCATTCACTTTCTGGCACTGGATGCCTCTCAGCACAGCAGGTAAATTAGCCACGAAAGGGAAACGCAACCCCATCCTATGTAATCGGAGGACTGGTTTGCATATCCCCATAATCTTTCTAATCTGAGATCCAGGTTACATGTGATACTTGCATGCAACTTTTACCATCACAAATCAATATTAAGCCATCAATAATAATAACAAATACAATAATCAATGACAAATCAATTTTATTATTGTATGATGTGCTGTTTAGGAGAATCAGCCAAATGCCAACTCTCAATCCGGTCCTTGTATGACCAAAGTGAGAGCTGCGTCCGCATTCTCGGCACAAAGTCAAACACGTTTTCAGTGGGTGTCGAACTCCGCCAAAATTGTCCGTTGTTTCCGATTCTGTTTGTGATATTCATGGACAGGATCTCAAGGTGCAGCCAAGGTGAGGAGTGTGTCTGTTTTGGGAACCTCAGCATTGCATCTCTGCTCTTTGCAGATGATATGGTTTTGTTGGCTTTATCAGAACGCAACCTCCAGCATGCACTGGAGTGGTTTGCAGCTGAGTGTGAAATGGCTGGGATGAGAGCCAGCACCTCCAAGTCTGAGGTCATGGATATCTACCGGAAAATGGTGGATCGCTCCCTCCGGGTTGAGGATGAGTTGTTGCCTCAAGTGAAGGAGGTCAAGTATCTCAGGGTCTTGTTCATGAGTGAGGGTAGGATGGAGCGGGAGATTGACAAGCAGATTGGTGCAGCATCAGCAGTAATGCGGATGTTGTATCGGACCATTGTGGTGAAGAGGGAGCTGAGCCGGAAGGCAAAGCTCTCAATTTACCAGTCAGTCTTTGTTCCAAACCTCACCGATGGTCATGAGCTTTGGGTAGTGACCGAAAGGGTGAGATCACGGATACAAGCAGCTGAAATGAGTTTCCACAATAGGGTGACTGGGCTCAGCTTTAGAGATGGGGTGAGGAGCTTGGACATCCGGTGGGAGCTTGGAGTGGAGCCACTGCTCCTTCACGTCGAAAGGAGCCAGTTAAGGTGGTTCGGGCATCTGATTAGGATGCCTCCTGGGTGCCTTCCTTTGGAGATTTTCCAGGCACGTCCAACTGGGAGGAGACCCCAGGGTAGACCCAGAACTCGCTGGAAGGACTACATGTCCAATCTGGCCTGGGAACACCTTGGGATCCCCCAGGAGGAGCTGGAGGGCGTTGCTGGGGAGAGGGATATCTGGAGTGCCCTACTTGCTGCCCGTGCAATCTGACCCCAGCGAAGCAGCTGATGATGAGATGAGTCAAATACCTACTCTCTATTGTCATCCAGTCAGATTAAGCTGCATTCATCTAAAACTGCTGTTATCACAAGTCATATTTCCATTCAATGATTTTTGAATTTTAAGTGAGGTTCTCAAAAGATGAAGGGGGCATCCGGGTAGTGTAGCGGTCTATTCCGTTGCCTACCAACATGTGGATCGCCGGTTCGAATCCCCGTGTTACCTCTGGCATCCTTACAGACACAATTGGCTGTGTCTGCAGGTGGGAAGCTGGATGTGGGTGTGTCCTGATCGTTGCACTAGCGCCTCCTCTGGTCGGTTGGGGTGATTGTCCAGGGGGGAGGGGGAACTGGGGGGAATAGCGTGATCCTCCCATGTGCTACGTCCCCCTGGCGAAACTCCTCATTGTCAGGTGAAAAGAAGCAGCTGGCGACTCCACATGTATCGGAGGAGGGATGTAGTAGTCTGCAGCCCTCCCCGGATCGGCAGAGGGGGTGGAGCAACAACCGGGACAGCTCGGAAGAGTTGGGTAATTGACCGGGTACCATTGGGGAGAAAAAGGAGGGAAAATCCACAAAAAAAAAGAGGAAAAAATTTGAATGTGAATCGGCTGTATCTCCATTAGCTGGTTTTAAGTGATTAGCAATCTCCCTTCGGGCAGGACTACGTCTTCAAAAACATTCAAGACAAAAATGACAAAGGGTTGATGAGAATTACTTGGAGACATTTTAAAAACCTCTCTCTATCATTCTTTATCAAACATATCAACCTTTCCAGCTCAAGCAATCATGATGACTTTTACGATATTTGTTTTTCCATATTTTTAATTTTCCGCCCAGTTTTTTGATAGCCAAGTTACTTGGGCAAGTAATAGTTCAGTTATAAAAACGGAACTATCATCAAGCTCCCACTCCTAACCCATTGCATTTTCTTTGGCTCTATTCTTTGACAGTTTGTCTACTCGGTTTGGAACAGTTGCTGTGCCAAACATTCTGCTGTTCCAAGGCGTCAAACCCATGGCTAGGTTCAACCACACTGACAGGACCCTGGAGACGCTCACCTCTTTCATAGCTAACCAGACAGGTTTGGAAGGAGTAGAAATAAAGCAGTTTGTCTTTTTATTTTATTTTTTTATTCAACAAAATGCCAACTCCCTAAAGATGCAAGATGGTCACCACTAGCAGGGGCCCTACTGCTTATTTTCATGGCTGGATGTTTATATATACCTTGAATGTTCGCTGATAATGACCTAGGCCTTTTGAATTTTCCTATTCTTTTTTTCTTTTCTTCCCTATAACACTCTTCCAACTACACAAATATAAACACACAGACTAACATATACATACAAGCACACACATTTTAATGCTCTTAATGCTGCCTTAAGGTGACTTGTGAAAACCCAGTGAAATATTCTCAAAAGTGAATGAATTTAGCATAATAACACATAATCTGACCAAGGCTAGGCAACTGTGCTACTTCCACGACAAGTTTATCAGTGTTGCTCTTATATTGCAGGGTTTGAAGGGAGCCCTGACAGAAACGTGACAGATGCCGACCGTTCAGGGCCCCTGCTAAATGTCCCAGTAAGGAGCATCGACTGGCTGCTGGTCTTTTCTGTTCTGTTCATCAGCGGTTTCTCACTCTACGCTGTCCTACGGACAGACAGCATCCGTTGGCTCATACCGGGACAGGAGCATGAACACCAGGACTGAGACTACACAGACTTCAAAATGATTTGGATTGTAAATTATTATTTGTTGAAAAAAAAAAGAAGTTTAGGTTTTACCATTTTATTTGCTTATGTTTCAAGTGTTTGGTGACTTAAATAAATTGTATATAGATTACACAGCTTCTGATAAGTGCTTTCTTTTTACTTTGTGTATGATTGTACAGGATTAAATGGACAAATAAGAGTTTAAGCATCATTGACAATGATGCATCAGGAGCTTGAGTGATGTTTGAATAAACCTCACACAGCCTACAGTTTGAAAATTTTTGCTTTATTTTAGTATAGTTTAATATATATCGCTTTGTTTAAGTATAGGTTAGTATACTGCTGGTGTTGTGTGTGGCTGCCGCTTTTCCCTCTCGTAGCCCCCCTTCCCATCCACCCCTGTATGTCTGTGTTAGGTTTATCTGTTTTGTTTCACCCTGTTTATTGTAAAGCAACTTTGAGTGTTGGAAAAGCACTATATAAGTTTAATGTATTATCATTATTATCATAGATTGAGTGGAAAGAAGTGTTGACTGATGTTAACCACACCGTAGTTGACCATCAGTGTCTCACAGTGAAAGATTCTCATGAACACATATTTCCACTGCAGAGCCTGGAGAGGTGGAGGTATGCACTGGAGATAAGATGAATGAAAGTCAGTAGGAGCAAGACGGAATACATATGTGTGAATGAGAGGGAGGACAGTGGAATGGTGAAGATGCAAGGAGTAGAGGTGATGAATGCATTTGAGTTTTAACTACTTGGGGGTCAACTGTTCAAAGTAACGGGGAGTGCAGAAGAGAGGTGAAGAAGAGACTGCAGGCAGGGTGGAGTGGGTGGAGAAGAGTGTCAGGAGTGATTTGCGACAGAAGGGTACCAGCAAGAGTTAAAGGGAAGGTTTACAAGAAGGTAGTGAGACCAGCTGTGTTATATGGTTTGGAGACTGGCACTGACAAAAAGACGGGAGGCAGAGCTGGAGGTGGCAGAGTTGAAGATGCTAAGATTTTCATTGGGAGTGACGGAGAAGGACAGGATTGGGAATGATTATATTAGAGGGACAGCTCAGGTTGGACGGTTTGGAGACAAAGCAAGAGAGACAAAATTGAGATGGTTTGGACATGTGTGGAGGAGAGATGCTGGGTATGTTGGGAGAAGGATGCTGAAGATGGCGCTGCCAGGCAAGAGGAAAAGGGGAAGGCCAAAGAGGAGGTTTATGGATGTGGTGAGGGAGGACATGCAGGTGGCTGGTGTGAGGAAGCTGTAGAGGACAAGAGAAGAGCTAGAAACAGATGATCCGCTGTGGCGCCCCCTAACGGCAGCAGCCGAAAGAGGAAGAAAGACCGTTCACCGGCAGCTTTCAGAGAAACCTGCCATGTGAGCGAGAGGTACAAGTGTGTGTGTGTGTGTGGGGGGGGGGGGATACTCTAATATGACAGGGATATATAATACACAAACGTGTAATATAACCAGCGCAAAAGACTGCCTGTTTCAACGGTGGCTTCGTGGAGGAACTGATGCTCTAAAAATGTATTTTCATCAGGCGTTCTGCAGAACAGCTGTGAGAGCTTCACATGACAAGACGGACCGACAGGGAGGGTTTGGAAACCGTCTGATCACTGAGTGTTGGTATGTATGGGTTAATGGTTAGTGGAGTATGGCGGTTTCCCATATCTGGTCTGGGCAGGCTGTTGCTTTCTTCATCTGCAAGACATTCGTCGTCTAAAATGGTGAGTGCAAGACTTGAGAGGAGGAGACCTTTGTATTAGCTAGGTGGTGCGTTATAACAGGTTAAAGCGTCTTGTTTGATGTTGTCTCGCATAGCCGGTATTCGCCAACGACTTAGGTGCAACTTTATGGAAGAAAAAAAAACTACTTGTGAGATGAAGGACTGACAGGTTGCTTGGGAATTACACCGCAGTTTCTAGTTTCTAGTTACATGCATTGAAGAAAGCCGGCTAAAGTGCGTGTTCACAGTCGTCTGTGTGTGATTAACTTTTTGCCAGTGTCACATTTATCCAACGATGATCGCTTTAGTGGCGGCTTTTCATTGAGAATGTAAGACTGCCACCTGCCGGACATACTCCTGTATCTCATTACGCTAGGATGCGTGTGCGTGTACGTTCGCGTGTGTTCGCGCGTGTGCGTCGCTAATCTCGCAAACTACTGGACGAACTCAACTCTGACCCGGATGATTGCGCTTTATTGCAAGTTACTTTAATTTTTCTTTTATACATAGTTTATTTTATTATTGTTAACTTTCATCTTTACTATTTACTGTTAATTTTTCCCTCTTGCACCAACATAAAGACGAAGTCCTTGTATGTTCTTATACTTGGCAATGAATCTGATTATGATTATCAAATCTTACTTTATTCAGACACAAAGGTAGGTCCATATTAAAGACAACAACAAAGAAATACAACACAGGACACGAACACAAAAATATAGCTAAAAACAGCAGTTCACAAGTCCACAATGATTAAAAGCTATACAGACATTTGTTCCAATGTGTCCAGAAACAAGAGGAGTACCTGCTGTCACTTTGTATAGGCTCAGTTAAGAGCATTATAATTACATTCTTAGAATCGACACATAAATTTGTACATAAAATTCCTCAACACAGCATGATAAGTGGGAACATTACTAGTCACAAACATATGACTTGCACTTGTCCATCTTGGAAGCTTGAGCAAGACTCTAAATGCATCATTATATGCTACCTGCAGCTTTTTCATTGTTGCTTGGCTATAATTGCACCACAAGTGGGCTGTATAGAGTGGAGTACAGTGGGCCATAAAAAGGGCAGTTTTAACATCATCTGTACACATGATTATGATCTATCAGCCTAAACTATTTTTGTGCACAGTTATGTATGCATGTCAGAATCAGAAACACTTTGTCATTTCATTTCATGCACTTGCGCATATGAAATGAAACGAAGTATCGTTTCCCGCAGCCCACAGCAGTGGAACACAGACAAAAACACATATCCAAAAACTACAAGAACACATATATCCAAACGAACACATCTCTCTCTCTCTCTCTCTCTCTCTCTCTCTCTCTCTCTCTCTCTCTCTCTCTCTCTCTCTCTCTCTCTCTCTCTCTCTCTCTCTCTCTCTCTCCCTCTTTCTCTATCTATATATATATATATAACTATCCCATGCAAACCCATATATAAAACTGTCCGGGAGAACTAACGCCAGCCAGGATGACTGTCGGAACTGCCGGTCTGCATGGGCTAGCAGTTAGCTTAACCTACCCCACTTCCGTCTTTATGCATGTTAAATAATCCAGGTAAGAAAATCACAGAAAGTCTAATCAGTTCATCTGGACACAACGTTTATTGAGAGAAATGTTTCATCACTCATCTAACTGACCTCTTCAGTCTAAACTGACTGCAGGTGTCCCCACCCTTATAAACAATACTGTGACGTGCATGGATAAGTAGACACGTTCGCCGTTGGCTAACGGGTCGGACCCTGTAGTCGAGCGGTCAGCGATGTCTCCCGCGGTCTATCTGGATCGCAAGATCAGAAAAACTGACCTTGAAATTCTATTACTGGAACGCCAGTTGAGGTGGGTGCATTGTCACCCCCTCAGCCCTGTCACTTTCTTGGCTCTCCTGTGGAGCTGGGTTTTACCTGGGGACCCGGCCTCGTCCACGCCCCACGCTGCTCATCTGGTCTCTTTCCTTCACTGGTTTCCATTTCACTAAGGCGTACCATCTCAGCACTGCCACCAAATGTTATACTTTGGCCATCCTCAAAGTATAACAACACCCGAGCTAAGTCATGGCAGCAGTAAACATGATTCCTCCTCCTGCTCCAATGAAGCTTAATGGACATCTTCAGGGCAGATTTTGAGGATTACAGTTTAGCAACGGGTCTGCATGAGAAACCTGCCGAGGTCCAAGCGGCTACTCTGAGGAGTCTAATGGGCCCTGAATGCAGGCATGTATACAGCATAATCTGGAATTAACTGAGGAGGAACAGAAAAATATAAAGAAAATTCTGGATGCACTGGAGGCATACTTCAAACCCACCAAGAATATGATTTATGAACGATACATCTTTGGCTGTTGCAAACAGGAGGATGGTGAGTCCATTGACACTTTTGTTACTCGCCTTAGGGAGAAGGCTACTGCATGTGGTTATGGGGCGCTGAGAGATGAACTGATTAGGGACAAAGTTGTACTTGGCATTGCAAATGAGGGCACATGCAGGCGTTTGTTGAGGGAGAAAGATTTAACGCTGATGGCTGCGGTGGAGACATGCCGTGTTGCAGAGCTGACAGATATGGGGCTGAGGTCTATTGACCAAGAAAGGACACGCATAGACAGCGTCAATGCAACATTCAGGCAGCCATTCAAGGAAAATTCTCTGGTCGTAGACAAGCAACATAGACGATATGATACGACTACAGATAGCCTTCCGCATGTAGATGCTGTGGCGTGGCGGGGAAAAGAGCAATGCCCAGCGTATGGAAAGATGTGCAGAGCCTGTGGCACGGCTAACAATTTTGCAAGAGTTTGCATCAAAAGCAGAGGTGGACAACCTGGCTTCAGAAAGTAAAAGTCCTGCTATGTATTTGTTCCACTCATACACTACACCAGCTGAATTTAATAAGCGCAACTCTTCAGCCAGGTAGAGTGAAATCACCTTGTTTAGTGAATGGCTAGAACAAATACATTGTTGGACTTTTACTTTCTGAAGCCGGGATGTCCACCTCTGATCATAACCAAGAGAGCGTGGGGGTGGGGGGGAGCATGAGTTCATTCTGTTGACAATTCAATTCCAGGCCAGGACATCGATGTTTATCCAAGCGAATGTATTGGGGCTGTGGGAGGAAAAGGAAAAAAGTGGTTTGTCACTCTTCAACTGAACAAAAAGAAGCAACAATGCCAACTCGATTCAGGAGCCACGTGTAATGTCATGAGTTTCAAGGACAAATGCGGCTTGCACCGAGAGACAATCTCGTGCCAAGTAGCACCAAACTCAGACTCTACTCAGGCCAGTTGATGCCCTCCATGGTCCTGTTTGTGACAGAGTGTGTTTTGCGCAGCCATAGATACACTAGATTTCGAGATAGTTGAGGCCAATCAGCAGCCACTGCTCCCAGGGTCCACCTGTTAGCGCCTTGGGCTCATGCATTTTATCATTCCAGCAGACCTCAATGCTGTGGACAATGTTCAACCTAGGCCCCTGACTAAAGAGACGCTGGTTAGCAAATACCAAGATGTTTTCACTGCCCCAGTCGGCTAGTCCAGAGTGCACCTCGCAATGTTCCTGTCGCAATGCCGAAAGCAGTGAAGGCAGAGCTCGACCAATACGAAGCTGAGGACCATATTACTCCAGTTACAGAGACAACAGACTGGATTAGCAATATGGTGATTGTTAAGCAACCTGACAAGCTGTGGATATGCATTGATCCAAAGCACCTCAACCAAGCACTGAGGCGATCACATTATGTCATGCCCACGTTAGAGGATGTACTCTACATGCTCACTAAGGCAAGGGTTTTGCACTCGTGGATGCCAGGGACGCTTTCCTTCAATGCAAGCTCGATGAGCCCAGCACCTACTTGACCACTTTTTGGACGCCCTGGGGTCGAAAACGCTGGTGGAACCTTCCCTTTGGTGTGTCTGTGGCCCCAGAAGTGTACCAACGGAAACGGCACGAGCTGCTGGTCAGGCTCAATGGGGTGGAGCCCATAGCTGACAACATTCTCATCATCGGCTGTGGCGAAACAGATAAGGAGGCAGACCGAGACCATGATACCAAGCTGCTGGCGCTAATGGACTGATGCAGGCAGGTCAAGCCGTTTCCGGCTCAGAAGTGTTTTTGCGTGCCAGAGTTTTCACCATTATCTGTATGGACGCAACAGCATTACAGCAGAGACCAGATTCACAAGCCCCTCGTCACCACATTCAGCAAGCCACTTCTGAGTGCCCCAAATCGTCTGCAGAGCATACTGCTGGCTCTACAGAACTACAACCACAGGGTGGTGTATAAGCTGGGGCCAGAAATGCACGTGAGTGATACCCTCAGCAAGGCCACTGTGTCAGACACATACAGGGTCCATGCACAATGAGCGCACGCTGTCTGTAGTTTAGAGACAGAGCAGCTGGACGTGGAGCTCATCAACCAGGCTGACTATCTCAGTGTCACAGACCAGTGACTCGTACAGATCCAGCAGCACAATGACGAGTAACTCCAGGCTATGAAATCTGTGACTGTGCAGCTGGCCTGAACACGGAGATGAAACTCCACTGTGGCAAGGAAATATTGGGCATTTAAGGAGAAGCTCAGTATTCAAAATGGGGTACTATTCAAAGGTGAAAGTCATCCTTCCCAGATCACTCTGCCCCGAAATGTTGGCATGAGTGCACTCTAGTCACATAGGGGCCGTGGCCTGTTACAGGCAAGCATCCGTATCCCCAGCCAGTACACACTGTACTGGCTGGGGATACGGAGCGAAATCAAGGATGTTGTAGGCAAATTCACTGTCTGCAACGAATACGCCATTGAGCAGCAGAGGGAGACAATGATGTCGCATGAGCTGCCAACACACCCCTGGCAGATTGTAAGCCTAGACCTCTTGGTGGCAAAGATTTCCTCCTGCTAGTTGACCATTATTCTGATTTCTGGGAAATTGACCTTCATCCAGACCTCTCAGATGAGGCGACAATAAAACGCTGCAGGGCTCAGTTTGTTCACTATGGTCAGCCTGACTGGGTCATCTCTGATAATGGGCCCAGTTCTCATGTCACCAATTCAGGTGGTTTGCTGCAGACTGGGATTTTGAGCACATCACCTCCTCACCATTCCATCCCAAAGCTAATAGTAAGGCTGAGGCTGCTGTGAAGATAGCCAAGAACTTGTGTAAAAAAGCTCTCTGTAAGGGCAATGATGCCTGGAAGGCGATCCTGCAGTGGCGTAACACACCAACAGAGGGTATGGACAGCAGTCCGGCCCAGCGCCTGATGGAAGACCGCGCTGCCTGTGGCCTACAGGCTACTGGAGCCATGTGTGGTGACCAGGGTACCAGCTGCATCACAGAAGATGGGTCTCCAAAGTGATCTATGACAAATCAGCAAGGGACCTACGTGAACCTCACGGTGGGTGAAGCAGTCAAGATGAAGCCGCTACCAGGAGACCAAACAGACATTTGGAGATGTGGATTCTGTGTACAGAAGGTTGCTCCACGGCCCTACCTGGTAGAAGTGGAGGGATCATTGTACCGCCGAAACAGAGTTGACCTGCAGGTGGCAGAGCCAGCACTGCCAGGAACTAATCTGGAAAGCATGCCACTGGCTCACACCCCCGAAGAGACTGGAGGGGAAAAAAAAGGAGAAATGAAGAGACTGGCCTAACCCCCCCCCCCCCCCCGCGCCTCATGCCCATGTGCCAGGCCAGCCCAGAGGCGCTGGGCGAAGAGCCGAGCCCCCCCCCCCATACCCCACTCAGGTGCTCTGACGTTCTGCCTGCCCATTCTCCTGCAGGGCCTTTTATGCAGTTGCGCTCTGGACGGCTGTCCCGGGCACCTGTTAGGCTTAATTTGTAGTTGGGTCGGACTGTTACACCAATATTGTTGTTGTTATAAAAACAAAAAAGGAAAAAAAGGTGCAAGTTTGAATACTGACAACAGTATAATTGTCAGTATAATAATAATTTTTGAGATTGAGTTGTAATATTTATGTCGTGTTCAGTAATGGAGGGCTAAGTACGAAGTACACAAATGCATAGGTTCAGTTTAATTCGGGAACTTAATAAGATGTTTCTCATTTGTATGTAGGCCCAGTGTGATAGTCTGGCGGCCTGTCCAGGGTGTCTCCCCGCCTGCCGCCCAATGACTGCTAGGATAGGCTCCAGCATCCCCGCGACCCTGAGAGCAGGATAAGCGGTTTGGAAAACGGAGGGATTATTTCAGAAAAAGATGTTACAGGTCTTAGATGGCACTTTACTGCCATCTGTTGGAATTTGGGTGGTGCTGCTTTGCCGGCTGTGTATCGCTGTAGGGGCGTTGTGCCCCGGATGTTGTTGTGCTCCGAGCCAAATAAAGAGTATGTCAGCATTCATGACCTGTCTCGTCATTTAACACCGAAACAACAGTTGCCTAAGCGTAAACCAGTGGTCATTCCGTATGTGGCGGGAGTGTTGGAACAGTTGAGAGGTGTATTTTCCAAACACCGCGTCTCAGTTGCTTTCAAACCCCAAAACACGCTGCACCAGAAATTGATCCACCCCCAAGAATCGGGTCCCCCGGCACAAAAAGAGCAATATAGTGTACGCTATCAAGTGCCAGGACTTGCCGTGACTTGTACATCGGGGAAATTAAACAGACGCTGCCCAAGAGGATAGCACAACACAGAGAACTAACACGTCAGGCCAGGACTCCGCAGTCTACACCCATCTACAGGCCAGTGGCCATCAAGGATGAGGATGTGCACATTCTTGATCGGGAGGACTGCTGGTTTGAATGGGGAGTCAAAGAGGCCATCTGTGTGAAGAGGGAACAACCATCACTGAACGGGGGGTGGAGGCTAAGAGTACATCTGTCGCCATCTTACAATGCTGTGATTGCAAACGTTCCCCAATCCTCTGTACACATGGCCATTTTAACTCCAGTTAATGGTCACGGTAATTTGCATATGAAACTGATCATTGCTTTCGGTCGTTATGCCACTCTTTTGTTTATAAGGTTGGGGATACCTGCAGACTGAAGGATGTCACAAAATGAGTGATGAAACGTTGTTCTCTCAATAAACGTTGTGTCCAGAGATGACTGTATGATGAAGAACCTCTTGTGGTTGCGGGGATTCAAAACATTCGAAACGTTTAGTTTTGCTATCACCGCTCCCTTCCTTCATTCACACTCCAGCTCGCTTGCCCAACGCTGCTCTCCGTTGCTTCCCAATCTGAGTCAACCGTGCGCATGCGTGACTCACATCTACGGCTGAATCAGATCGGGCAGCGATAGTGTCAAAAACAAAACATGTATTCGGGTATGAGTCTTGAATGTAAACGAGAAGTCGATCATATTTCGCAAGCCAACAAATCATTCACCGCTGATCTCAACACAGGAGAAGTGGAGGAACACTGGATGAGCCAAAAATAATTCATCTGAAGGCTCATTTATGCTCCCTTTACGTATGTAAATAGATACGTCCGTTTCAAACGTTCTAAACGTCACTGCCCAGATACTTCCCATCCGTGTTTTACGTTGGCATGGTTATTAAGCAATACGTCCACCAGAGGGCAGTTCAGAGTTCAGAGCTCACTTCCGAGTTCAGAGGTAAGGTGTCTAGGCTGCCGGAAAGTCACAAGAAGAAGAAAAAGAAGACGAAGAGGGCAAACATGGCGACGGTGGAGGCGATCATGATCGTGTATCTGTTAAAAAAGAGGCAAAAAAGAAGAGGCAGCGTAGTAGACGGCGGTCCTCCCAACTGTTCTTTAGCAGTTGTTTGTCTCTGTGCCCAGGCGAGATATGTCTAACTACGTACTAACTAGCACAGCCTTTCCTCAAAAAGTTCCGCCACTTCTTCGTCTTCTTCGTTGTGTGTCGCTGGCTGTTCGCGGGTGGGCTATTAAGCTACACTGCGCAACACTGCCCCCACGGTTTCCTGTGGTATTTCCGGCGGTACTGCTCCGTTTGTACGCATCCGCAAGCTCCCAGAAAACGTGCAGAAATACGGACGAAATGAACACAGAATACGGACAGAAGGCTCCGTCCGTATACGTATACGTATTTAACGTTGAGCATAAATGAGCTCTTATTCACCTCGCCGCCACGTGGAAGTGCTTTAGTCTCCATTGTTAAAACTCCGCTATAAAAATACAATTTAAAGAGTAGGATTAATCAGTCACAGCTGGAAGTCATCTCAGTAGCTACAATGAAAACATTTCCCACGGCTGAGCTATGTTTTCTTACTATTGTATGAATAAAAGCCAATCAGTAGAGCAGCCGCTTGCCTTGATTAATTTTATATCATGAAAACCGTGACAAACATACTTGAAATCTTTTAATAAGGGCTTTGAAATTATGATAACGTGATCTCTGTCATTTCATGTCAGACTTGGTTACATTCGTGTGAGGGTCCACCTAGGAGGCTGCACATCCGCAGACTGACAGGCAAAATGTTTTTATTTGCTAGATTTTTGTAGCTTGATCGCTGCATATTAACTTTTTTTTCATATTTCCCAATCAATCGACTTGGGTGCTATGCAAAAGTCTAATGTAGCATAAGTCTATAATGGCAGGAAAAACACTTTTTTCTGTCTGTTTGCGCGTGTATTTTCCTTATTCTGGTAGGCGAAAAAAGGGGGGTTGTCGCCAAGTCGAAACACCGGAGAAGAGAGATCTCTACACCTGGTGGAGATCATTTAGTTTTTTTCTTCTTCTTTGGTTTCTATAAATGAGTGATTCTCAGTCCAGTCCTCAGGTAAAGCTGGTTTTCTGTTCCGTCGGGTTGTTAATTACATTCACCTGTTCCAGCATTAAATCAGGTGAGGTTTCACACCTAAAACAGCAGGTGAATGATGAATGTAATTAACTACTAGAATCGCAACCCTGCTGTACTGGATGGTACCCAGGGACCGGTATTTCGCCAAAATCTGTGACCGTTGAAAATTCTGACCACGTGGTTTTCCTGAACTCACCGTCGAAACTAGATGGCATCGCTAAGGGATAACTACCCTCCTAGATCGTTAACCACACCAAACTCATACTTAAACCTAACCAGGAGGTGGGAGAACTTGGAGATGTTCGCACAGTTTGATCACAGTTTTCAACAGTCACAGATTTTGCTGCAATGCGGTACTGAGAAGTCCTGGAGATCATACTGAGAGTAGGCGACCTCCACCCTGGTTGTTTTCCTTACTTCATAAAGCAGTCATCCTTTTGCTTTGGGGCCGTGTTTGAATCAGGAATCAGAAACACTTTTTCATTTCATTTCATGTACTTGTATACATGAAATGAAATATAATTTTCCCCAGCCCACAGCAGTACACCACAAAGACAAAAACATATAAACTACAAGAACTCATATATCAAACAAAACAAAAAAATCACTGTCGGAGCTGCCAGTCTGCAGGGACTAGCAGTTAGCATAGGCTGCCCCACTTCTGCGTCCTGTCAGACTGCCCTTGGTGTTTCCTCCTCGTGCGCAGCTCCAGGCAGGACTGTGGTCCCGGGGCCCACTGGATGCAGCAGACCAGGTTCCCCCAGCCGATCAACACCAGCTCTCCCAGCCAGACACCTTCGACACACTTTCCCGCACTCCACACGACGAGACCAAAAACACATTCAACGCTAGGCGAGCAATAGCAGCAATCCCAGCCATCAAACGGAAGACGTGGACAGACGTGGACAAAGACACTGCATGGCTGGTACTAGGTGAAGCTGCCGCAAACGCAAGTTTGCACCGCCATCCTCCCACACCAGAAGCGGAAGATAGTTGAAGATGCAGTCACCTCTACCTTCCTGGACACCAGTGCAACCAAGAGACCACCCATATTCAGGATTATTAACAAAAACCTACTCAGGCCTAGCTGAACGTGCTTGTAGTGGCTGCAGCATGCTAGGAAGTAATCAAGCATGCTAGGAAGTAATCATGTCAACAAGGAGTTTAGACAAAAAAAAAATCACTTTTGTTAACTAAGATGGAAATGTGTTCCTCTACACCTACCTCATCTTGGCCAGTGAAATCTGAGTCTGATGTTTGTGCATTATTTCTTTTATTACAAGAGTTGTTTCCCTGCTCTAACATCTATCTTGGGCTAATGGAATTGTGTTCACAAACAAAAATAATCATGTGAGCCTGACCAATCTTACAAGTTGATCACATTGTTCTGCCTTAGAAAATACAGTGGCCACTGCTGCAGCATTGGTGGACTTGGTTCCACAGTGTTCTCGTAGGTTATGAGTCCTGCAATGCAGGTGAGGTGCACCATGGACAAGCATGTGCTGTTACGGAAATCTTTCCACATTGTGAGAATATGTTTCTGCTGTTATTGCTGTTTACATCACATCTAAACCACGTATTCCCCTGTGGATCATTCTCCGAAGCTCTGGATGAGCTTGATTACCAACAGAACGGCAAACACTGTTCGCTTCCAATTCACTCTGTAGTTCACAGCATGCAAATTAAATCAGTAAATGCATAACAGAAGTGTGTTCATTAAAGCGAACCTAAAATAATCACTCAAGAGCATGGAGTTGTTTACGTGCCTGATCTGTTGTGTTCATTTTCTTCAGGCCTCAGACTCGCATTGGCTGTCTCCAGCAGACAGAGAGCAGCTGCTGATGGAGCTGAGAGCCACTGGCTGGCTGGAAGTAGAGGAGCGAGATGCCATCTACAAAGAGCTACACTTCAAAACCTTCAACCAGGTTTGTGTCTGAGTGTAGAGGTGTGTGTCTGTCTGTCCCTACACAATTCAGTGTCTGTCTCTCATTCAAGCATTTATAAGTTATGTCCGTGTCTGAGTCGATACACACATAGTGCAGCTTTGAGGTTCTAGGTGTATTATTTTGACATTCCTGAAATATAAAATGGGCAGAGGTTTTCTGAATAGTATAGACTGAAACATATTTATCAACTTGTGCTTCGCCCCACTCCCCAGATTTCTGCATCTAAAAACACAGGAACAAGATTAAACAGGAAATACACACACACACACACACACACACACACACACACACACACACACACACACACACACACACACACACACACACACACACACACACACACACAGAGGCTGCTAACCAATGCCATTCGTAGATCCCACATCACACCAATCCTCGCATCCCTTCATTGGTTCCCCATAAAGTACAGAATAGACTTCAAGATACTGCTTATCACATACAAGACCCTACATGGTCTTTCCTCTTTATGCATTTGCGAATGTTTGCATCCTTACTCCACCTCTTGACCACTCAGATCTTCCAGCCAGAGTCTCTTATTTATACCCTGCTCCCTCCAAAAATCCAAGGGTGACTGCTTTTGCCAAAAGGACCCCATAACTTCTGGAACCCCCCCCCCCACTTGTTGGATTAGCTGAGTCTGTAAACCTACCTGTACCAACTTACCTTCCCTGTAAAGGGGCTGTAATTTATACTTTTCTGCATATAACGGTATGTGTATGTTGCTTATTTTTCTATAGCTTTATCTTGTGCAGCACTTTATAACTTTGTTTGAAAGGCGTTTATATATATATATATATATATATATATATGTGTGTGTATGTGTATGTGTGTATATATATATATATATATATATATATATATATATATATATACAAAATCCAGTTAGTCAAGTAAATTCTCTGAGACAGTACAAGCCTGTTTCATTCTATAAGCAATCATCAGCTGTCAGCTGTCAGACAGCTGATGTTTGTTTATAGCATGAAACAGGCCTGTACTGTCTAATGGAGAATTTACTTGACTAACTGGATTGTTTTGCTCCTTATTTTTTGAGCATTGTCCTATCCCTACCGTTGGGTGTTTCTTTGAACAAAGTTTTATATATATATAATTAGGGGTGCATGATTCAGGAAATGTCACGATTCGATTCAATTCAATTCCGATTCTTGGGGTCACAATTCGATTCAAAATCGATTCGTGATTCAAAACGATCTGCGATTCAAAATTGATTCGAGTTGCGATTCAGAATGAATTGTCGATTCAGTACATTCATCGATTTGATTTTAGATTGCTGTTTTGATTTACTTTCCCCATTTGACTGCGGTAGACACTTTTATTGGTCTAAAAAAAAATCACACTGAATCAAATGTAAACGTTTGCTATTCAGTGTCAACCCTGAGAAGATTTATTGTCCTTTAGTCCACTCAGTCAATAGGGAACCAAGGCAACCCTGAGACAAAGGGTAAAATTAATACTTAATACAAAAATAAAAATGATTGCAAAGATAAACTGCAAAGTGCAAACCTTCAAGTAATAACTTAAATTCAAACTTCAAATAATAACTTAAATTCAATATTCAAATAACAAAATCAAACAAACAATAGCTGCCTGCTACATTTAGCTGCACAGTGCAAACAAGAACTGTTACATTTAGCTGTAAAGTACACCACTGCCTAGAATGTCTAGGTTCTTCTGTAGAAACAGACGCTGGTCTACATGTTTTGAAGTGAGCATACTCCGCTGTGCAGTTATGATGTCCCCAGCAGTTGAGAATACCGTCTGTGCCGCAACGCTAATACCAGGGATGCATAGATAGCGTTTAGCCAACTTGGCCAGTAGGGGAAAGACAGTCTCGTGGGACCGCCACCAGCTGAGGGGATCTTCTGAGAGTGATAGTGGGGAGACCTCCAGATAGTTCAAGATGTTGTTAATGTAGTCGCTAAATATGGCAAATTTGATGTAAAAGATGTTTTGCCTCACCCAACCAACTGTATCCTGACAGGCATGTGGAGGGGAAAGCTCAGCCACTGCAGGCGTCAGTGGTAACGGAGCTCATCGAAACATATGGATGTGCCATCACAACAGCTATATGGACTGAGGCAGGGGAGGTTTCTATCAGACAACAGGTGAAGCAGTGCTTCACCAAAAAACAAACAAACCAAAAACAAAAACACACTTTATCACATAAAATATATTTTTTAGATGCCAACATTTCATTAAAATTACTATTTCCCCTGTGAATCAAACAAAAAAAGTGTCACCGTTAAAAAAAAAGTGTCATGGGTATTGTGCAACACAGCGCCCTCCTCAGGTGACACGGGGTGTTCTGCTTCGCTAACCCAATGTAAGCGAATGGAATTTGGAAAAGTACCTTACACGTTGTTGATTAGACAGTTATGGTTTATGACGCGTTTTAATGCCCACCCAGTGAAGCTTCACCTAGTCTTTCCTCGACCTGAAAATTATTGACACCCGTCTAACCAATCGGAGAACACCAGTTCAGCCTTTCCGATCCTTGACTTGTTCTCCAATCTTCATCATACCTTACCGCACTCTGTCATAAGCTTTCTCTAAATCTACAAAGACACAATGCAACTCTGTCTGGCCTTCTCTATACTTCTCAATCAACATTCTCAAAGCAAACATCGCATCTGTGGTGCTCTTTCGTGGCATGAACCCATACTGCTGCTCGCTGATCATCACCTCTCCTCTTAATCTAGCTTCTATTACTCTTTCCCAAATCTTCATGCTGTGGCTGATCAACTTTATACCTCTGTAGTTGTTACAGTTCTGCACATCGCCCTTGTTCTTGAAAATCGGTACCAGTATGCTTCTTCTCCACTCCTCAGGCATCCTCTCACTTTCCAGGATTGTGTTAAACAATCTAGTTAAAAACCCCACTGCCATCTCTCCTAAACATCTCCATGCCTCCACAGGTATGTCATCAGGACCAACTGCCTTTCTATTCTTCATCCTCTTCATAGCTGCCCTCACTTCCTCCTTGCTAATCCGCTGAACTTCCTGATTCACTATCCCTACATCATCCAACCTTCTCTCTCTCTCATTTTCTTCATTCATCAGCCCCTCAAAGTATTCCTTCCACCTTCTTAGCACACTCTCCTCGCTTGTCAGCACATTTCCATCTCTATCCTTGATCGCCCTAACTTGCTGCACATCCTTTGCAGCTTGGTCCCTCTGTCTAGCCAATCGGTACAAGTCCTTTTCTCCTTCCTTAGTGTCTAATCCCACTTCTGACACCAATGTAGCAAATTTGGGGGGTAGCCGAGGAACCGCCGCAGTCAGGACACGCACCCAGATCTCTTGCACCACGGGCAACAACGTTAACCAGTAGACTAAATGGTCCGACCCATTAGCCAGTGGCTAGTGAGTCTACTTGTCCATGCATGTTATCTATCTATCTATCTATCTATCTATCTATCTATCTATCTATCTATCTATCTATCTATCTATCTATCTATCTATCTATCTATCTATCTATCTATCTATCTATCTATCTATCTATCTATCTATCTATCTATCTATCTATCTATCTATATATATATTGGTAGATAGATATGCGTAATATATGTAATAATATATATGTTGTCAGACCCGGCTCCCCGGCTGCAACTGCCGTGTGAACGAATCATGCCCCCTCGAGGGAAAATGCCAGACGAAGGGAGTCATCTACCAAGCTACGGTGACGAGAGATGACAATGACAAAATAGAGACATACATCGGTCTAACAGAGGGAACATTCAAAAAGAGGTTTAATGCATACATGTGTAGCTTTAGAAACAGCCGTTTAAAGAATGTAACATCTTTAAGCCGTTATATTTGGTCATTGGCGGACAGAAACATTAATTATTCAACCACCTGGAAAATCCTCTCAAAGAACAAAGCATATTCAACCAGCAATAAAATGTACAATCTATGTCTCAGTTAAAAATATTTTATAATTTTCAAACCAGAAATGTCCACATAGAATAACAGAAATGAATTGGCCAGCAGTTGCAGACATAGATATAAGCACCTATTTTGTAATTACGAATAAATCACGACAATAGACAAATACCCCCCCAAACTGGACCGTTAGCGATCACGTGTTTTTGAATTGCACCTCCATTAGTAATCACGTGTTTTTGAAAAATTTTCACGTTGCACATCTCCCTCCCCCATTGGACAACGTGCACGTGAGGTGCATGATGTGGCAGTAGGTGGTATGTCCTTCCTCAAGTAGTTTTATTGACAGCTGATTATTGCTTATAGCATGAAACAGGCTTGTACTGTCTCAGAGAATTTACTTGACCAACTGGATTATTTTGCTCCTTATTTGTTGAGCGATTTCCCTACTGTCGAGTGTTTCTTTTAACAATTTTATATTTATACTGTATATATAAACTCTTACTCACACACACACACACACACACACACAGGTGACACCTGCGATTGTCTTTGCTGCATTTTGCTAATCTGCCAGTAGAGCATTGTGTAGTTTTCATACCAGGGCAGATGTGTCTCTACAGATGGAGTAATTTATCCATTGGTCTGTGGGGGGGATATGTGATCTTAAGGGGACTAGCAATGTGTAGACTGGAGATTTGTTACATGGGGGCTCAGCATAGGGATGGCCAGATGCACAGCTGGCCACATAACCATCGGAAACACACAAATTCATGTTTATCAGCTGATTGGTTGCAGGTGTAGAGGGGGACAGGCTCCCTCTTAAACTCTCTGGAGTTTTATTTGGTTCCCAGTTTTTGGTTCCGACCTTCCAGGGTTAACCTTGTCAGGTATTTGAAGGTCGTCAGATGTGCGGATCTGAAAAAAAGAAGAAAAAGCAATCGCTATATTCTTGGCAATGGCACATTAAGTGTTTTGTTTTGTTTTTTTGCTAGAATTTTTTCAGAAATGTATGGAATATATGTCGGGTCATAAATAAGACAGCTGCCAGATCAGGTGTATGAACAAGCCACTTCAAAGAAAACACTAGAAAGTCACTAATTTATTTACTGTAGCTCTTTGTGTCCCATCTTATCAGACCCAGTAGGTTAAACAGCGTGTGCAAATAACTTTGCGTTTTCTTTAACGTGCCTGGTTTACCAGAGGGGTGGTGCTTACCACATCGGGATTACCCTTAACAATGTCCGAAGACTTGTCAGTCGCGCAAAGGTATAAAAAAACTGACACAAACACTAAGCTGTGTCTTGTCTAAACAATGGTGCACTCATTGTAGCATCCTGAAAGACAAACTTTGCTCGTGTGGTACCCCATGTAGCACAAAAAAAAGCAACCAAAGGACTTGTTTGCAAATACTGTTTGTCCCTGATGTGGTAGCAAGCCTGCCGCTCTCCCTCGACCTCCGCATTTGGCGAAGTAAACTGCAACACCTCCAACCCACTTAGTGGACTTCCTTTAATCCTGTAGTTAGTTGTTTTAGCCCTCTAACACACTCTGTTTTTACACTTCCCTGTGTTTGAAGTCCAGGGGTGCGCTGAGGCCTCCCCCTCTATCTCTTCCCCCTAGCTGAAAACCCTCTCCTCTTACCCCAACATGTCAGGCCGCATTACCGTGAGACACGCCAGGCCGCCAGTTGGCAGCAATTGGGGTTTCGTACAAAATGATTTCTTTCACAAACAATCAAATTGGTTAAAATGTTTCATCTGGTTCACAAACCACTAACAACGCCATCATTTCTTCAGGTCAGATGTTTTTCTTGGACTGTTTTTTTTTATATACCTCCTTCTCGTCTGTCTCACTCTTCTCTTGCTCTTTCACTCCATCTCTGATATGCTACGTTGCAAGGGAATGGTCTAGACATCGCTCTTATTTCTTTCTTTTTTCTTTCTTTCTTTCCATTTCCAAACCATGTTCCCATCTGCCTGCTGCATTTTCGCAAAATTTGTGTCTCGTTTTTTTTATGACTTCTCTCAAGGGCCCTTAACCAAAGGAGAATGGAGATGAGGAGCGACATCCTGGCTGATTTCCATTCCCCACTTGTCTCCAATTGATGGGTTTGGTGTGTGTGTGTGTGTGGGGAGGGGGGGTTATAATGAGAGTCACAAGTCCTCACATCGGAGGTGTACCCCATATGGCCTTTAGGGGGTGGTAGAGCTGTACCCATAGCTTTAGAAAACCTAAGGGCCAATCTGTGAAGTTAAGTATTTTGCCTCTTGTAAATCTACCAGTTAACAAAGAGAGCATGAGCATGACAGTTGTACTAGCTTTTTTGTTTGATTACCACCAGCAGAAAATGTTGGGATGGACTTAGGACCAACTTTGTAATCAATCTGTGGTGTGTGTGTGTACAAGATGTTCTCATTGGTAGCAGTCTGACATGTAAATAAGTATTATTTTACTCGTCAAGACCATAAATATTTGATCAGATCTGAGAAATGAAATCCTCATTCTGGATTCGTTTTGGTTGATTAAAATCCAAGAAATCATCTGTGGAAACATCCTGTTTTATATACTGTACATTTCAGTTGGAATTGCGTGTGTTTTAGGTTGCAGTCATTGATAGTCTGGATCCAGAGATCACTGATGTTTATGCAACCATATCTGTATGTTATATATGTTTAGAGATGGCCATCTGCTTCACATTTCACTGGATGAAGCTGAAAGATTCATGTGACACAATGGAGACACTAGACTTAAAAAGCGGCACATACACAACTGTTCTGTTATGTTAGCTGAGGTTGACAATAGCGTTCCAGAGCTCACCAAAAACATTCACTCCAGCAAGGGGAAAAAAATATTTGTCATGAGTTGTGTTTGGTTTGAAAGTCTAATCAGTTGCGTTTCCTACATTCCTCAAGTGTGTTCTTTCAAAGTGAAGGGACTGTTCATTACTGCTGGAGGAGTGAGGTATTTACTTTTAACCAAGCAAACATCGGCGTTCAAAGTTCTATAGATGGTTTGCTTGTTCCTGGGTTGACCAGGTGAGGCAGGAGGCCTATGAGGAAAGGGTTGAATGATTTGTTGCCTAGATGATCACAGGTGACGTCTAGGACACCCAGTCAAGTGTGTTGTTCCATTTACGTAGTTGATTTAGTTGGGCAAGGGTCAGGGGTCAACCCTTAAATATGTCTGAGGTACGGCCTCTGTGCCACAGAGCTCAAATGAGTATCAAGGGCCCTTGTGTGTAACAACCTCTGGTACAGCTAACATTGCTAAATTAGAATTAATATTGTTGAGAGAGATGTAATCTGGACAGTGCACAAGATTAGAGCACTTAAGTGGAATCGCATATAGCCCCTTTGAGTCCTGACTTTTTTGTTCAGTTAACAAATCAAAGCAAGCAAGACAAACAGAATTCCCTTAGAAAGGTTGCAGATATGCAGCGTGTTTGCTGTTTTCAGTACACCCTTACAAAATACTGTTTGCTGCCTTCACTGCATAATTTGTCGAGGGCTGCAGGTGTCAGCCGAATTAAGTCTTTCGGGGGTTGGTTGTCAAACAACTGGGCTACTAAAACAACTTAACTGGCCTGCCACCATGTGTTTTTAAATGCAGAAATCTGAGTTGTGACGGGGGAGGTATAAGTCATTTACTTTGTTTCAGTTATTACCGTTCAGTAACCCCTGCTATTAATTAGTAATTCTATACGTAGCAGCTTTTTGATATATATGGGTCTTTTTTTTTCTTTTTCTTTTTTTTACTCAACACAGTTGACAAAGTCTCTCCATTCAACATTTTTTCCCTTTACTTTATTAAACTGATGCTATCTCAAATGTTTGGGTCAATTAACCTGTGAATGTTTTGACTGAAATTACCCACATGTCATAATTTTTGTGGTATATGTCCACAAGGGGTTAAAAATGTGTCACTAAATGGGAAATATTCAATGGCACTATGACATGTTGTTGTTGTTGTTGTTGTTTTAAACTGTCCACTCTTTGTAAGCTTTCTGTTATGTTACTCTGCATTCACAAATAAGATGAAAAGTGGGATCACAATGTAATGGCTTTTTATAATCGTGAAGGGAATTTTGTTTGTCAGGGCTGGTTGGCGGAGACAGTTTTCCTGCTCTGCTTTTGATTAATGGACAGCACGCCAACTACTTTTGCTACCAAAGGCATGACTTGTGTCCTCAGCATTTGTCTCGTGTTAGTGAGTGCTAAGTTGACTTTGTTTTTCATATCAAGTTTATATTATTTGTTTTCATACCCCCATGATTAGGTTTGCTGACTAACGTGCTATAGAAGCTCACCTGCTCCTGTAGTAGCTCTCTAGCTAGCTAGCTAGCTAACTCAGCACAGGTTTAGGGCTAGGATAGGGTTGTCACATAAGCCCGTCTTAGCTAGGTGTTAAGCAAACTCATGCCTGAAAGGCTCCAAATATCAACGACATGTGACGTATGGATTGAATTGCATAAGCCAATAATAAGCTATATTGGCAGTTACCTCCTAAGCCCTGCCTTTATTTAAACTCACCTGTCAATGCTTGTCCCAGAAAGCAGTTTCCGAAACACCAGTAGCAATAACTCATCACCGTCAGTACAAAACTGAGGCACACATCATTACTTATGCACTATACACAACTTTTAGGGACCAGTTTACCCGAATGAACAAGCACAGCAAGGAGCCTAATGTGCTGATCACTAACCAACGACAGGTCAGAGAGTTGGTGTCACTATCCAGGCACTCAGTGTTGCTTGCTGGTGTCAATTTACAACCTAACTGAAGGCCTTTTACAGTCTCACACAGAGTTTCTAAACTATGAGTCTTCATGAAACATGGTGATGGAGTATTTTCAATGCACAAGAAGGAAGACCAGTGCCCCCCGTCACCCCTTCCCTGACCTCGTCAAAGAATTCAAAGCCAGACAGTGGGATAATAATGGATAGATGAAAAGTGTAGATTAAGGTGTTTTGATGGTTTAATAAGTGTGGTTCTATTGCTCACAAAGTGCTTACTTGTGTGTTAATTCAGACCCATAGCCCCAATCTTTTTTGATCAACTGAAACTGGTTAGCTAGCTACAAACTGATGCAAAACCAAATTGCTTCAAGCCTAATCCTTTTAGTTCTGTAAAATTCAGGGGCAAAATAGGAACATCATGTGTGTTTGTTCGCACAAATTCAATAATTACATAATTCACATGGATTATGACGCTGATAAAATTAAAAATGTCCAGATTCCAACGTTTATGGCATGCCAGTTATGTAAGTTCTCCTCTTTTCCCCATCCAGAAAAATCAGAATCAGACAGAACCTATAATGCCCTATAGTTTTAGGGATTTAGCACCCCATTCAAAATGTATTTGAAATGCAAAGAAGATATCATATAAATTTAAAAGCTGCCAAAAAGACTGAACAGAGCTGCAGCTGTGTTTACTTGCATGGATTCAACAGCTTGACAGAAAATATGAGATGCCAGGGAGAAAGTAGTTTATGGGTACTGAAATTCCAAACCTGTAGTGATGCAATCATTACACATACTTGAATTACTTGAGTAAAGGGGATATGGACCATGCCGTATGTACTTTAAATGTTCAATTGTTAAAAACCGGATTAAAAAAGACTCGATTAAGGTGTAAAATGACAAGTAAGATGGACTAGCCAGGTCTTGATCTTTAATTTTTTGAAGTTTTATGAGAAACCTTGATTTTCAGTAATTTCCTGTGCTATCAATGTGGTATTGGTATCAAAGTCAAGAATTTTGTTTTGAAACAAACACACAAAGTGGAGAAAGGCAGTCATATTGGTTATTAATAAAATCAAAAGATGGTAACGCTGGTGTAAGAATATCCCCAGCATGAAAAATGTACAAATCCCATTCATTCTGCCTCCAGATGGTTGTCTACAAAATTAGCTAACCTGCTTTTTTTTTAAAAAAAATTTTAGGTCAAGACATGGACCTATTGCTTATCAATCAAACACAGAAAGCAATGGCACAAATAACACCCCAACATTTAATCTGCCAAAAAAAAAAAGTATACATATATATGTGTGTGTGTATGTATGTATGTATATATGTATGGAAGTGACACAAAATTAACACAAACAAAAACACTGAACCTGTTTGCTCTGACATAGCAGAGCCATGTTTAAAGGGCCAGGGAAAAAGTAGAATTTAATCCAGAGCAGCTTCTGGATGAGGATTTGAGGTTCCCATGTTATAACTGAGGCATCTGCTAGCACTAAGCAAGACAGGCCATGTAACTGCTCTGCTCACAGACAGTTACCCATAGTCCCTCTGGTCCACTCGGGGAGGCTGATCCCCCTTTTATACATTCTGTCAGGGGCTCTTGCTCCACCAAATCTCCTCTCAAGCTTTTCCCTCTTGTTAAGGCCCTCGCTCTGCCCGTGTTAAATGAGTTGTCCTACAAGTAAGGCTGAGCCCCCCGGATAAACGAAACTTCCAAGGCCATCTCCCCTTCCTCTCTACAGGCGCACACACACATGCACACAAAGATGCGCACGTGCACAAGGACACATGCAGGCACCACTGCTCAGACATAAAGACACGTATACCATGTGCAGCCCAACGTGCACTACCAGATGTACTTGTGTGTGCACTCACTGAGACACACACACAAAACTGTGCGCACATACAAAATTACAAAATTTCACATGCACATACACGTGTATGCACACACAAAGCTACCCCTACACATATGTGCGACAACATACACCTACACACACAGTTTACTCACACCCAATGACCCGTTAATTGTCTCAGTGGTGTTGAATTCCTGCCTCGGTTCCTGATATGAGAAACTTTCTCTGGGAACTGGTTGTGATCAACATTGATCTCTACCTTGCCAAAATGGCTGGAGGGGAGCCAGGGGGTGTGGCATCCCAAAGCAGGTTGTCAGACGATCTGGCTATCGTATCCGGGGTAAGCCAAGATGGCCGTGACGTCCGCTGTCTTTTGACAAGCCCGGTGTCTCCTTAAGCCCTTAGCTGGCTACCCTGACGTTAAAGAGGCGTTTGCATAAGACAGCCTTAATGCCACGCTCGGCATTACACGACACTCCTTACATAAACAGGTGTTCATGTTAATGAATGTCTGTTACACGGGACATTATCTACTTCAGACCTGCTCACAGGATGGAGGAGTATGTATTCCGTTTTTGTCAGAGTATCAAATTGAAGTTCGCCCCTCGGCTTAGCGCTGAGAATGTTAATTGGAGAAGATTAATGCCAACGGCGTGACACATGCCCTGCAAGACTATCTCCTACATAAAACGAAACTTGGCAACTTCACGTGGCAGCTTTGCGTGATTATTATTCGATCTTTTGCTTTAAGTTACATGTCAACTTTGCGGGTAACCTCTCATCGGCCAACTGGAAGCTCCTGCAGTGCTGTTTGGGTAAAGAAATGCCGGAGGTGTGGTCGTGGTCATCGCCGCCACCAGTTTGCAGTTCACAGCGTTCTAGTCTTTCACTGTGTACAAGGCAAGGTCTGCCAGGACGCTGATGCCAGCGCTGGTGATGATGGGCCTCACATGATAATCACCGGGTAGTCATGGTGATGTGTAATGTAGAAGAAGGGTTGCAGAAAGTGTGTGTGTGTGTGTGTGTGCATGCATGTGCGTGTGCGTGTCAGAGTAGGCACAATCTGCATGCACTTAGTCCTGGCAAGGCAGAGCAGGCATCCCTAAGCCCCTGGACTGCACAGCGGTGGAAAAGCGATCTGTAAATAACAGACATGTGTTAGAAAACGAGGCCTATACTCCAGCGCACAACTGCACTGAGAGAGAGCGAGAGAGAGAGAGAGAGCGAGAGAGAGAGAGAGAGAGAGAATGAGAGAGAGAGACAAAGAGGGAGAACTGCTCCACTCCAATGTCAAATTGTCTCATCCAGTGTTGTATGACAATCACGCCTTAATAGCAGCAAAATGGCCCCTCAAAAACCGTGCACGGGGAAAAGGGGGCGGATCAGGCGGTCCGCCGTCGGGTGTTTCTGATTATCTGAGATTGGGGTCTGTGAAATGTCACATCAAATTAGCTGACTCTGACAGCCACAGCTTTTTGGGCCAGTTAAAGGCAGAGGATGGATGGATGGATAGATGGATGGATGAAATGATGGTTGGATGGATGGATGGATAGCTGACCTGTTGGCACCATAAGTGTGGTCCACACGACACAGCAGGGTAAACAAAAGGCCCTGAGAGGGAGAGTCCTTGACCTATGTTGACATTAGGCCTCGGGTTAGAGGTGGGGGTTGGTTTTATGTTCTTGTCTGTCCTAAGTGTTGGGATGTTGTAGACCTGCAGGTGACAGATGGGGATAGATAGCCGGTGTAGTGTACTCACTCTCTCCTTATGGCCCCAAGGGGCCCACCTCCCTTCTTTGCCATTATGAAGAACATGATGTAACAACCTGTGTGCCCGTTGTTCAAGGCAGCCATTCAAACACGTGCCCAGTTCTGGTGTACAATAGTAATGAGCTAATCCACAAACGGTCACCAGGGAGGACATATTTAAGGTCACTGACCTTTGACAAGGTAGCACCATTCACAGCATCACCTTATCTTGATGGTAGATGACTGAGTTCATTGAGTCAGTGACTTCCTTCGCCGATGTTTTGTCGAGTTGCGTTCAACAGGATGGTTGGGTAGAGGAAGAGTTCATGCAGGAGGTGATTTTTCCAGGCGATTTCAGGATTTTTTTTTCCTTCTTTGACCAACAATTCCAATTTGTTTGTAATAGATTAGCACAACCCCCCCCCCCAAATCCCTAACCTGACCAACCTTACTGCTCATGGGGTTAATCTGTCATCTTCTGTTTAAAACGCTCTTCTCTTCCAATTTACCTTCAACTCAATAATTGATTTGGGCGTTTATTGGACCTAAACGGTGACATGGATTTGGGTGTTTTAGACAATGAGGTGAATGTGACACCTCTTCGGAAAAAGAAAAAAAAACTGCATGTCTAAGGGATTTCAGCATTTTTTTTTTTTTAAGGATGAATGGAGCTGGGATAAGGCGGGGGGTAGTTCACCCATAATTCAAATCAATCCAAAATGAAAATAGAAACCGCGGCTCTTTGGCTAATGATTAAACATTTGTTCTCAATCATTTCTAATGGGCTAGAAATGTCAAATTCCCTCTGCCAAAAGTTGAATTTCAAAGAAAATGTAGCCTACTTTTTAGAGTGACGGGGAATTGAAGTAATTTAGTCCTGGCAATGGCCCGCAGTTACTACTTTTGGGGAGTTTTACAAAGTTAATCATATATTGTACACTTTATTTTTGTTTTCAGGCTCAGAGTCATCTCTTCTGTGGCTCCAGCAGTGTGTTATTGGGATATTTATTGTGTGTACTTATCAGCAATACAGATAGCAGCTGATCCAGCTGGCAGTCAGGCCGCCCGGTATGCAAAATCTTCAAGTTCAAGGGGGCACAAATACGTGACGTTTCGTTCTGCAGGGAATTGTGAAGGAAGCCTGTCTATATGTTCACACAAACTACTCGGGGGCCTGTCAGAGCGGGCTACCCCTGCGGCAGGTAAGTTGGGTTTCGGTCCCTGAGAGCGGGCACACGTTTTGCACAACACCTGACATGACGGCCTCCTTAACCGTCTCCCATCAGAGCCGGTTGACGCTGAGAAAAAGCAGACCACGTCCGTCTCAAAATTGGTGCCAGTGGAGGTCAAGTTGCAGGAATATGGCAATTACTTAAATTGATCGGGACACTGTTTCCTTGATAACCAATTCGATCAAGCAGCCGATCGTGTTACACGTGTCGCCCTGTGCGGACCGGCGAAACAGGAGGCCTGCCAAATTGGTTACAATGCACTAAAAAGGCTAAACGCAATTTCCTCTCGGCGAGTAATTCTGTTTTGTCATGTCACAAGTCAGACGGGCGGTGGATTTTGCCGCAGTGACGGTCTGTAAACAATAGAGTTTCAGTTGATTTAATTAGACGGGGAGGAAGTATTTAGGGGCTTAATTAAGATTGCAGTGGGAAATTGCTCTGAAATGCCTCTACCTGATTTTTTTTTCCATAGTGAGCATAACAAGGGATTTCACTCTCGTCTTTGTAGATAATTAAAATGACCGTAATCACTCCATGGATGGCACGTGATTGGAAAGACTCACATTGCCCAACTTGAGTTATGAATGTGGGAGTGTGCACGTGCACATGCAAGCATACTCTGTCCTCTTAAATAGTCTGTGTGTGTATGTAGGCACACAACCAAGCGTAGCTATTTTTCCATGCAGAAACGTTGACTTTGAGTGTCTGTGTCTTAAAGGGTAACTTTTTTTTGTGTGTGTGTTGTAGGTTCCATGCCTGCATGTTTTAAACACCAGATGTACACTTTGTTGTACTTTTTTTTTTTGTTTTATCATCTTCGATTTATTACAGATTCTAGCTTTATTAGCAGCAGTTATATCTCTACGTCAAAGTCTTTCATTTTAGTGGAGTATATTGTGGTCATAAACCACTCATTTTGAGTCTTGAGAGAGTCAGTCGGGCTATCAGGGCCGGGGTCCATTTATTTTCAATTTTCTCATTTTCAACAGGTGGATTCAACCGTTACAGTGATTATTCTTAATCGTTTCTCCAAGTTGCACTCGAAAGCCTATGTATAGCAAAATGCCTCCATCTTCAGTTTTGAAGAAATTCCAGTTCTTGAAGTGATTCTGATGTTACAGGGACTTCAGTCAGGGTGGACTAGTTGTTCATACCTCTTGTCTTTCTCTCAACCAGGCTTTCGGCTTCATGTCCCGAGTAGCCCTGCAAGCAGAGAAGATGAACCACCATCCGGAATGGTTCAATGTGTATAATAAGGTAATAACGGCCCTTAGGTTACACCCAGATTTACAGTTTATAATGTGATGAGGATCGACATGCACCAGAGTCGCACCTGGTGGAATGAAACAGTTGTGTGGGCAACATGTTGGCGATGCTGATAAATATATGGGGCCAAATATCCACAAAAAAGATCAACCAACCATGAAAAAACCCGAGTCCAGTTTTTTTCATGATAAACAATGCTGTGCTGCCCTTGGTGACCTGCCTTCTGCACAATGCATGCTGGCATTGTCCCCACCAGTGATTCTACATTGGCTTCAGCAGGTACAATCAATGAATTGATGGATGGTGTGGGGAACTTTACCCTTTTCCACTTCAGACCGAATTGCACTCAGGTTAGTTAAAATGCAATCAGAGGGCATAAAAACAACAACAAAAAAAGTGGTTGCTTCAAACCATAAACCCATAATTCTTATTGCAAAAACTCTGGAACAGCTCAAGCCTACACACACACACACACACACACACACACACACACACACACACACACTGTCTTCGTCACTCCAGAACTAAAGTATTGGTTGAGATGACAAACACAGTGTGTGAAAATCTCTCAGCATTAGGGCCCCAGCCACTGAGTTACTGTGTGGTGGACCCTGCTGCTCAAAAAGGAATGCAGCTCCTAATCCACTCTTTATTAAAGTGCCTCTAGCACGGTGTGATGGGCCTGAGGGCCCCCACAGCACTCTCCACTTGATGCCTCAAAATAAATCCCACATTTACAGATGGCTCTCCTGGGGAAAAAGGTTGTCCTCTACTCTAATCTACTCTGTTCTGCGCGTTTCTGCTCTGTTATTTTATGCTCTGTATTTTGTTTTGTTTGGTAGGCCTTGGTGCGCTAAAGATATGGCATTAATTCGCCATAGTTTTGGCCGACTTGAGTTAATGTCTTTGTTTCCCACTGCCCTTGTGAACATTTACGGCTTGGCTACGATGCTCTGATCTCCCCGTTCCTCACAGGTCCAGATCACGCTGACGACCCACGACTGTGGGGGACTCTCACAACGGGACATCAAAATGGCCAAGTTCATTGACAAAATTGCACTTGCCATGTGATTTTTGTGGTTGTTGTTGTTTTATATGAATGTCAAGTTAATTGGACAGACTGTTTTATTCAGTTTTCCCAAATGTCCCTTTTTTCTTCCAGTTATAATTTCAGCTGGTGTAAAGAATTGTTTTTTTAGTAGGACATTTTTCTGCTCCTTTTGGTCCATACTCCTGGAGGCCTGTACATCTGCTACCCAAATAAAATCTGTTAATTGTATTTTGACGTCGTAGTGCTGATTTCTGTTTTCTTGCTTTCTCGTAAAAAACTTTGGACTCGAAATAAAGGAAATCATCCTCGTATTGTAAATTTGCTCTACATTACATCTGCAAAGCTGGGGCCCAGCCTCGAGCCTCTAAAGTAAGGGAATTGCTGTAGGTGCATTTACAACATCCCCCGTGCCTTAGATTTAGGATTACATTTACATGTACATTCTGCTTCGCTGTAATGCTGCTGCCGTTCTCCTATTTTCAAGCAATGTTTAACCTTAAAAACCCAGAAATAGAGTTGCGTTAGCAGTAACAGCCAGCCGTCGTGCAGCAACTGGCTGCATGTGCTAATTAGCCAGCGATAACGGAGGACAGTTTCCCTTCCTTTCCAGTTGTCCGGCAGACCCCGGGTCCTCATTTTTGGCACCGGAGAACGGAGCAAAAATATCGGAGGGGTCAGCGATGAGGAGTGGATTTGCTTGATTTACGGTGAATAAAGGGCGAACCGGAGAGCGCTGCCGAGGTTTCCTGGCTAGGATACCCTTGAGAGAAGATAAGCGAAGTACGCTGAGGGCCTGGGGGGGGCAACTCAGTAGGACTCGTATTTTGAATGCCGGCAACCAACGTTGTAAATATTATCTCTGACTCATCGTCCATGAACATATTCTGGACAGGAGAGCTGATGTACACTCTCAAAATGTACCTGTGGGGGTGCTGTTGAGCAAGGCACCAATTATCCCCAATGCTAAACTAAGGCTGCTTACTGGGCAGGCCCCAGGAACAAATTTGTCTGTTTTGTTGATTATGCCTATGAGAAGAGGAAGACAAGCGGTGTAGAGTGTTGATGCCAACAGCCGATATAGTAAAGATATTTTTTTTTTTTTAAATTTTCTCCCCAATTGTATCCGGCCAATTACTCCACTCTTCTGAGCCGTCCCGGTCGCTGCTCCACCCACTCCTCCAATCTGGGGAGGGCTGCAGACTACCACATGCCTCCTCCAATACATGTGGAGTCGCCAGCCGCTTCTTTTCACCTGACAGCGACGAGTTTCACCAGGGGGACGTGGTGCGTGGGAGGATCACGCTATTCCCCCCAGTTCCCCCTCCCTCCTTAACAGGCACCCCGACCAACCAAAGGAGGCGCTATTGCAGCAACCAGGACACATAGCCACATCCGGCTTCCCACCCGCAAACACGGCCAATTGTGTCTGCAGGGACGCCCGACCAAGCTGGAGGTAACACGGGGATTCAAACCGGCAATCCCTATGTTGGTAGGCAACGGAATAGACCACTACGCCACCCGGAACCCCCAAGATATTTCTTGTTTACGTGCACTGTTAACACCAGATGGTAAACAGTGTTGAGGGTCAAAGTGGGGCCCCTCAGAAGATGCGACACAGTCGCTTTTATATGAAGCAACACAAGGGAATGAGCCACTATGAAGATCAAGTCACCTTTATTTACAGTGATTTTCACAGAAGTGTCTCGACACACTTCACATTTAAAAAAAAGAAAATATCAGTCAAGAATATATAGAACAAGAGCAACACTACAAGCCAGCAATAACAGAAAGAATGATGCGTAATCAGGATATTCATACAGTGGAGCTGGGCATGGTAGCCATAAGAAAGAGAGGACAGACAGGTTTTGAGTCATGATTTGTAGGCGTGGGCTGAAATTTCCTTTCTGATCGATGCGTTAGGAATATTTCTGAGGCTGAAAGGCAGTTAAACTCCTTTTCAGATTTGGGTTTGATGCACTGGATGTTCCAAATATCTAATTCAGTGCAGGAGTGCTTTTTTTTTTTACATGTTGGCAAAAATTCCAGTGCTGTACTGACTTCTATGGCACAAATTGTGCCGCATCAATTATCCTGTTAACTTATTATTAACATGTGCTTTTTAACAAGTGACAACAGACTGTCAATGGCCGTGTGAAATGAGTAAAAAAAAACAAAAAAAACACCTCAGGTCAGTTTTAAAAGTTGGGTTTCAGGAGTGATTTAACAGATCGTGCCAGTGAAGCTTCAGAGTCAGTGGGTTTGGGCCTTTTGAAAGACAGTGATGGCTGCTGCAGAGATTGAACTTGCGAGCTTTCAGTTACAGGATGGTACCAGCCAGGAGGACACTCCGGTTCATCTGTGCCGTAGGGGGGGAGGGTTGCAGGTAAATAACAAGATCACAGGAAGTCGATTTTAGCTTGCGTCTTTCCTCTGAATATCTCTCAAGCGTAATGCAAAGGCTAACCATTAGTTGTCCTTTATGCCGTCGCATGTGCTAAAAAGTCAACACTGAAAGTAATCCCCCCAAAAAAACAAAACAAAAATAAAAAAAGAATACTTGCGGAGACGGTCAGTAGCGCGTTTGCTGAGGAGTTGAGGATTCTTATATGACCAGACAGTATTACTTGCAAGGCTAAGCCAGGCCAGGCCTGATGTGGCCCTTCAGATAATTGGGTTCAGCTGATGACCAGAAGAGGTGTTCATCCAAACCAGCCTTCCCAAACCTACTCTCCCTGGATTCCAGTTCCTTAATCCGTTTGCAGCCTGACCTTCTAACTCTGCACCGCCAGCACTATAGCCAACACACACGAGAGAGAGAGAGAGAGAGAGAGAGAGAGAGAGAGAGAGAGAGAGAGAGAGAGAGAGAGAGAGAGAGAGAGAGAGAGAGAGAGAGAGAGAGAGAGAGAGAGAGAGAGAGAGAGCGGGGCATCAGAGAGAAGGGGGGGGGTTGGTAAGCAAGAGATTGCTGAGGCAAAGGGGAGAGTAAATGGCATATAAGGGGTTGTAAAGAAAGAGCGAGGGAAGAATGAAAAGGGAGACAGTTGAGAATGGATGACAGGAGAGTGGAGGGAGACGGAGGGGTAGCAGGGGGAGTGAACAATGTCTTTTTCTTTTTTATATATATCTTGAGATGGAAAAATAATAATTCTCTCCAGTGTAAATGTCTAGCAGCTCTGAGAGCAGAAGAGGGAGATGGAGGGTGGGGGGGGGGGTTGGTGGGGTGCAACAGAGAGAGAGAGAGAGAGAGAGAGAGAGAGAGAGAGAGAGAGAGAGAGAGAGAGAGAGAGAGAGTGACTTGAGTGGGAGAAAGGGTCTCCGGGTTGTTTTTCCAGGGAGCTGCTGTGCGTGATAGCAGCCCATATTTCTCCTGGACTGTGTGAAGAGCAGAGTCCCTCCCAGTCGGTGTGGTGTGGGGGAGAGCGGCGGTGCAATGTGATATAGCCAAATAAAGATAACAAGGTCAAAGAAAGTCAATTATGACTTGCGTCTACTCTCCGAGTATTATTGAAGGGTAGCACTCAAGCCATCGGCTAGCAAGTTGTTCTCTCTGCCATGGCATGCACTGAAAGTAATCCCCCCCCCCAAAAAAGCAGAATGTGGGTTTAATATTTGCAGAGACGTTTGTGCATCATCTGATCAAACTTCCATCTTGTAAGAGAAGGTCGACAACTTTCCTCAGGGGTGCACTGATGTTTGTTGAAATGAAGCATCGTGTCATCGGTTATTATTTTATTCTAACTTGGCTTAATTTGAACTCGTTTTCATTTTTTATTGTACTACTTGCTCCCCTTGTGATAGAAATCCTACTGTAGCTCAGCTGCTCGTGTCCAAGAGGATCAGCGCTGTAGCGAACAGTCTTTCCAAATGTGCACATAATGTGGTCGATAATGACCAAAAAAAAGCAATATTGGTGTATCCCCGGATACGGCCTTGTCGTTTATTATCGTTAGTCTCTGTTGAACCCTCTGAAGGTACATGATGGAGCAGTGTTGGAACAATTTTCAGAACCCCCCCCCCACCCACACACACACACACAGAGGGACAAGAGCAGTGCCATTAAGGGTATTTTCTGATCTATTGAAAAAACCCCATTTCTGCTCAAAAGATCGGCCTTTTTGTTTAACTTACTGACGATGATACGTGTAATGGCAGCGGTGTAAGACCCTCTAAATCCCAGAGATCCTTTTTTTTAAATTTGACAAATTTGTCGGTGATGTGTCAGTGCTTCACCCACAGCAAAGAAAGAAAAAAAATTTTGATCCAGTTTTAAGCTATTGATGCTGTAGCGTGTGTTGACAGTGAGCTTCCACAAGCTCGATCTGCCATATATTCATGTTTGCTGCAACTGCTCGGCTCCTTCAAACTTGCCACTACCTGCCGCGTTTGTCCACATTCAGCTGCCACGGTTCAGATGTAAAAATTATATGCACCCAAAACCCGTTAAAATGTTCAGCTACAATAACGTTCCTGGGTCAAATATTTGTGGATTAGCTGTTGTCCTAAATACGCTTGCAGCGGAAAGTGTCATAAATGACGTTTGTCTGAGTATAAATCTTCAGGGATATGACTTAACGAGCATACCCAGACTAATTCCCATTGAAATACAGAAGCTGGCGAGAAGTCGAGCTCCCCTCGGCGAGTAGATGGCTCTTCTACCTCTCCCTGTCACGCTGCACATGAAAGGTCATCCTGTCCACGCCGACCAGGGGACTGAGGACTCCTATCCAGACTCAGGTAGGTGACTAGTACACATCAAACTCTTGACTACAGAAATGGGATTTCCCCCAGAATCACGACCAAAGGTGTTTGACACGATCAGTCCGACAGGTTACCTGAGCAGATTTTTATACTCTTCATCAATTTCCGTATTTACCGCTCGTCTCAAAATATTGCTTGCTCGCCACTGCTTTTGCTAGAGGCAGACACATGCACACACAATCTCTTCCACAATAAGCCAACAGGGCCTGCCAAATACTCGGCAATAACTTGTGCAACTGATAAAAAATTGGCCAGGTTTACCCTTTGACTCATTGAGTCACTCCTCTAAAGTGTGTCCTGGTTCATTCAAAGGTTTTAAGACTTCTTTTTTTTTAAGACTTTACCATGCCACAGTTCAGGCAAACCTATTATATACAGCCGAGAGGAAGAGCGAGCGAGAGACCTAGAGAAAAGAGAGAATGGGTGAACCTTGCCTCACATCTTAAGAATAGTGGAGGTTTGCCTCCGTCCTTTTCTCTCTCCGTGTGTCTCCGTTCCTGGTTCTCTGTAAGCTGCGTTGCAAGGCTACTGTTTGTTAACGGCTCGTGGTTAAATTGGTTTTAAATTTGGCTGCCCCCATTAAGTTCACCAGTTAACTTTTATTGTGGTTTGATACAGTCTGCATTACGCCATATTCTCCTGTCGGCTCCACCTTCAGCATTTGGACCGCGTGTTGCAGGCTGGCTAAGTACATGCAAAGTAAAAAGTAGGCCTTGTACTGTTAAGTAGCAGTGTGCTGAAGCTAGACTCAGCGCTATTGCTAATCCCAAAATGACTGTCATGTGTCAGCATTGTCAGAGTGTACCCCGGTACAGACGGAGTCTTGGGCGTAATTACATCATTTTCCCAGGATGAGCATGATTACAGTCATTTACGCTGTTGTACTTGGGCTTGCAACACTGCGCACTTATTGGCTGGATGCTCATTTGACTGCACGAGATCGACCCAATTGGCTTTTCATGTTTACTTTGAGTTATAGATATTAAAAAGCCATAAATTTGAGTCTGTCTTTATAGTGCAATATGGGTTTTATATTATGCTATTAGCCGTTATTGTATGGTATTACGTTGCATAATGTGCTATTGAATGTGACGCTTAGGAGGTTTATGACTTAAGTGTAACTGAAAGAAAAATAGCAAAATCACATTTGCAGCGTTAACTAGGATCCTATGTATATGTTTGTAACCTAGATTTACTAGATTTAAAATTGCAGGCAATCAGTCGTTTAGGCTCTCTTTGTTAGCCTGTTAAGTCCAACAGAGGAAGAGAAGGAAGGGAAAAGGTGCTGCAAGAAGGAAGTTTTTAACTTTGTCTCCCGCTGACACTTGGAGGTCTTTAGATACCGCTCTTATCAGCTGCAACTTACCACGGCTGAACAGATAGGGATGGAGTGCCTTGCTCAAGGCACATTGGCAACCTATTCACGAACAAGCGATGGCTGAGACCTGTCACGGCCTCTTAAATGACGCATCCCCATGTTCCCTATATCAAGGAGCAGGGTCAGATAGTGCTGTTAGCATCCGGTTGGTGTATTTGGCACGCGTCATGGAGAATGGCTTCAACATGTGGAAGTTGAGTCATGGGCTGCAAACCTGGCCTGAGAAGGCTGGGGTGCAAAAACCAGTTTTTTGTTTTCATTGTCGATACAACGGCGAGTGTTGTGTATCGCACCATTTAGGTTTCGGGTACTTAGTCTCTTGATGTACATTTTAGCAGCGGCACGAACAGTGGAGCATACTGTGTTAAATGCTGCATAGTCCTGCATTAAAACAATGACCTTGTGTTCTGCTGCTAAACCCTCCTCTAAATGCTTCTGCAGAAACGGGCCGAATTAACACAAGACAGGCAAGCTTTTGGCTAAGGGGTAACCCTGTTTTTAAAGTTGCGCAGCGTGGAAAGCCCTGACCGGACTTCATATATTAAATTCTAAGCAGGGTTTTCTTTTTTCATCAGCCACCAGTTACGGGGTCGCCGAGCTCGTCGTATGAGATAAACCTTATTCAAATGAAGACAGATGAACGCCAACTGAGCCATGTCATCCCAACTGAACCCTGCTATTGGCTGATTTATACAGTATCTGATAAAAACCGGCACTGGCTGCAGCGTCCATGCTGTGGCTCTGATATGTGATATTGAGAGAGAACAGGGTTTAAGTGAATGGGATTTCCTATTATGTCTTAAAGTTTAAATCCTGAAGCTGTGCATGCAAACAAATGTCTTTCTTTTTTGTTTTCTTTTTTGGTCCGCTTCTCTGATGTATTTAGCAACAGCAAATTCCCACATATCCAAACCATCATAGTTTACCATCAGATAGGACTTTCCCAGGCAAAATGACACCCCCTGTAATTAATGTTTCACATCTTCACCAGAGCAGCCAAAAATGTGGAAGAATAAGGCAGGCAGTGTGTGTTTAAAGTTGAAAGGAAAAGGCTTTAGTTGTTGTAGCCAAAAAAGCAGATATTGGGCAGAGCGAGGAGCTCATAGCAGACCCAACAGATATGACATCAAGAGCTGCAACTCGGGTTCAACCAGCGTCGTGTGCTTCTAAGTGATATTTTACACACGCACACACGCACACACACGCACACGCACACACACACACACGCACACACTCGCACACACACGCACACACACACACACACACACACACACACACACACACACACACACACACACACACACACACACACACACACGCACACACACCCGGTCATGTTGGGTAAATTTCATTTTAACTGTAGACGTGCTTAGTTGCGTCACCGGGGGACCAACCGAAGGACGGGCAGTGAGACCAACCATGAGGGTTTCATGTGGAAAATCTGTATCACTATTTTGAATAGTCAAATAAAAAAAAGTCAAAACCATAAGAGGAGGGGCACACTAATAAAGTCTGTTGTACTTCTCTACTCTTCTGGGAGTGAGTTGTACTCATTACGTATCCTTCCACCGCTGGCAGGCTTAAATAGAGGGTGGAAGAAGAAGAAGGGGGGGGGAGGAAAGGCAAGTGCAATTGGTGGTGACATCTTGTGCCAGCACTTTGAATGCCGAGATTATTGCATTTTCACCTCACATGGATTTTGCATTACAATCCCAGAAATTGTTGCGGTGCATTTAAAAAAAAATTTTTTTTGGGGGGGGGGGTGGGTAAGGAACCCAGCACAGCTTTATGTGCTCACGGTCAAGTTGAGCTCAGATGGGCAATTAAACTCCAAAAATCCTGCTGCGCTCCAATGTCCTGATGTGTTTGTTGTTGTTTTATTCTTTCGTTCAAGCGCAGTCTTTTTCTACACTAGGCTGCCATTAAAATTGTTCATATGGAACTACCTGGACGCATGCGTGGGGGTGGGGGGGGGGTGCACGTACGCTAGGTACGTGCGTGCGTGCGTTCGTGCGCGTGTCCGTCGGTGCGCGTAATTGTCTTGAGGTCCCAGAAGCAGGCCCCCGTCCTCTACCGGTGAGAGAACAAACAAAACAGGATTAACCAAGCACCCCCCTTGGTCAACAGCCGGGCTCTTGCGGGCGTGCCTGTCCCGTCTCAGCAGAACCCCGATTTCAGTGTGCCCCCATATGGTCGAGATGAACACGTTTTACACCCTATAGCTATTTAGTTACGTTGCATTCTGATCTAATTTCATCAGCACCTTTCGTGGTAGGCCTGTAGTCCCCCCCCCCCCGGAGACGAAATTGACGAACAAGCAATAACCTCCTCCCTCGTGCGCAGAAAAAGAAAATATAAAATATTTACAAGTTATAAACGCATTTGTGTTGTTGTTGTTGATGGACCTTCGCCGTCCAGGTCACCTCCTGCTGTATAAACCATGTGGAGGCGGGAGGTGGAACTGGAAAACCTATTTGAATGCGTTTACGACAGCCGCACTTCATTTCGTTATGCATCACTATGAACACTGACATAATGGTGTTATCTGCTCAAACATTTGCAAATCAAAGCTGACGGGAACGACGGGTGCAGATGCGCATGCGCATCCCGGGCGAACGCTTATCCCGTGCGTACGGGCACACCTTTGAAACGTTTTTTTGGGGGGGGGGTCGCGCGAGGTATTTTCCATAAACAAATACGCCTTTGTGATTTGTTATAAATAGTACTTGCAAGGGATACACATTAATCCGGTTCAGCGTCCGTGTTGTCTGTCTGCTGGGGTTTCTGAAGAGTGCATTATCAGTACGTGTCGTTCAGAGTAAACACACCTCGCTGCTGCAGATTTACACAGCCTTAATAATATCGGCCTATTGGCCACTCATAAAGATACGGAGGCTCGTGGAGGTGTCAAAAAATGAGATATCGTGGACTAAATTAGTTTTAGATGCGCTCGGAGTGTCGCATTTATAATCTCTCCCTCCCTCCCTCCCTCTCTCTCTCTCTCTCTCTCTCTCTCTCTCTCTCTCTCTCTCTCTCTCTCTCTCTCTCTCTCTCTCTCTCTCTATATATATATACACACACACACACATAACACTCTACAATGTATATGACCTCCTAATGATGTCTCCAAGATAGACTATAACGTTACACACACACACACACACACACACATATATATATATATATATATATATATGCATGAAATGAATCCATCCATTCCCGAAAAGGCATTGAAGGCGAATTCTTGATACTCCAAATCGGTTTGCCTCGCCTTGCATTCACATAACAATAATAGTAATAATAATGATAATAGTAATAATAATAACAACAGTATAGTAGTAATAGTAGTAATAGTAATAAAGACAGTCCACCAACACACCAAAAACAGGATAAACGGTCAGGCAGCTGTCCATTTGGGCGGGATTATGTCGTCAGTCTGCGTCTCTTCTCTGATTACGACGCGGTGATATTGTCAGCAGGAAAACGAACCTGCGATATTAATTGCCCGTTGTTTGGCCCAGCAGCCCGGTCTTACTCTCTTCACCGTTTACTGGAGCTACAGGTGTTATTCTGCCGTCACCCTGGATTTTTGTTTTGTTTTGTTATTTTCCCATCACTTATATTTAGCTATATATATATAATATATATTTAAATATATATTTTAAGATAATAATGTGACGTTTTGGTCAAACCGAGACCGAATCTAAAAGAATAGACTAAAGATATAGTAGATAGGCTTGATATAAACCTCTATTTTTTTTGTTGGTAGTTTATTCAAACAAACATGACCATTAACACATGTAGACTTGAAATCACCATTCGTGTAACCATGGTGACGAACGTATTTCTGCAAGTCTTACATTATGAACAACTCGTACAAAACACGTTGCACTCAAGTTAAAACATGCGTGGTTTCTATTTCATCAAACAAGTCAAACCGCAGGGGGGAGGGGGGCTTCGGACAACACGTGTAGACGGGGGGGGGGGGCTACAGTCACTGGACGCATTATAAGCAACCTGCATAGAGGCGCTGGATAAAGCACACATAAGCATGATAAGAGTCTACCCAACTATGTACAACATATTAGATGTCTTGTTTTCACCGGGTCCACATTTATGTCACGTTCGTCTCGTTTTTTTGTTTTGTTGTTTTTCCTTTTCTTCCTGGTCCGGATAGGTCGCGGGCCCGAACCAAGCATGAGCTAAACGGCGCGAGGCTGCAAAAGCAAGCGAGGCAAAAAACGAAAAAAAGAAAAAAGCACAGACTGTCCACCGTCTGTTCGACTGTATATATGTACAATGCAGCAATGTAACATGTCTTCATCACTTTAGAAAGAAACAAAAAAAAAAAATTAAAAAAATAAGAAATAAAACCTGGACATTTTAAATTGCTGTGCAAGTTCATTGGTAAACACATAGTACAACCCGCATAATCCATGTTGAAAAATAAATGATTGCAACTAATCCAGTTTAGTTGTCTTTCCCCCATCCGCAGGCAGACATATGGGCCCTACACGCACACACCCCCTGCGCGTGTGTGCGCATGCGCGCGTGTGTGTGTGTGCTGATCGTTTCGTTGCTAGTTATTAGTATTATTATTACTGTTACTGTTATAATTCATCGTCTCTTAGCCCGTCAGCTGTTGTACTGGCAGGCGTTCAGAGTAGACCCCGGGCTTTGTAAGCCGCTGTATCCGAAGGTGGGATGCTGCTTGGATTTAAGTCTCAGGGTGGCCAGGCTTGAATTACACGTGTCTCTATATACGCTGTAAGGGGACCCGGGGGGCCCGTACGGGCAGGCGGAGGAGGACATGGCTGAGTTGATGGTGGAGGTGCCGATGCCGTTCAGGTTGCTGATGTTGTTGAGGCCCGCGGTGGGCATGCCCGGCACGGCCGAGTGACCCATGCCGGACGCCATGGTCATGGAGGAGATGGAGTTGGGCGCGGAGAACATGGACTGCGTGGTGAGGGGGCTCATGGAGTTGAAGAAAGTGAAGTTCTTGGTGGACAGGGGCGCTGGGGTGAGGCCCTTGTTGGTCCAGTTGTTGTAGGTGTAGGCCGGGTACATGTCGTCGTAGGGCTGCATGAGGCCGCTGAACTGCGGCAGGTAGCTGTTCTTGCACAGGTCCATCTGCTGGTTGCGCTCCCGCTTCCTCCACTTGGCCCTCCGGTTCTTGAACCACACCTTGAAGGGTGGAGAGAGACTGTCAGGGTTTGTCTAAAGCAGATGAACTGAGCTGTTGTGGGCCGGTGGAAATGGGGACACCGTGTCAGCTCAACAACGTCCCCACAGTCCAAACTGACATTCATCACAATCAACTTGTCTGGTAATGTATGCTAATATCAAACCAATAGTTTTCACATTACAACTCTATGATATCTCAGATCTCATTTTGTTGGAACATTATGGCATATTTTAATTCTTGTTCATTGATTTTAGACCGAGAAGATATTGTGCATCACTATATCCAGATGTCGCTCCAACACCGTTGGAAGACCATAAGCAGTAATAACGAATTAACAGGCCACAACACAGCTTATGTTGTATCACCCATGTTGTGTCTCACACACACACACACACACACACACACACACACACACACACACACACACAGTCAGACGAGGACCAAATTAAAGACACACTATAATGAATAAATCATGTCGTGTCACAAGATGAAACCCACATGAAAAGTCTCGTCTATTGTATTTTTGATGACGTCACAGTAGAAACAGGTTACAACTTATCAGAGAGCTGGTACACAGACACCCTATATAGTTATAATCTTTACAATATCTATAGTATTTACAATATTTACAGTGTTTAGAATATTTATAGTATTTATAATCTTTATAATATCTATAGTATTTATAATATTTACAGTGTTTATAATATTTAGAGTATTTATAATATTTATAATCTTTACAATATCTATAGTATTTATAATATCTACAGTGTTTATAATATTCATAGTGTTTATAATATCCATATTATTTATAGTATTTATAATATGTATAGTGTTTATAATATTTTTAGTGTTTATAATATTTATAGTATTTATAAAATGTATATGTATAGTGTTTATAATATTTATAGAATGTATGACATTGATGGTGTTTAGAATATTTATAAGATTTATAATATGATACCTGTAATATCTATATTTATAATATCTATATTTATAATGTTTATGATATTTACAGTACTTATAAGATTTATGACATTTATAGTATTTATAATATTTACAATATTTATAGTGTCTATAGTATGTATAGTGTTTATATCATTTATAGTATTTGTAATATTTACAATATTTATAGTGTCTATAGTATTTATAGTGTTTATATAATTTATAGTGTTTATAATATTTACATTGTTTATAGTGTTTCTATCAGTACGGTGAGATTGAAAGCCAAAGCTGAACAGACATACAGAAGATGCCTTGTTTGGTGTGTGTGTATATATATACATACATACATACATACATACATACATACATACATACATACATACACACACACACACACACATACATATACACACATATACACACATATACACATGTATACATACATATACACACACATATATATACATGCACACACATATATATATATATGTGTGTATATATGTATATGTGTGTATATGTGTGTGTGTATGTGTGTATGTGTATATATATATATTATATATGCAGGTGTATGTTTATATAGGCTGTAGCATCCTACACAGCATGCCATCTGCAGCCATATATTCATGACATTTACTGTTGTGTAAACAAACGTAAACGTATTGATTAATTCTATTAGAAATCATAAATGTCATACTCTCAAGCTAATATGGCCCACGGTTTTTATTTCTTTTTTTCTTTCTTTAGTTTTGAATAGGTGGGATTAAGTGGCATGTTTGCTACATGAGTGAGGCTGTGATTAGTGTTGAAATATCATTTTAGCTTGGTTTAATACTACTGGTCTATAAGGACCGGTCCAGCTGGTCTACAAGGACTGGTCCAATCCAAACCAGTAAAAATGTCACAACACGCACTTTTACTAACTAAACGGATCTAAATACGAAACGTGCTTTAGTCACACCTTTTTACATATTCATGTGCAAATTACGGACTTTATTGTGCCTAAGTAAAGGTTAGCGTTTCTAAAATAAAATATAAAATAAAAAAGACGAAATGAATTTGTCCGGAGCCAAAGAACAAAAAAATGCATCAAATTGAAAACCTTAGATAGGCTCTAGTGCTGAGTAATAATAATAATAATAATAATAATAATAATAATAATAACAATAATAACGATGATGATAACAATAATAATATAGCTTTTTAAATTTTACTTATTTTTTTTACATCATGCTTCACTTTAAGTGTTATTTATCTGTCAAATCTAACTGGTTTATTTACCCGACCAGAATGAGGACCGTATTTGACTGTATTTTCTAATTTGAACTGAGACTTTTGCTATATTTATATTTATATTTATATATGTCCCAAAGCAAATGATAATTGTAATCCAGCTCTATACGGTGAGAGCTCCATGCATGGCGATGCACCGGTTACGATGCTGGGACTGCTTGGTGTCCGCCTGGGTCGGTCCCGTCCACGCAGGACGACCTTCCCAGAGTCCAGACTGTGCGGGTGACATCACCAGATAACAGTAACCCGCGCGCTCCGTCAACACGGGCTCGCACGCTCGCTCTTCTTCTGACGGACGCGCATCTCAACTCATCCGAGAGGTTCGGGGGACGAGACGTGGGCCTTTCCTCCCAGAACCGGTGCTAGACAGCATGACAGTGCACACACCGCAGCCAGTGCTGTGTCAATACGCCACGTGTAAGCTAATAATCCACCTGAAGTTTTGGTCAAACGCAAATATTTATCGTCTCAGACTAGGCCAGTGCAGTGTGCTGAAAATGACAAATCGCTCTTCCTAACGCTGGCTAGTCTGTGTTGGAGGGAGCCCGTAATTCTCCAGGGTGCTTCTCTCATCATCATATCTTATGTTTTTCGGTAGTATTTATGGAGCATAAAACGCATCTGTTTATTTCGATGATGTGCTCATCAATTATGATTTTATCGCCGGTGAAGCGATGCTCGCTTGTGTCTGAATGGCAGTATGATAAATTCAGTTGGTTTAAAATGACCAAGAGTTGAACTCGATTTAAATACATTGAGATCTATTTTAGGGAATACGTCCTCCGTAAAAAAACAAACAAAAAAACAAAAAACAAACGCGAAACACCAGTCGAGAGTGATATTTTTATAATCTATAATTGATAAATGGTCTACATAATGGCAGCTGAACTAGTTATTGCGGATCTGCAGAAGAAGAAGAAAAACCCAACCTCAGTAGGTCCTGAACGGACAAAATAAACGTACCCATCAACGTGAGGGAAATAAAGAGGACGGTTTCGTCCCATAGTAACAGCAAACCAAGCCCCAAGTGTCGCGTCACGTCGCCTCTCTTCATGCCTCGGATTTAGTCATGGCTCTGTGTTCATGTCTGCCTACATTTGCTGTGAGGGTGAAGCGGATCTCCGGTCTCGTCCGCGGCCTGTGTGCTCCGTCCTTACCCTGACTCTGGCCTCGGTGAGGTTGGTCCACACGGCTATCTCCTCCCGGGTGCTCATGTCCGGGTAGCGGTTCCTCTGGAAGGTGGCCTCCAGCTCCTGCAGCTGCTGGCTGGTGAAGTGGGTCCTCTGCCGGCGCTGCTTCTTCTTCTTGGGGTCGTCCGCGTTGCCGTCATCGCTCCTGTGTTCGACGCTCCTCTCCTTCTCTGTGAGGCACAACAACCGCAGTATCATATCATATCATATATATGTGCCTTTTCATGATTCTCACTGGCCAGTGAAAGTACAACACCGAGCAAAACAACCGGGCGCGCAAAAAACACGTAGACCGAGCAAACAAAAAGGATAGCTGAGTCCCAGCAGGACTCGGCAGGTCAAACATGAACAAGTTTGACTCTAACGTCGGACGTGATTCTCGCAAGCGCCTCGTTGGATGTGTCCCGTTGCTGGACCAATGTCAGTCCCCACCAACACAGGGTAACCCCCCCCCGTCCTATCTTGCGCCCACTACCTAGTATTGATGTCCTAATAACTAAGCCCTATCAAACAGACAGACCCCCGCATGCACGCGGGAGGGAGGGGGGGCGAATTAGAGAAACAGAATGGCCACTTGAATGTTTGCCAACAATATAAACAGAGACGAAACGAGCAACCTGCAATCAACTTAATGCCCATTTAACGCTATGGATTACCTCGATAAACTCGATCAGCTGTCTGTAAGCCACGGTGCCTGCATAAATTACCGTGGGTCTGCAAAACACGGCCAACATGAAGGATGGCAGAACTGTAAACATCTTCTTTTAGAAATATGATTAATGCCGCCCTTTAGGATATCCGTCTATATCCTGGCATGTAAGAGCTGTTAAACTGTTATTAATCATAATGGCTTGAAAAAGAAACAAACAGCGAGGATGTTACAATTTTGTAGCTCAGTGTTATTCTGAACAACACACACACACACACACACACACACACACACACACACACACACACACACACACACACACACACACACACACACTCAATGGGATACCAAAATGCGCCAATATTCATTTCCTGTGCCTAACGCGTAAGCCCGGGTATCAGACTCTGCAGCAGATAGACGCAGGCTCGGAAGGGCAAAACCTAAACCGTACCCAATCCGCCCTTCTTCGCAGCAATGCACGCATGTATACTGATGCCCAGCCACTCTCCCATAGGGCACCGTGACGGCCCGCGAGAGACGCGCTCGCGGAAACACGCCATCATTAATGTACCCCCCCCCCCCCCCAGAGAGGCGTCTGAGTGGCCCGTCGGCTCCGCGGGACGGTTCAATGTACCTGCCAGCTCGTCCGACGACTCGCTGCTCGAGTTCTCGAGCGCTTCGCGACTGTCGTTGGAAGCTCGCGGCAAATGGAACGAGGAGGCCACGTCGCGCGTCGTCGTCGTCGTCGTCGTCGTCGTCGGCGGCGGCGGTCTCGCGGCCTCTGCGATTCTGTCCAAATTCATCCCACCTTGAAAGGAGCGACGCGTGTGAAAAGGGAACGGCGTGCTTCCTCGACAGCTAGCTTGCAACAATTCCACTCGCCGCCCGGTGTGTGCCACTGCATGGGAGAATTAACTCTGCGGGATGTATGTTTAAATATTTATATATATATATATAAATATATATATTAATCTCTCAGGATATGGCTCTTGGAGAAAAAGGAAAAAACAAAACAGAAGCAGGCTTTCATATGCAGTCTTTCTCCCCCCCCCGGTGCAGGAACGACGACGACCCTCGGCGCTCCTTTAGGTATCCGCTTGTGGGAACGAGTCTGTACTGTGGCCGAGAGGAAGCGCTCGCGCTGGAGCCTAGAGATGAGACCCACCCATCTTCTGTTTAACCTCCCCGAAACGCGGAGCCGGTCCCACCCACTAAGGCTGTTCAGCAGGGCTGCGGAGGAGCAGGGTTTGTTTTTTTCCTTTTCTTTTCCTTTTTTTTTTTTAAAGGAGGGTTATCTACCGGGCCCAAACGCTTTGCTCTGCCGCGCATTGGAAAAGTCTGAAGCAGAATGGGCCCCTTTTATTCCTGCAGGCATGTTTGGAATAACTTCCCGTGCAACGCCACGCAAAGGAGGAGGGGGGGGGGCAGCTGCGCCCGCTTATTTATAAACACGCGCTCGCGCACAATGTATATATCGGGTATGTATACGACCTGAATAAACATTTGCCACCCAGTCTGCCCCGGTTATATATAATTTTCTTTCAGCTCGAGAAACGGAAAAAAAAGACACACACACACACACGCACACGTGCACACGCACACGCGCACGCTTTATGGGCATAGTGCGTGCCAAGTGTCACTCCATCGGTTCATTCGCATTTGCAGTTGGGGTTAAGGTTTTTGTTCTCCAAGTGTATACACGGGAGGTTCAGTCACGTCCAATAAAAGCGAAGCGGCCCAGAAACATCAGAGCGCGCCATGAATCTTCCTTTGCGCGCGCCCCCACCCCCCACCTTCATAACCTAAAACTGTATATTTGCCACCACCAACACAGCCAACGATAAGCAAGACAGTGGCCAGGGAAGGCCTATCTATATTTGGGTACCTTCAAAGGTGTGAATGGGGGCCGTTGTACAATTCCACTCCTGTCAATTTTGGTTAATTTTAGGCTTATAATTCTACTAAAAAAAGAAGAAGGTCATGTTCCTCCGGGTACAACACCTCCAAACAACGGTGAATTCATGTTGGAGGGAACAGCCAACGTCCCGCTTCCTTTGGAAAACTCTTAAGAAAGGGACGGAGGAGCCCTCTAAGGAGCCATTCATCCCACCTAGTCCCCTGCACCTCCCTATACTGCAGATGTAGCATAACATACTCGCAGTACTAACAGGGATGTTTTGTTCATCCTCTCTTACTGGTTGTCAACTCTTTACAGATGTATTTCGATAGAAAAAAACCAAACATTCTTGCCCGAAGCTTCATGTTAAAATAAGGGGTGGGGGTGAGGGTGAAAATATCTAAATCTGAGGGATAAATAAATAATAATCGTGATACTATAAGACTCGTTGCTCAGCTGAGCATCGACGATAGCGTCCAGTCAGTCAGGCCAGCGCCGCACTGGAGGCTTTACGGCGGGATCAGATCAAATCAAAATCAAATCAATTTTATTTGTGTAGCCCAATATCACAAATTTACAAATTTGCCTCGGTGGGCTTAACAAGCAACACAACATCCTGTCCTGTCAACATCCTGGGATCACAGGGGCCTGCACTGAAGCCTAGGGGTGTAGAGCTCCAAGTCTAAGTGTTTAGGAAGTGTCCGGAGGCAGAACGGGTCCAGCTATACGCGTCGCAGCGGGTGCAGCTTGACTGTTACTGTCACACGCTTCTTCCACCCTCAAACACACACGCATGTGAGCTCCAGCGGCGCCTGCTGGACGCGATAACGGCTCCGGATATTCAAATACTCATCAGTCAAATAGTGGGACCACAGGGTCACCACCACATGTTGTAGACCGCCCATGCTCAGTTCGGTCCATCATAGCCGGTGTGCACCCTTCAGAGACGTGATTTTTGTCTGATTACACTATTTGGGATCACGACGAGCATATAGGCTATAGATCTTGCATAGAAATAAATAAATCTGAAATCTGTGGCGTTTCCATTCATTACCCCCCGTTCACAAGTGAGTGCGCATGCGGGGACCTGCGTGGCCTGGCCCGCGCATGCGTCAGGTAATCCACACTGCTTCGCCAGCTCCGTCTGCCTCGGTGCCCGTCACAGGCGCCAGTGGGAAGCGTATCAGGGCATTATTGTATGACAGGGACTTTTGACAGGCGACCCCGTCCGACCGGAAAACTCCCCCGGAGGCCTTTTCACAAAAAAAGAAAAAAAAAAGAGGCAATTGTGCAACGTCTCAACAATCGCTCGCCCTTTTCCATATGTATATATGCAACCCTTTTTTATTTTTTATGCACGGGAGTTGATAACCCACACGAGGTAGCTCCCGCATGCGCTCGGTTTACCATTATAACGCATGAATAACAGGGACATCCGCGTTTTAATCTAACATGTTGAGGGATCACGATACTTGGGATACGCGTCATCCTTTTACACTAATTGGAAGTTGATCTTTCACGACGTTTCGTTTCTTAAAAAAAAACAAACAAACATCAGGTTCACCAGCAGCACCCCCCGCCCCCTCTAACAAATCAATGCAAACTAATATTTAACTATTTTAACTATTGTGGCCGTCATTTGTGCAGTGCCACGGATCAATGTTTTGCAGACGCGGGGCCTCCGGGAGAGTGACTGAAGGACCCACGCGTTATTAAGTCACACAGGCTGACGATGTACATGTTGCATTAGGTGACCTCAAGGACCTGGTCATCCCTGCTGGCTGCTGTCACTGAATAGTGTCAGCAGGTGGTATTTACTATTCCGATGGCGCAGCGGCGCAGCAGGGCAATAGGTTAGATGGAGGGACAGTCATTGTTTTTTTGGGGGGGGGGGCGTGAGTCGGTTCTGCGCGTTCACGAAAGCTGTGGATTCGCTGATACTGACTGGAGAGCAGTGGGGCGGTGTGTGGTTGTTTTTACGGAGGAAACACTGTGATGCTATAGTACATCACAGTGTGCGTGTATATATACATGGATTTAGGTCTCATACCTGGGTGTGTGTGTTTGTGTGTGTGTGTGTGTGTGTGTGTGTGTGTGTGTGTGTGTGTGTGTGTGTGTGTGTGTGTGTGTGTGTGTGTGTGTGTGTGTGTGTGTGTGTGTGTGTAAATTACAATGAAAAGACATGCGTGTGTGTGTGTGTGGGGAGGCACCCTGAAGACATAAAAGAGGTGACCATGCATGGTCTGTGTTGCTGTATAGGTAGGCTACCTAGGCCTATATGATGGGGTAGGGTGGTGTGTGGGTGTGTGTGGGGGCTTATATTGCGTGTGATGAATGATCTAAAAAGACTTTCTAGCATAAACTGACTTGACTCGAAGAAATTAAAATATACTCGACGACCATGACAAATCACAAAGCAAACGTGACAGAAATCTGAGTTTTCTCTGTAGTGCCCCCCCACTTATTATTATTATTTGTATGTTAGCCAAATAAATCGGATACCTCATATGAGGCAAACTTTTTTTTAAAATACAAAAAAACAAAAAAACAAAGCCAAAACAGAAAATTAAACCCTTTCTGCAAATTGTGAGGGGGGGAAAGAGGTGGACATGCAGATGTAATTGGACACGGTGGGTAAGAGGAGAAGGACGGGGCTAATGACATTATTGCCTTGGTGACGGTGTCCCCCTGGCTGGCTCTGACCCAAGACCCGGCCCATCCGGGGCTTGACAACAACTGCTTCTCTTCAAAAAAAAAAAGAAGCACACTTATTAAAAATAAGTGTGTTATGTTGTTGGTAATGTGAATATTAATGGGTTCACAGGTTTAGGAGGGAGACGTTTACAACCATTGGTTGTTTTATCCATACGGCGCCATCCCAGCGCGTGAGCATCCGTCAAGGTTGAAATGTGGCCGAAATAATGTCAGTTGTTGTTGTTGTTTTGAAAAAACAAAATAAAAAAACAAAACAAAAAACAAAACTCAACAGTTTGTAACCGAAGTTATAAAAGCGGTTGCAATAAAGCGGGTTGCAGAAACAACGTCGACTCGCTTTGTAAAGCTGAAGTAAAATGTAACAAGTTGACCCACGACGGCGATCAGACGACGAAATGCCGCCTTGGACGGTTCGCCTGCAAACGAAACACGGCTGGATGACGTCATCATCACGCATCCGCGCTTTTAAGGGTTTTTTTCTTCTTTTTTTTGCCCGACTTTGAATCAAACCGTCTGTCGCAACTCAAGGATGCACTTGCTTTTATTAACAGCGTTTGGGTATTTCATATCAGAACATTTCTGATTTATATTTGTGGGTAAATAATGGGGTTTTTTTTGTATATTTTTAAGGTTTAGACAAGCGGCTCTCAGGTTCGTCACCACTTTAGCTAGCTAGTACTGTACAGCAAAGCCCTTTTCCTTAACGCTAGGCCTATACTTAGCCGATATTTCATTTATTTGATAACAAAAAACCCAAAACAATTTCAAGTGTGCTGTCAATCTTTATGCTGCAGAAATGTTTAACGTTAAAACTCTCATGATATACGCTTATATCACCCAAATGGGTGTTTTCAATCGAATAAAGCTATCTCTGTATTTTGTGTTTTGTGGTCCATATGTTTACCTGGAGTTTACGATACGGGCCACACACACACACACGCAGGCCAGTAACATTATGAGGATACAACATTACTGATCCAAAATGGACCATCTCTAATAAGGATGTCGTTGTGTCAAGGCTTTGGTGTATAACACACAAACACCGCGACTATCCCAATCAAAGCTTTCCAAATTACGTCGGTGGATATGTCGGTACTTCGGATATGTCTGTGTCGTTTACGTACCGGTGTCTTGCTAAAAACACGTCTGTGTCTGCAGGCACGGGGGGGAAATGTGCAGCAGTCTGTATACATTGTGGGACATGTAGCTACACACCCTTTCCTTGCCGTTTCAGCGTGTTTATAATGTGGCACACGACGAAAGCTACAGTCTATATGTGAGCCCGACACGTGTTTAGGGTCAAAAACACCTTAAAGCTCTCAGACTCGCCAACACGGGCACGCAGAGAAGTGTTTCAAGCATGCTCAATTAATAACAACCTTAAAACAATATAGGTCCGTATTAGTTCATGCTCAGAAAGGAGTTAGGTCTCATACCTGGGTCCCCACAAGACATTACATTCTTCGACAGATTCAGTTCCATTCCAGTTGCCTGCAACACAAAACAATTTGCATAATTAAAACGAAGCTTCCTCTGTGTAAAGCCGCTGCTCGGCTGTTTGAGGGGAAAGGGCAGCCTGTTGGGTGGGTTTTGCACCATTATCGTGAATTTTCAACTCAAATTAAAAAACAAAAAAGCAAAGCACGCAGATAGCCAAATAAGCGTAGTATCGGTGCGTTCTTCTTTTCTGAGGGTATTATTTTTCGACCATACAGCATTATTCACATTTCACCTTCACCCATTTTTCACCACCCCCCCTCTCCCATAGACTCAGACCAGTCTATCGTGGGCCTCATCCTTGTGACACTCAAGAGATCTTTATCTCCACGTTGTCCCAAATAGTTTATCTTTCCCATGATGTACACACACACTCACAACACACACACACACACACACACACACACACACACACACACACACACACACACACACACACACACACACACACACACACACACACACACACACAGCCCCTCTCCTCTGCAGGAATCCCTTCGCTCGTTTTATGTCAACAATAAATCCTGACATAACAACGCTCTTCGCCCCGTGTGCAGGGCAGGGCGCGCGCCGATCGTTCTCCCCGCCGTTCAAGCGCCGAGATCAGCGTGGACTCACGCGGGCTCCCCGCGCCCGCCGACTGCAATGTTTACGTTACAGAAACACGGAAGACGGGCAGTAACTTCTGACACGGGGCGGGGGGGGGGGTGTTGTCCTGTAATCTACCGCTGTTGTGGCTCTTATCGATACCGCTAAATGCACCCAGCTAAGGCAAAACGACGGCATAAGCCATGTGTGTGTGTGTGTGTCTGTGTGTGTAGCCTACTTAAATCCCGACAAAGACAAATTTGTGTTTCATCGGGTTGCCCTCATTGGATAGCGCAGCGTGCTCTCAGCCGCCTGTTGGAGGGGTTTAAGTATGAAATTAAGCATTATAGTCTGGGACTCTAGTAAAACACGCTCGGTATGTGTCAATATTTGCTGTTTTCTTTTTTTTTGAACGCTCAACAGGGACTCCAGTGTGACTCATATTTGCTATTAGCACTCCGGCGTAAGATGAAGGGCTGACACACAGACTACATCAAAACAACAGCGTCCAGTTCAGCACGGCTGGACCTGGGCTCGGACGCGGCTCTGAAAGCGGGTTTAAAAGCTACGTTTCCAGTAGCGACATACAAAAAGAGGATGGGATGTATATAGGTGGGCTATGATATAGTACTCACCAATTGGTTTCCCCAGCAGGGAGAGATTAAAACAAACCAAAAAAAAAAAAAAAAACCAAAAAAAAAAAACAACAACAACAATAACAACAACGAGACAACCTCAAAATTTCCCCATGCAGGTGTTCAATAAATCCACTTTAGCGCCGTGCGCGGACGCTGCGTCCAGGATAATAAACGCTTTGCTTGTGTCTGCAGCGCTACCTTGGTTTTCTTCGCATGCTCTCTCTGTTCGCCCTGCAGTGACGTCACACTAGCAACCCCCCACCTCCCCCCACCCCTATCCTCATCCTCACCTCTAAAGGCGGCTGGATGCTCACGGCTTTAACGGGATGCTCTCCGGTATGTGGCATATGTCCTCACTATAAATATATATATATGTATACACATAGCTAACTAACCACTTAACTATATATATATAATATTATATATTATATGTGTGTGCGTGCGTGTGTATGTATCTATATATATGCGCGTGTATGTATGTGTAGGTGTGTGTTTATAATATATATATATATATATATACATACACACACAAACACACACACACATATATATATAAATTTAGTGTGTGTGTTTTAATATAGGGTTAAATTGCCTTTACACAATTACTGTGTAATTACAATTACAAAATTCGACCAGAGGTTGGGGAGAAAAACAGTCCGGACGTGAAAAATAGTTTACCAAAATCTTAAGTGGGATTCAGCATCTTAACTGGGTCTTTCTCCGCGTTTCAGTCTGCCTCTTAGCGAAGGCCCGGGTTCGTCTGGCCTCACGTGAAGAGCGGAATAATGGTTCAGAGAATAAAGCGATATCTGTTTTGCACAAAATATGAATTCTGTCTACAAGCCGGACTCCAGGATGACTCGGCCCAGTGTCCCAGTCCACGTCTGAAGTACTTCACGGGTCCGAAAAGCGGTCTGCCGAGCTACTGTTTACAATTACAAGTCTCCGAATACTAGTCCGGATCCATTAGTTTTGTGGAGTCAAATGTAACGTAATGTAACTTATAAGAATAATTTTGTTCTTGTTGTTGCTCGTGTTTGTTTTTCCCGCGCCTTTTCGGACGTGTCGACACTGCAGACAGGTTAAAGCGGATTGTTTTCCGCGAGTCAGTCGCGGCGGTTCGGGTTGATCGCCGTGTTGCGCGCCGCCCGCAGAACCGAGGCCCACCTAACTCCGCTCCATCCTGTAGTCCCCGTTTCCTGTTTGTTTGGATTACTAATTGCCAACGTCAAGCAGGCAAATATATGAAACGTTCGTGAACTGACGAGTTTGCCCTTTCCGTTATTCTTCTCGATATGTTCATATTTTCAAAATAAATATAGCGGCGCCGGGCGTGTGCGTGCGTGCGTGCGCGCTCGCGCGCGCGTTTTCTACGGCCAGGCCCCCATTTTAAATTGAGGGTGATTAAACCTACACTGTTTCGGTTAAACAAGAATGAGTGGAAATTTAAATCCCCACTTAAAGAAATGTGAAAACTGACTAACACGGGTTGGATGTAATAACGCAGAGCTGGAGAAGAAGACGGGCATGACAGGAAGCAAAACACCGGAAACGATAACGGCAGTAGGCTGTAGAGATTGGTCTGTAGGAGTTATTTGTTATGGAAAATAATTCCTTCTCCAAGTGCATCATGTAACGAGGACGGAGCCCGCAGGTCAGGGTCACGCCACGCGAAGATGCAGAGGCCTGTAGACTGAGACGGGCAACTACTTTCATTCACCGTCTCATCACATGTTCAAATCTCACTAAAAAGGCCCACGCCGATTATAAAATAGATGGATAGATGGATAGATAGATAGAGAGAGAGAGAGGGGGGGGGGAGAGAGCTATTCTAAACCTTTTCGCGCGCATCATTGTCAATGCATCCAACATATTGTATTTTTAATGGTTTATTATCATGTTCAGAAAACGAAAATAGTGTGTGTGTGTGTGTGTGTGTGGGGGGGGGGGGTTCAGAATGTATAGTCAAAACGATCCTTTTCACACACACACACGCGCGCGCTCGCGCAGGTCTCCTGACCGCGCGGCTGTCCGACGGTGGTTAAAGCAGGGCACAGGTAGCAGAGCACACCCAGGCTGCAGCCGGCGCACCGTACCATACACCCCCCCCACCCATACCGCCCCCCACACCCCACCACCCCCAGCTTGGTCTGCAGCCGTGTCGAGCTACCTTCGACACGGCAGAAAGTGAGACATGTGTCGCCCTCCCCGGACGTCCACTCGGAGCAACCAGAGGGGCTTGGCATGAGCCCGAATGGGGCTCTTTGGCTGGGATTCGGGGAGGATTAGACCAGAGCTCCCCCCGGTATACAGGCAGACCTCCTGTTTCATACGCATGCTCCTTTCTGGAGACGCTAACTCCATCTGAACGGCGGGGGGCTCAACAACTCACTCCGCTTTTACATCTCTGCCAGCAGCGTTATCCGAAAGGACGCGTCAATATTTGTGCCCCCTTGCCGCTGAGTGATGTCGGGTCCGTATCTGATAGTACGCACGCGGCCAAATCCCGTCCGGTGCGCGACGACCTTGCGCAGCACTGCGCGGCTGATGCGCTCGTCTTCTTCAGGCAACAGGCAACCTCACGTTTCCGCAAGATTTGCTTCACTTTTATTACATTTAAAAAAAAATCAAATCAAATCAAAAGAAATCAAAGTTGCGATAAACCACAGACGCGTGCGTGTACCCCAAAGAAAGCAACGGGGCGGCTAATGTAGGAGAAACCCATCGTCTGTCGTTTTGTATTAATTCTAATAACAGGCTTCCGGAAAACAACCCCTTTCAAAACCAATATTTACATTGCTGACAAAAAATAAATAAATAATGCAAGAATAGTAATTCATTTTTATCTGGAACTAGAATTTTTTCTTCTTTTGGGATTAAACTGACTCATCCAAGAGGGCGGATATTTCTGCGGAGGGCCCATGGGCCTCCTTGTGTGCCCGCCTGATCACTGAGGGCCGAAGCCCCAACACAGCTCTCTGACCAGGCTGCAGTCACAACGGTGACCGAGGCTGCTGTGCGTCATGCAACTGTGTCCACAGAATAGTAATACTAGGACGTGTCGCTCTCGATAATTGTTTACCTGTCAGACTTACCAGTGATGAGTGCACCAAACACACATACGCACACACACACACACACACACACACACACACACACACACACACACACACACACACACACACACACACACACACACACACACACACACACACACACGCTCTCTATAATTAGGCGGTAAGTAAATGCTGTGATTACCCAATGAGTGACTAGAGGGGACTTTGAGTTAAGTACTACCCTGAAGGTGAGGCAGTGGCCCCATCCCTCCTGTGCAAATAGGTGGAGAGGATTTAGCATCTGGCGTGGGAGGGGTGGGGGTGGGGTGGGGTGGGGTGGGGGCTTCACATCGTCTGCCCGTCTGTGGCTAGGGCCTGTCTGACTTCGGATGGTCACCTCTGTGTTGTAAATAGTCATTCTCAAAAACAGAATTGGGTGATGCATACTCGATCGGTGGAAAACAAGTCACACCCCATTGGTGAGTCGGTATGGGCTGATGTGTTTGTGTGCGCGTGCTCATAAGTGTGCGTGTGTGCGAGCGCGCGCGTGTGCATATGCTAGTGTGTGTGTCTGTGTATGTAGATTTCTGTCTTTCTATGCGTGTGTTTATGTGTTCTGTGTGCGTGCGTGTGCGTGTGTTCAATTTCACATGCATCCATTAATGCGCGCGTTCGTCTGCACTCAGGGCTGGTGATTTCGGCTGGTATGCATTCGTGTGCCCGCACATGTAAAAGCATGCTCCTACACAGAGCACACGTTACAACTACCGACCCACAACACTTATATAGTCATGCACCCCCCCACCCCCACCCACCTTAGTGTGCAGGTGCCAGAGGTACATAAGTAGCTGCACTGGTTGTTTTCCAAGTGGCCAAGTGTCTGGACTGACACGAGGGACATGTCCTACCCACCGTGGCCCATCAACTTGTTTGCACAGATCCCCAAGCTCCTCCGGGACGATCGCTGAGCGCTGGTGGCATTACACGAAGCAAGGCTCGTTTTTCCTGAGCCAAGAGCAGAAAAATGTTTTGTTTTGTTTTGTTTTTTTGTTGTTTTTGTTTTGTTTTTTTATTTGAACCGCACATCCTACCGACTCTGTAAAATCAATCATGGTGGTTTTGGGAGCTCGGGAGCAGTGGGGAATGGAAAGGCCATTGTGACCTGACAGCCCTTTCCCCTAACTAGGAACAGAGCAGAGCAGAGAGCTTGGTCTGTCAACAAGCCAGCAAGCCGAGGCAGCCAGCAGACACACAGACAGACACACGGACAGACACACAGACACACACGCAGACACACAGACAGATACACAGCCGGCAACGCCGGCCAGACCGTCAGCAAGCCAAGCCAGGATATTTACTTCATCCAGTTTCCACTATGGATATCTATCCATTTCTAAACATCTGAACAGAGGGGGGAGGGGGGGATTCAGTCATCCTGTCATCATTTGGGCTATTACGGTCTATGCATGCTTCCTTATTGCTACTTTTCTTCCCCCCCCCTCTTCCTTTTTAAGAACAGTCCACCTTGAAGTGTGCTGAAAACGCAGATGTCACAGTTTCCAATCGGCGGTGAAATTAGTGATGTTTTGATTACGCAGAGCTCGGAGATTACCAACGTAAACAGGCCTGGTGCATAGATCATCATTTCAAGAGGAGGCATCATCCCTCTTTTCCACTTTTTTTTTCCTTTCCAAAGTCCACCGGCCTCCGTGGCTTAGCGGTGATGAGAATCGGACGTCCAGCTTCCAGTGGTTCAATCTGAGCATAACCTTAATGCAAGCTGAAGTGATATTTCCTCTCCGGCACAGCATTTACTATAAGAGCCCACCACCGAAAAGCTGCAAACCCCGTAGTGACTTTGAAAGCCATCTCCCCCAAAATCAACTTTCTAGCACTAAGTTGCTAATTAAGGGGAAAAAAATAGCCAACGATCAAATCAGACAATAGCACTTTAACATAGTTCCTGGATCCAGGTTCTCACAAACTGGATTTGTCTCCATGTCTTTGTGAATACCGAGGGCTGGTTGGAGAGTGTCCTCATGGCGTGGGGCGGCCATAATGAGCCAACACAGGGGCCTTCAAGGCATCTGAACATCTCTGAAGACGTGAACATGGAAAAGGGAAAATATTTCATCGGATGGAAAACGCCACTTAAAGTAATTATGAACCACATACTCGCTATATGTACATCGGTCTACAACCTAAAAGACAGAACTTTTACGTCTTCACTTTTAAATACCAGCTGATTTTTGGCTCGGGAGGTGCTTCCGCCATACACAACCCCCCCCCTCTAAATTAAATAGCAACGGAAAGGAAAACTGTGATGGCCTTTCTTATAGGCGCTTAAGATAACAAGTCTTAAACGAAGCAGTATTCCGCTTTAATATTCTAAATGCCAGCTTATTACTCTTCATGACCCAACTTAACACACGAGGGGGAATTAAAGATCCATAAGCTAACTTTGTTGTTCAGCCCCCCCCTCCCCCCAGGGGGGGCTCTCTAACTCCCCCCCCCAGCATGTTACATGGCACTCAGGCAGACCAAAATCACAGAGCAGCGGAGACACGGTAGACAAGGTCCTGCCAGCATTCAATCCCGGGTCAGCGGGGGCTCGTGTCCAGCGGCAGGCCTCTAAAACCACTACACCACCATTATGAAACGGAAGTGAACTTTTCAAGCCGTGAATGTTTATAACCCCGGCGCAAGCTACTCAGCCTCTCAACGAGGTTTCTGTATGTGTTTATCCCTTCAAACCGCCGGCATCCATACATGATAAAAACCTAATCCGGAGATAGAGGCCTGTTTTGTATTCAGAAACACCTTGAGCTATAATAGCGCGCCCAGCGCTTTAATATATCTGCGGAGTCCCAAACTGGATTAAACCTCCTGATTTCACCCATTGAGAGAAAGTGGATATACATCTGCGTATGCCATAAATGCACCTATATAGAAAGGTTGGAAGAGTACCTTTTTCTTTCTGATATCAGTTACATGAATACAGAGAAAGAAAAAAGAAGAAAAGTTTCCCCTCTTTCTCTCGACTAATATTTCTAACACACTTTTGATCGATTGTTTTATTTACCGCCTCTCCCCCGACATCTGGAGTCTGGCCTCTCGTATACGGCGCACGGTGAACCGAGCAGGCCTGGCTGCGGCTCTGCGGGCTCCGAGATTTATGGCGGAGGCTTACAGCACTCCGCTGTGTTTGGGATAGCGCTGCCCTACACAACGTTACAACGTCCCGCAAAGCTCCGCGTATACCCTCCCTCCCCCTTTATCTCCCCCCCCAGTCAATCCAGCAGTTGGCTCCGGGGAGAGAAAAGTGTCTTCTAGACGTCCCCGTGACATCCCGGCGACATTATTGTGGGACATCCCACAATAACATCCCGAGGACATTACAGGGATGTTGGGGGAAAAGTCCTCTAGACGTCCCCGTAACATCCCGGGGACGTTATTGTGGGACGTCCCTGTAACATCCCGAAGACATTACAGGAACATTATTGGAAAGGCCTCTAGACATCTCCGTGACGTCCCGGGGACGTTATAACGTCCCGAGGACATTACAGGGACGTTAGGGAAAGTCTTCTAGACCTTCCAGGGACGTCACGGGGATGTTGTGGGTCGTTCTTTGAACGTCTCGCAATAACGTCCCCGTGACGTATATATCAATTGTGTAGGGTTTTCATTACGTCACGGGGACGTTATTGCGGGGAATCCCTGTAACGTCCCGAGGACATTACAGGCACGTTAGGGAAACGTCCTCTAGACGGCCCCGTGATGTCCCGGGGACATTATAGGGACATTAGGGAAAAGTCCTCTAGATGGCCCCGGGACGTCACGGGGATGTTGTTGGACGTTCTTTGACTGTTTCTTAATTACGTCCCCGTGACGTAATGAAAACCCTAATTTGCCGGACGTGTGGAGAGGACCTTTAGGGGACGTGCTGGGGACTTCTTTTTTTTTGCTGGGGCCTGTCAATCACTTGTGTACCAACATTAGGGGTATGTGTTTATGCTGCACAACTATATCCATCTGACTTAGGATTACTTATTATCAGTAAACAGGTGGCAAGACAGGTGATTAAGACTTACTTTCTGGACCTGGTTTTGTCCCCCCTGCCATTAAACAACACATTGTAGTGGACACTTAATGGACTTATGGACATAATTCACCATAACCTGTCGTTCGTTGTGTTGTTCAACATGTACAGTTGTGTTACGTGACTTTTTGTGTTGATGCGCTCACTTTAAGAGATCAGTGCGTAGCCATGGTAACGTGGCGACATTATGGGCCTTATGGACATTATGGCTATTATGGGCATGGACATTATTGTTTTCAGTGTTTTGTGGCATGGGCAGCACTATTGTGTGTGTGATTTTTTTTTTAGTTGATAGTGAGTGAAGCATTAAATGACACACGTTAGTGTAGTCAAAGAGAGAAGTTGTTCTTCTCTGTTTTCGCGCAACTTCGACAATATCTCTTTTTATTACCCATATTACTATTTATTCCTCTAAAACACGGAGGAGCTTAGAGCACCTGCTTCAGCAATTTCTACTCCGTCCGTCTTTAAAGGGAATTTCATCAGTGGTTTTGTGTATGTGCTCATCAGTATTGATGAGTAAAGTAGTCGATTGAAGCAGTAAAGTCCTCACTGTCTACCTCACTGTCTCCTGCTCAGTGTTTTCCCAAAGCGCCTACACGTACCAGAATGCATTGCGCGTAAGCTTCCGTACCGTCGTCCTTAAAATCCTCTGCGCTAGTGGTGTGGGACGTCATTTCCGCCATCGGAAACGTAGTTTAGGCGATTGAATGAGGATGTGAATGAGGATCTGAACAGCGTGTTTAGAGCAGATTAGAGTATTAGAACCCCTACCAGCCTTTTCTTTTACTTTCTTTTATTTCTATTTTCCCACCTTTTCCTCCCCAAGTGTACCTGGCCAATCACCCTGCTTTCTGAGCCGTCCCGGTCGCTGCTCCACCCCCTCTGCCGATCCGGGGAGGGCGCCAGCCGCTTCTGTTCACCTGACAGTGAGGAGTTTCAGCAAGGGAGCGTAACGCGTGGGAGCATCACGCTATTCCCCCCAGTTCCCCCTCCCCCCTGAACAGGCGCCCCGACCGACCAGAGCAGGCGCCAGTGGAGCAACCAGGACACCACATCCGGCTTCCCACCCGCAGACACGGCCAATTGTATAGGGACGCCCGACCAAGCCGGAGGTAACACGGGGATTCGCACCGGTGAACCCCGTATTGATAAGCAACGGAATAGTCCGCCACGCTACCCGGACGCCTAGAAACCCTACTAGGCTGTAGTTTTTCCGGCCGCCAACTGACGTCATAATACGTCACTTGGCAGCCGGGGAAAAAAAATTCACTGCCGCTCCAGAGATGCAGAAACGACCAGGTACAACTGCAAGTGTTTTTCATGTGCTACCGGTGAAATTTCCTTTAATGTAGATAGTTGAGTTGAGAAGCCTCTGCTCCTCTGATTGGAGAATAGAAAAAAAGTTGTGTTGATGTAAGCCAAAATCACTTTTTAACCTTGTCAACACGTCCTTGTGGGGTTAGGGTAATCTACGACATATCAGGAGCTAAATAAGCAGTCAACGCAATGGCTGAGGCTGAGCATATCTACTTTGAGACTGCAGCGTACCAAGCACAGTCTCAAAAAAACGGATTCAGACAGGCAGGATTTCACACGCCACAAACCTAAGGAACCAATCTCGTTAATGGACGGGGTGGTGCTTCACATATCATTATGTACACCCGCTTCGGCGACGCGGGGTTGTGGCTAGATGGGGTCAGTGGTGGATCTAGAGATTTTTTCCTGGGGTGGCAAAGGGGTGGCAAGACTGTGTCCCAGAGGTGGCAGCTGCCACCCCTTGCCACCCTGTAGATCCGCGCCTGTGAGGGGGAGGGGGATTCTAAATCGGCGACTTCTGTTTGAGATGAGTTTGGTGCGGGTCTCATTGACCTTCACCATGCATGTGCATAAAATATACTTTAAAAACATATTATCTGATTTATAAATGGGGTGGCAACAGGGGTGGCAAGACTGTGTCCCAGAGGTGGCAGCTGCCACCCCTTGCCACCCTGTAGATCCGCCCCTGGATGGGGTACAGCCACGGACGGAAGTGACGCAAAATCTCGCCGGGCGTACTGTTGGTTGTTTCAGAGTCTAGGTTGAAAATGGAAGGTGATCGTGCCTTCTTGATCACAGCCCCTAGGTTCTGTAACAACCTTCCTTTGGAAATTAGATCACCTGTGTCGTTGTTTTAAAACCCAACTTAACACACATTTTTATAGAATAGCCTATAATAAACTTTAATCTCATGTGTTTTTTCTTTTCTTAACAGTCTTCAATTTTATTTTGATTGCCATTTTATTAATTTATGATCTGTTATTTTACAGTCTGTAAAGCAATAAATGATTCTCTAGATATGTTTTGATATTTTTGTATGTTGCTGAGAGCATGACATGCAATGCCATCCCTACCATCCCTACCATCTGAAGGAAGGAGCCGAACCAAAGATACTTATACGTCTTACTCTGGCTGAACCATGCAAGGTATGGCAGTATGTGCAGATAACGGATGGTAATCAATGTAGGACTGTTTTACTTCGAAAGACCGCATTAGGCATGTAACTTTAGCAGGACAAATGTTTGGTTATATGGTATCCATGCACTGGCGATGAATCTGATACACTGTAGTTTATTTCGCGACCCTCACTCCTGGCCGAGCGTGGCAAACGCGATTACTTAATACACAGAATTAACATTTTAAATATGACGTTATCTCTATGGATAAATAGCTACAGTGTCGCAGACACTAGCTAACGTTAGCTATCGTTTAAAAATAGACTCAGCTGGCTTGCTAGCATTGGGAAGCAGTATCTACGCACAAGCAGCGTGATATTTCATTTAAAATACACAATTACAAGTTTTCACTAAGTGAAATTGTACTTATTTTAAGTAAAACTAATTCATCCGACTTATCATTCATCTGGCTTTAAAAACCAAAGTCCAAACTACCTCAGGAAGTCCCCCCCCGACTAGAATACAAACGATACAGGAACATTGTACATATATATCATCAGACCAATCAAGTATAAACAACTTTACACCTTTACATTCGATGTCATAACAAAAGTAAATAAAGAAAATGAATGAACTGTAGTATTAACAATAATAATGATGATGATGTTGAACAAAAACAAAGCACTTTTGCCAGGGGGGAAATTTACAGTGTACATTAAGTGAAAATGTTAAAATGTAAACAAGCATTATATGTTTTGACTGCTTTTCTGTTTGTGCTTCTGGAAATGGTAGAGATATATTTCCCAATTTCTATAATTAAAACAGGAAAGAATGGTTTATTATTTAAAAATGTACTTTTATGGATGTGAAAATTTGCACAAAAAAAAACCAATAACAAGATTTATTAAGTAAAACTTATTGTTACTTTCACTGTTTGTGTCATGGAAACCAAACAATACATATTCCCATTTAAGGGAAAAATTATTACAGACTTTTTAGTTCCTTCCAAAGGTACAAAATAAATGTGTGATTGTCTCAGTTTGAGTTTTGCACAAAGAACAACAGGGGTTCATTGCTTTTACAAATCTTCTCAGGTACTGACTCGTTGGGTGACACCTGTGTAACAATTTAAAGGAAACCTCTTTTATTTTGTTATTTATCAAAAATTATGTGGTAGCATCCAAACCTTTTCCCAACAGATATTAGAAATACATTTACTCCAATGAGAAATGACATATGGTACAGATAATACATATTGTTGGAACAAAGCACGAATAGCTCTTGTTATTATTTTTATGAGATACAGCTCAGGAGGTAAGCTAGGCTAGCTATCGCCATAGCAACGAAAGAGATTTTGCGACACTTCCGTCCGTGGCTGTAGCCCATCTAGCCACAACCGCGACGCGGACCAGAGAAGCCGGAAGTAGCTACAAGTTTCAGTACTTTCAAGACGATGGCGGAGACGTGTCTTGTTTTCGGCTGCAAATGTACAAAAGGATAAACAGTGAGCCTTCGTTTATTACCAAAGGATTCGAAAATCCCAGAGAAATTGGTGTAGTTTACTTGGAAAAATCATAGTGTCCCTGCCAAACTTCCGGAGAAAACGTTTCCGGTAGCCATTTTAAAGAACACCGTTTTGAAAATCGTCACAGGAACAGATGAGTTTTGCCACAAAGCTTATATTGAAGCCCGACGCTGTGCCATCCGTTTATCCTGGGGACGCGACGAGGTCGAGCCGACACGTTGGTCAACCGGTAAGTTTTCTTTTTCTTTCGCCAGAGACTGTGGTGTTCAAATCGCCTCTTCCTAACGGCACATCTGAGTGTTTATCTTTACGAGGTAGATAACTTGTCAGAGCTGGTTAGCCTGACCAAGGTTTATATAACATTAGCAACACATTTATCAGCTGATTGATAACGTTGTCAAGCCGAAGGCTATCTATTACTGATGAGTTTCTAACGTTGTGGAGAGCAATGCATAAAATACGTTACCAGATACATCCACTTGCACGCTAAGTCCGGTGCCACGAGGGGGTTTGGACAGAAGGACGGAGGCAAACATCATCAGTTACAGATATGTTTATTACGACACATACACAAAGACACCAAGAGTAGACAGAACCGGCCACAGATCGGGCCGGCACGGAGAGCCTTCCCAGTCTTTCCCCGGCGCATCTCATGCACCCTTCTCCCTTCCCCGGCTCCGTTTCCTCATGGTGACAGCCACCCGGCGGTGGCCCTGCCCGGCATGGTGTGTTGACTGTCCGTGGCACACATGGCATCTCCCTCAGTCTTCCTCCGTACGCGTCAGCCTTACGTCTGTCTCGGTTGTCTGGCACACCCAGTGTGGCGGTGGTGGTGAGGCTCCGCTGGCCATGCTGGCCCAAGAGGACGAACCGATGGCTCAGCAGGGAGGACAAAGGCTCCACAGTCACGCCAAGTCGCCTCCTCCTCCCCGTTGGCGCTAACAAGCCACAGCGACCCTGTCCCATTTGCTCTTCTTCTACGGAATCGGTTTCCGGTTTGAACATGTATGGCTGAATTACTCCTATATGACCACTTGCCATTGTGTAACATACAGTAGCAAGCAAAACAGAAAACAAGCAGAAGTTACTGTGTTTGATGAGCAGAGTTGATGATGAGCAGGTATATGCACTGCAGGCGAGCGGCGGAGGGGTGGGGAGATGCAGGTGGGGGAGATTTAAGTTTAGGGTGGGCTAATTTGCATATTCATATGAAGACTCTGGATTTTTTAAAAATGAGGGACAGGTAGTAGATGTGATTTTCAGGATTTTAACAAGATAATTGAACTCATTTTGCAGAAAAAACACACCAGACAACTTATTATATCAATCACAGCATTTTATATCTTAAAACTGACCTTAACATTTTGCAGCTTCACAAGCAAAATGCTTCAAACTCAGTGAAAACAATAGGAAAAACATGCACTCACTGCCAAAAACATGTCAAATGTGATTGCAGCCTAAGGCTGTGGTTACACCAGCATTTATGACAGTGATATTTCACATCAAAATAAATTTATTTGAATGACATCGTCATGAGCAGTGAATTCGCTATCAGTCTCGAAGGTGTCAGTGTTGCAGTAAAACACCACACCACAGTTTCACACAAGTCTATCCAGAGTTTAGTTGGCTGACACTGACATGTTGCATTTCTATTTGCCTCATTTTGTTTTTTAAATTCTAGCACACTTGGCTCCATATGTCTCACCTGTGTCACATATGGGTCTTGGAGTCTTAAACGCCCCCATATTTCATAGGGATTTCAGAGGAGGTTAAACTGAGCATTTTCTCTTGGATGCAAGAAAAACTATGGCTGTGTTATACGTCACGTGTTTTGTTGAATTTGTAATGAGGGCAATCAGTTTTACCATCCTAGACCCACACCAAAATGTTTTCTGCCACAACAATGTGAAAAAGGTTTACAACTCCTTTAAATCCATGAAGGTGACGTTTAGGGTTGCCAACTTCCTGAAATGGAAATAAGGAACACTGGCGGGGGGAGGGGGGCTATATGACCTTCCAGGGGTGGGCAATCTTATCCAGAAAGGGCTGGTGTGGGTGCAGGTCTTTGAGTCTTTGCCGAGGAACATGATTAGGAGACACAGGTGTGTAACTGCTTGGTTGGAACAAAGACCTGCACTCACACCGGCCCTTTCTGGCTAAGATTGCCCACCCCTGTGACTGAGGAGCTCTGACTACTGTGGACCTATAACAAATATTTGATTTTGTTCAAAACGATGGGTCTTACTCATACATATACATTATCCTTCAGTAGTAGACTTATCCAAAGATAGAAAATTAAAAATGCCCACATACAGGGTTGTGAGAAGTCCTAACCATGCCATACATAAACACATCAAGGAAACTGCGATGGCTCCTCTGTGACTAATGGAGAAAACCCAGTGGCAGATGGTGCAGTTAGTCTTGTACACATTCTCGCTCATGCATCCCAGCCATTGATAGTCATTTTTCCCATTCCCTTCTGTATTTTTGTCCTAATCTCTTCTTCTTTTTCTTCTTTTTTTCTGCTGGCAGACTACGCCCGCAGGTCCCCATTTTTTAAAATTTCGTCTCGCTGTCAGGCGTATCCCTGCGACGTTGCCACAACCAATGAGAAGCACATTCTCTGCTTGGGTAGATGGAACATAACATGACAGACTGACTGAGGGATAACAGAGCAGGAGGGTTTCTTCTATCTCATAAAAATCACCCTGTCTTAGTCTAAACTGAAATATTTCTCCCCCATAGATTTGCACTGAATTTATTCTCAAAAATACAGAACAAAGCAGTTCCCAAATCAGTTCAATATGGAGTGCGTCTTTTAGTTTCCTCCGTATTTTATGGGATTGATTCCGTATTTTACAGGACGGTTATCAACCCTAGTGAAGTTGCATGGCTACCATAACATCACATGTTAATTTTGTTGCAACCAGGTTGGAGTTATTTAACTATTTAACTTCAAGCAACCAATGACCTGAAATAACCAATCAGAATACAGATGATGACATATCACGTGGCTTTGAGTCAATGTTAATCAATAACTTTTTAGCTAACTTTAGCTAGCTAGCATTAAACATTTGCTATATAGTCCATTATATATGTTGTTTTTCATGTTAAAAATCTGCCCTGATAGCTAGGTAGTTCAGGGATGGGCAGTCTTATCCAGAGAGGGCCAGTGTGGGTGCAGGGCTTTGTTCCAACCAAGCAGTTACACGCCTGCGTCTCCTAATCAAGTTCCTCAGCAAAGACTCTACTGGTTAATTAGTGGGATCAGGTGTATAACTGCTTGGTTGGAACAGAAACCTGCACCCACACTGGCCCTTTCTGGATAAGACTGCCCACTCCTGAACTACCTAGCTATCAGGGCAGATTTTTAACATGAAAAACAACATAAATAATGGACTATATAGCTTCAAATCGGGGTCAGCGCTATGTTGCCTCAGCCTCATGAATTTATATAGGTAGGTTAGAGTGAGGGAACATAGGGCTGAGGTAACATCGACATGCTGCCCTTGAAAACAGTGATTTAGTTTTACTTGGTCAAATCAAGTCAATTTTATTACTATAGCCCAATATCACAAATGACAGATTTGCCTCAGTGGACGTAACAGCAACACAACATCCTTTCCTTAGACCCCCTCACCAGACAAGGAGCAACTCCCTAAAAAAAACCCCAACCCTTTAACAGGGAGAAAAAACAGGTAGAAACTTCAGGGAGAGCAACAGAGGAGGGATGTTATAACTATTGCATGAGATAGTATAACTTGCTTGCCTGACCTAGACTAGCTAGCTAAGTTAACTGATGTAGCTAATTAGCCCACAGCATAATCCTTGTTGAGTGGGACATTACATAACAGTAAGCATGTTTTTGAATTCAGAAATCTGAGGTATGGGAGTCAGTTGTTTGTTTCAATCAGCAAGCCTACCATTCTGCAATCCCTGCTGACATTTACGCATTATGCTTAAAGAAAGCAGAAATATTCCACATAGCAGTTTTTAATCATTAGCTCTTCTCCTTAGGGTTCCTCTGATTTGATTGGTCCAAATGATTTTCATGGGCTATACATGTTTAGATTGATGGTAATGTGATTTGAATTTTAAGATGAACCAAAAACGATAACAATGTATAATTCAGCCCCAGGCTGTTGAGTTTTTACATGTGTTTTGCACTTTGCACTTTAACCAGGCAAGGCTGCTAAAGGGTTGGGCTGCGGAAACTAAAGATGGCCTTGGAGGTTCTTTTGGCCTGTACGCCATATTTCAGTGATGACATTGCACTATGGATGCAGTGACATAATACCTCATTGGTGTTTTTAATATGATTTGCTTTCATCACAAGGCCATCACAGGACCCAGGAAAGATGCTTTTATTTATTCTTTAAGCCCTTGAGCCATTTCAGAAAGTTAGTGGCAACGCACGTATGCTTTGTTTGACTGCTGGGAAGAGCTGGTGAAGGAGTAGCTCAGCTCTCCGTAGATCAGTGCAAATCTCTGCATATTCTCAACACCTCTTTCATAATGCGGGCAAGGGAAGGTAAAAACTAAGGGCATGAGAACTGTCAGAGGTTATACAGGAGGAAGGCGGTTCCAGTCTCTGCTCTGGGCTTCTGATACGTGTCAGTGTAAACCCACTGACAGCAGGAAGGAAAAACAACATGAGAGACAGAGAGAGAAATGTGGGGAAAGATAGAGAGAGAGGGAGAGAGATAGAGAGAGAGAGAAAGGACAAGAAAAAAAACTGGAGGGGAAAGAGAAGAAAGCTCAAGGTTGTGTGTTCGGGAGTGAATGGGAACGTGAGAAAGGGAGAAGGAAGAAAGGAGAAGGAAAGTGGGCATTAATCGAATAAGAGAGGGACAGAGGGAGAGAGAAGGAAAGAGAAAGCGAGCGAGAGAAAGTCCAACCTGGCCCGCCCAGGTTTCGACCTATGGCTCCCTTTGTATTCCCCTGACACAAAGATTTATCATGCAAACATTACCGTTCCCAAAAATACATATTGGAACAATTTTTGGACAAACAATGCAGACAAAGTGAGCGTCCTGCGCTGTCACGGCAGTGTAGAGCTCAGGGCAGTCTTGCGAGCCGGCAAGGTGCATTAGTAGTTTCGCTTCAGGAGCTCTGAAAAGCCAAGCAGGCTGGGGCGGCGTTGTGGGCCGTCACACCAGAGCGAAGGGCTGTCAAAAGAGTAACAAAAAGTAGGGAGAAATGATTAAGAAGCTGCCACAACCGCCCAGCCTGCTTCGCTGACCGTCAGCCCTGCCTGCTCAGAGGAACAGGGCACCACGAGAGGGTAAATAGTTATGGACAATACACACCCATGTACCGACACACACGCATGCACGCACGCACACACACACTCATTACATGCACACACACATGCACATACACACACACACACACACACACATACTACATGCACACACATGCACATGCAATGCACACATGCACACACACACACACACTCTCTCTCTCATGGGCATGCATAGATATTGGCAGGTACTTATACTCTAAATCACTATATGGATAACTCAAAAACACACTATTTTATACATAGGAGGAAACGGTGTAACAAAAATAAATTGTGATGACAACAGAAGAAAAATATCTTTTGCATGTACCCTACATCCAGGTCTGGGATCTTTTTTTTCTCTGTCTGAAGCCAGATATTTGTGGATAGGCACCATGTTTATGGCCGTTGTTTCCTTTTCCAAAACTCTGGGTTTTGTAGCCGAGCCACTGCATTGCTCTTCACATCCAAACGGAGACATCATTTTCACCTGCCAGCTGCACTGCTGCTGCAAGTCTTCCTCCACAGCCCCCGAGAAGATTTGTTTGGAAATTCCTGCAGCGTTAATGCAGGAAAGATGCAGGGTGGGGGAGACGTTCACAAGGGCTTCCACTGTGTGCATTGGAGTACATATCTCGCCAGAGAACTATTAAACCAGTGGAACCTTATTTTGTTCAACAGACAGGAAACAGGCAAGTTTACGTCACTGTAGACATTAAATTACAGATGACTGGTCTAGCTCTGAATCATGTGTGCTATAGTTCAGACCATTTGATATACACTTCAGAGGAAATATACATCTTTACTCGGGGGGGATTTTACTTGAAGAATAATGATTTTTTTTTTTTTTACCATTTCATGCAATAGTCCCGGTTATATTTGGGTGCATAGGTAGTTCAAATCCATCAGTGCATTCTTTCGATATACGGAACGGTATGCTTGACCTGACACTCGTGGAAATTGACCACAATGTTACTTTTTGAAACTAGCTGTGCACTTTTTGTATGTTTTCTTCTGGGCAATCAAAACCATGACAAGTTCTTGGCTGGGTCTGAACATCGCCGTGGCACTGTCCATATGTCAGCGTCACGGATTGACCTAACAGAAAACACTGAGGCTGTGCAAACTATCACCGAATATTTGCTCTGTGACCTCAGCCGTGTTTGTCAATCAACAATGGATCGCCTGCGTATCTAATTTTCTCACAAAGCGCTGCAACTCCTCAATGAGTTCATCCGGTTGGAGCTGGGCCGAGCGCTTCGATTTCACAAACCGAGCTATGCGCGTACTCGTGCACGCTCGCATGCAAGTAGACGAAAACGCAAGTACACACATGGTATATATGCACCCTCTCATTCTAGGCACTGTCCCCCCCCCCCCCCCAGAAAAAAAAAAGATGGCATATGAGGTGAAACTCAACATTCCTCCTCTCCTGTCTCTTATTTAGCAGAGTGAAAGGCAGGCAGGAAGTAAAGGACAATGTCGCCCCGCAGAACAATTTACTGCCGGTCTCTGGGAATTCCACGTTGTCCAGGTATGAGGCCGAGGACTGGGAAAGGCCGGAGCAGGGGGTTAGCCCTGGCATTTTTATCTTTGTCCTCAGATAAAATCGTATCTGCGGCCATAAAGCTGCTCATAGGAGTCTTTAGCGAGAAGCACTCAAGCAGCCTGTGTCTCTGGGGTCTGATAAAAATCACTCAGGGAAGCCGTGTCGCTGGAGAGGGCAAACAAATGCACACATACACATGAGGTGGATCATCTCCCTCTCTCTTTTTCAACCACCTGATGACTTTGGCGCGTGTTTGTGATGCGTCCTGTTTTTGCTGGGACACAGTCCCAACCTCCTGGAGGTTTGGGCCGTCGTTTGCGCTGTTCTTGTTTAGAAATTGCTTTTGTACTATGTGCTTCAGCTGCGGCATCACTCTTCTCTCGTCTTCTGTCTCTCTCTCTCTGTGTGGACACTGTGTGGAAGTCTGCCTCGCCTCTCGTGTGCACGTGAAAGCCTGTTCTCTCTGCAGGATCCCGCTGAGCAGATCTGGTTTGTGGCGCGGGGCCCTTGTCTGTGTCTGTGGGGTTCCTGACGTTGTCTTGGACGGACACAGATTCACTAAATCTGCATTGCACTCTCTTCGCAAATGTATTACCCAGCACATTTAAATTAGCTAATTTTTTTGGGGGGGGTTTCACCTTCTTTTTCTCCCCAGTTGTACCCAACCAGTTACCCCCACCCTCCCGAGCCGTCCTGGTCATTTCTCCACCCACCCCCCCGCCGATCCAGGGAGGGCTGCAGACTACCACATGCCTCCTCCGATACACGTGGAGTCGCCAGCCGCTTCTGTTCACCTGACGGTGAGGAGTTTCGCCAGGGGGCTGTAGCGCATGGGAGGCTCACGCTATTCCCTCCAGTTCCCCCCTCCCCCCCGAACAGGCACCCCGACCGACCAGAGGAGGCGCTACTGCAGCGACCAGGACACATACCCACATCCGGTTTCCCACCTGCAGACACGGCCAATTGTGTCTGTAGGGACGCCCCACCAAGCCAGAGGTAACGCGGGGATTCGAACCGACGATCCCTGTGTTGCTAGGCAACGGAATAGACCGTTTTTCTACCCGGACGCCCCAAATTTGCTAAATTTTATGCATGAACTATATGTATTCTACATTAGCTTGCTCTGTGTACTCTATGCTATCGCATTATAATTCTGTTATTTTTGTGTATTTTGTGCATTTGACATCTATTGCGTGTCTGTCCTGGAAGAGGGGTCCCTCCTCCGCCGGTCTTCCCGAGGCTTCTCCCATATTTTTTTTTTTTCCTGATGAGGTTTTTCTTGAGGAGTTTTTCCCTTGTCCGGGTTTGGAGTCTAAGGATCGAGGGTGTCATATGTCATATATTGTCATATTGTTATAGATTGTACTGACTGTAAAGCCCTTCGGGACTACCTCGTGAATTTGGGCTATACAAATAAACTTGACTTGACTTGACTGTGCGTCTGTTTTTAGCTTCCCCAGTCTCTGGTCCTGCCCAGGCGCCTGTCTCTCTTTAGAGTCTCTGTCTTTCTACCCTCCCGTGTCCTCTCCCTCTGTCTTCTTTTTTGTCTCTCTCGTTCCTGTCATGTACTATTCTCTACCTTTGCACGCGCACACACACACACACACATTCTCTCTCTCTCTCTCTCTCTCTCTCTCTCTCTCCCTCCCAGGTTCTCTCCAGTTATACACTTATGCAGATATCATTCCTTTATAAGATCAAGTCCTGTTTTAAGTGCAGGTCAGAGTCCTTGTATGTGTACACTCGCGTGGTTAACTGATTTTGATTGATATGCTCCTCCTTTCCTCTCTTTCTCTGCACGGGGATCACTCTGTCCCTGCTTCGTTTTCATTGCACACCTCATTCTTTGTCCTCCTGTTCTATTTCCCACCCCCCCTCTCTTTTTCTGCCTCTCTCTCCCTTCCTCTTTTTCTCTCTCTGTCTGTCTGCTCTCTTTAAATCGATCTTTTTGGTGCACGTTAATGTAAAGGAGTGACTACGTTTGATGATGTCATTTTTCATTGTTTAAGATTGTTTTTCTCGTTAAAGAGCTGTCGTAAATTTAAAATTCCTCTCTCTCTCCCTCCCTCTCCCGCGCTCCCCATTTTCTTCTCTCTTTACTCTCTCTCTCCTCTTTTCCTGTCTTGCTCTCCCTCTCTCCTCTGTTTTCCTCGCTCTCTCTCTTTACTCTCGCTCCCCTCTTTTCCTCTCTCGCTCTCTCTCTCTCTTTACTCTCGCTCCCCTCTTTTCCTCTCTCTCCCTCCCTCTCTCCCCTATTTTCGTCTCTCGTTCGCTCTCTTTACTCTCGCTCCCCTCTTTTCCCCTCTCTCTCTCTATTCTCGCTCCCCTCTTTTCCTCTCTCTTTACTCTCACTCCCCTCTTTTCCTCTCTCCTGCTCTCTCTCTCTCACCCTCTTTCGCTCTCCCCATTTTCTTCTCTCTCTCTACTCTCTCGCCCCTCTTTTTCTCTCTCGCTCTCCCTCTCTCCCCTATTTTCCTCTCTCGCGCTCTCTTTATTCTCGCTCCCCTCTTTCCCCCTCTCTTTACTCTCACTTCCCTCTTTCCCCCTCTCTCTTTACTCTCACTCCCCTCTTTTCCTCTCTCTCCTTCTCTCTCTCTCTCTCTCTCTCTCTCTCTCTCTCTCTCTCTCACACACACACACACACAGCCCCCCCCCCTTGTCTTGCACAGTTTATTTATATAGCACATTTTGTGAATAAGAGTGCGGTGCTTTTTACAGGAGGACAGATATAAGCCATAAAAATTCACACAGATTGTGTGGAGCCTGGCGAGGGCCAAGTGCATGGTTGTATGCATGTATATGCACTTGGCCCTCACCCTATGACTATTTACACTCTCTCCCTCGCTCTCTCACGCTCTCCTTTCTACGCCGTTCTCTCTTTCTCCCTCCATTTCCCTGTCTCTCTCTCTCTCTCTCTCTCAGACATCTGCTATGTCACAGTCCTCGGGCGGAGTGAAGGAAAAGCTTCTCGGTGTTTAGTTGTGGGGAAAACATTGTAACTACACTCCAATGATGAAGCAGGTGTGGGTGTAAGACTCTTATCTTACGCTGCCACACTTATTCTCAAATGTTTAGTACTGTTTTGAAAGAGTGGAGTAGTGAGGATTCGCTTGCATGTTTTGTGTGTGTGTGTGTGTGTGTGTGTGTGTGTGTGTGTGTGTGTGCGTGCGTGTGTGTGTGTGTGCGCGCCTTTCTGTGTGTACTAACATCAGTGCGTGTTCTCACTTCAGCAAGTATGATCGTGTGAGTGTGTGCACACGTGCACCTGTGTCTATTATATTCACTTGCTTGGTGTGTGTGTGTGTGTGTGTGTGTGTGTGTGTGTGTGTGTGTGGGTATGTAAATGTGCCTGTAGGTACGTGGATGTTTCGGGGCGTGCATGCGTGTGTGTGTGTGTACATGGCGTGTATGTGTGTCTATTTAACGTGCCTCTCGGTGTGAGAGGAGGGTACACATGTCACAGAAAATGCGTTTGTCCTGATGAGCTAATAACCCACCCTCGGGGCAAGAAGGGGGGGGTGGAGATATAGGTAATGGGCGGGGGTAAACACATATAATTTTCTTCAACTTAAAGGTAAAACTCCCAGTAAGGAAGCCAGGCCTCAGAGAACCCTCACGCAGGGCCTTCTGGGTAGAGTAGCGCTCATCCCGTGGGTCGTTGTAACCCGTCTGTGTCATCGGGCGTAAATGTTCAGTGTAACACAGGAAACGGTCGAGTCATCGTACAGCCTTGTCTTATTCCCCTGCCTGTTTAGTTCCCCCCTCGCTCCTTATTTGGCTGCCTGTAACGCTGGCAATCGATCAGTAGATGGTTTCCAAATGAGATGATCTACTACCCGCCCAAAATGTAAACAGATACAGAGAGGTCAAAGGTAAAAGGGATGAGGGGGGGGGGGCGGAGAAGGGAGCAAGCAAAAGGAAAAAAAAAAAAGGAAGAGACCTGATGGATAAATTGGACGGAGGAGAAAGGAGATAAGTAGGGAACAGCTAAGGAGTGAGGACAGGAGGTAGATTAGAATGTGGGGAGACAGGGAGAAGGGCTGGTCCGACCCTCAGGGTGCCCAGGAGGAGGAGGTTTAAGGGGGGGGTGAGTGGGGGGGGTCATGGATGAAGGGTTACACAGGGTGGGGGGTCAGGAGCAGGAATGAATTTTGGGAAGAGGAACAAGGCTGAGGGGAAGGCAGGAGCGCAGGGCGTGCGTGAGAGTCTGGGGGAAGTGGTTTGGGTGAGTAGCGGGGGCGGTGGGGTGGGGCTGAGTCAGGTGAGACTGAGAGGGGTGAGAGCCTTTCTCAGGTAGGTCTGTCCAAACATGATGGCTTGTTTACCTGCTGAGGCGTTGCTTTTGTCTGGGCCTCCTATGAGAGACAAAAGAGACAGGGCTTTAACTCTTCTCCAAGCAGGACCACCAGTGTAGTGTAGTGTGTGTGTGTGTGTGTGTGTGTGTGTGTGTGTGTGTGTGTGTGAGCATACAGCTGTTTGTCTATGGGTTGGCATATGTGTGTGTGTATGTGTATTTGTATGTATTTGTGCATCTTTGTGTTTATGCAAGCAGGCGGGCATACGTTTGTGCGTGCACACGGGTGTGCGTGTGTGTGTGTGTGGTGTTGTGTTATTGTGAGCATTCGAGTGTATTGGTGTTTCTGTGTGTTCTTGTGTGCTAATATCAGTTGGCGTCTTCGTGTGTTTTTCTGCGTGGGTGTTTGTGTGAACATAAGATTTTTGTTAATGCCAGATCTCGACAAGTTCGTTTGCTTCCGTGTGTGTGTGTGTGTGTGTGTGTGTGTGTGTGTGTGTGTGTGTGTGTGTGTGTGTGTTGATATCCAATAATTTGTGCATCGGTGCCTTTATCTGTGAGCGGGCTGTGTGTAGGGGGATGTGCGTATGTGGGTGAATGCGCATGTGCATGTAAGTGAGACCGTCTATGTATTTGTTGCTGGGTGTGTTTGTGTACACATGCAAACATGTGTGACTAATTTGTGTTCAGGAGTAGCACACAATGCATCGGGTCTGTGACTGTGGAATTGGTTTTGGGGGTGAAGGGGTGTGTGCGGTGTGTGTTTGTGTGTCTAAGGGTGTGTGTGTGAGAGAGTCTGTTTGCTCTTGTCTGTATGTATGCTAGGCTGTGTGTGTGTGTGTGTGTGTGTGTGTGTGTGTGTGTGTGTGTGTGTGTGTGTGTGTGTGTATGGTAATTTGACTACTGTCAGGCGGACAAGTGATGAAGTCGTCCCGTTCACACAGTTGACAGTGTGCAGTGTCAGGCAAGCGGACAAAAATTCAAAACATCCATTGTTCCTCACAGAACACAGAGGACACAGTAGTGTTATTTAAAGTGAAGAATACACACCGCACACATCATGATGCACTATGAAGTGTACTGTTAGGCCTGTTAGGGCGACTGTGTTATATTAGTGAGAGAGAGAGAGAGAGAGAGAGAGAGAGAGAGAGAGAGAGAGAGAGAGAGAGAGAGAGAGAGCATGCTAGTGTTTGTGACTGTATGTATGTCTATATGCTTCTGAGCATATGCTGGTGTGTGTGTGTGTGTGTGTGTGTGTGAGAGAGAGAGAGAGAGAGAGAGAGAGAGAGAGAGAGAGAGAGAGAGAGAGAGAGATTACAACCTATGTGTTTAGTAAAGTTTGTGTGCATTTGTGTTTGATTCTGTCTGTAAGCGCATGCTGTAGTGTGTGTGTGTGTGTGTGTGTGTGTGTGTGTGTGTGTGTGTGTGTGTGTGAGAGAGAGAGCATGCTAGTGTTTGTGACTGTGTGTATGTCTATATGCTTCTGAGTGTATGCTGGTTTGTGTGTGTGTGCATGTTTGTACATGTGTGTGTGTGTGTGTGTGTGTGTGTGTGTGTGTGTGTGTGTGTGTGTGTGTGTGTGTGAGAGAGAGAGAGAGAGAGAGAGAGAGCATGCTAGTGTTTGTGACTGTGTGTGTATGTCTATATGCTTCTGAGTGTATGCTGGTGTGTGTGTGCGCATGTTTGTATGTGTGTGTGTGTGTGTGTGTGTGTGTGTGAGAGAGAGAGATTTCCAC